>NC_133899.1:26364497-26678392 GCF_964199755.1 Larus michahellis | reverse complement strand
ACAAATCTAGATTTTTTTAATTATGTGTGGCCATGAAAACCCCAACAGACACACTTTGTATTCAGAGAGATCTATAAACACTGCTGTTTGGGCATGTAGTTTTTCTGTAAGACTTTAGGGAAAAACAAGCGTGTAGAATTAATGTTTGCCTTATTGAAATGCCATTTACATGGATAAACATGGCATTTTCCAATGGGGAAGTGATTAACGATGAGGAAATACAGCCTATCTCTGCTTATCCAATGTGGATATTATTGATCTCTGCCAGTGGGTTACCCATGACCGTGCTCGCTTTGATGCAAACCTTCTCAGTGCTCATTTTAACAGCCTATTTATCAATGATAGGCCCGTCAATAATTACATGAACTGTTTGTCTTATCATCATTTTCTCCATAATAACAAACCTTTAATTTTCTCTCCGCCTACAGTATAATCGTTGTGAAGGTTCAAAGCTTACATTTCAACTGCGCTGTTGCAGTTAAGCAGTCTATTATTCTTCATAAATTGCTCTACAAAGCTATTAACTTGTGCATCTACTACTCAGAAGTAATGAGATAAAAGAAGCTGATGGGCGCGGGTAGGGAAGGTGGCGGCGTGTTACGGCGTGCGCTCTGGTTGCATGACGGGAACCTCTTGTTTGTTGTTTTCTTGAAGGGACTTGTTATAGGAAAGGTGAAACCCGGGAATAATTAACACAGTCTTTTCTAATGGTGAGGTTGTTGAGTTTTTTAATGTCGCTAACAAGATTTCTTTAATTCGGTGTTTCACAAGACAAAGGACAAGATAACGTGTTCTCCTGTGAATTCAAGCTGGGTAAGATGGTGTCAAAAGAAAATAGCAAAGAGGTGGGTTTCCTGATATCCCGACCTTTCCAGCCTGGCTTAGAAGGGGGAGAGACCCCCGGGGAGCTGACGGCAGCACTCGCTGCCTTTGCAGCTTCTGCAGTAGGTACCCTGCCTGGGCCAACCTTCAGGAAGGGTTGGGGTGTTATCTGCTCAGCCTTTTCTTTCCTCCGCTTGGTGCATGGCCTGCAAGCTCGCCAGGAGGTGAGCAGTTTGTTTCCACTTTCTGTTTAGAAGAAGGTTATTAATCATTTATCTCCTTCTGTAATTAGAGAAGCTATTGCTGTTGTCTGGACTGCTTCTAGAAATGATCTCTATATACACTCACTGCCTTTAAACCGTCATTAATGACAAGTTTATATAGCTATATAAATAACCCATCCCTCTTCAATCATTACACTTTTTGGACTTTGAAGGTTTGGCTCTGATGAGCAATCTAATAAAAGGGCATGGGGAAATGTAGTTCACTATTAATAATTTGTGATGTGCTCTGCTAAGGATCTAAAGATCAAGATCTACAGAAAAGTTTTGAAAAAGAATCCAAGCTGTCATTTGATTTTTATCAGGAGTTGAGACGCGCTCCAGGGCATCTTATGAAGAGAAAAAAACCCCCGTCCTTCCTGTCTGCCACGTTGATTTGTGAAATCCCACAGGGAAACCCAAACTAAACTCCAGCTCGCTCCGAGGAACCTGTCCCAGCCTCATGATTCACCATCCAGGTCTGGATTTGTTGAGCCAAAAGGGGGTCCTCATGGACCGTGCAGCTCTGCAGACCTCGGGGAAGTTGTTATTAGTATTAGTTTTGATTTTTTTATATATATATATATATATCTCAATATATATCAGCAGAGGTCGCTTTTCCAGTATTGACTAGCTGGGAACGGGGAGGTGTGGAGAATTTGTGAAGCCTTGAAAATTCAGCACTGCCCCACTGACGCTCGCGATAGAGAAGGGAGCGCTGCCAGGGAGATGCGATGGATGTGAGAGCCTGGAAAAACTGACTTGGCGGCAGTTTTTTAATAGGTTGAGTTTGCATTTGTCAAGGTCCCAAAAGGGATGTTGCAATGATCTAGATGAGAACCTTGCTAATAGTCTTTCACCTCCACCTCCTGGTGGATAGTCCTCCACCTCCATCCACCTGTGTGGGTGGATGTGAAGAGCTGTAACTTAGAGAGATTGTTCAAGAGACAAAAAGTGAGCAAGACTGAGATGCTGTCTGGCCATGGGTGCAGCTGGAGGTAACAGCCTGGCTTATGGACTTGGGGGAGAAGCTTTATGCAGTGACTGCAAACAGAGTGTTTAGCAATCTTGGAGGGGGACGGTGGGTAGAGCTGAAGGAAGGGCTGGGGCAGATGCCACCAGATGGCTGGAGCAAGGCAAAAGCAGAGGATGGAGCAGATCCAGAAATCATAGGTTGGAAAAAACATTTAAGACCATCAAGTCCACCCACAACCCCTGCTTGGCAGCAGCCGGGCAGCATCCAGCCAGCTCAGACCCTTCAGACACTAAGTTTTTGATCAAGCTCTGTTCACGCCATTATTCATAACAAAATACAATTAAAACGGAACATTTAGCGAAGTACCTGGTGAGCTTGCATAAAAAGAGAGACTTCATTTGCTGGTTGTCAGTTTTACTGCAGTATCGTAAAACTTCTGCGAAAATGATGTGCAAACTGTTGTAACGAGGAAGTGTGCGGGGAGCGTGTTTGGGTCGGCCGTGGTTTGAGCTAACGCTGAGATACGCATTGAATGGTGCTGCTGTGGAGTCGTAACTCCTGGGTTTAATATAAGGGAGGTTGTTATACTTAGGCAACTGCCAAAACTGAATTACACTAGTCGTTATGTTTCTGATAAGAGAAACGCTTTTAGCAAATTTAATTAGGGAGCTGCAAACTTTTTTAAAATTTAAATTAGCTCATTGACAGCGAAACTAGAAATTATACGTGAATAGATTACAGCTTGTTTTCAAGTATTAATAATTGTTTTACTGATACAAAAAATAACGTGGTTTGCATTTTGCAGTCTGGCTAAAAAGCCCCGCGCCGTGTCCCGGTGTTTCGGATCCCGCGAGGCAGCGGTGGGGCAGCAGCACATTGCAGAGCTGCTCCACGTGCGGTGGGCAGTGCGGCTCCGGGGAGAGGGACGTGGGCTTTCAGGTCTGCTTGGGAGACTTTGGGAGGCCACGTTGGGCAGGGATGTCACCTTTCCGCTCCCCTAGCACACTTCCTCCTCCCGGCTTTTGCTGCCGCCTCTCCCTTCCCCTGCAGCGCAGAACATCAACCATCAACCTGGTCGCACCTGAGGAGTTTCCTTCCTCTGGGCACCATCTCTGCCACCTTCCTCTCCAGTAGTCCCCATCTAAGTCCTTTTCCCTCTGGCCTGACGGAGGCCGGCAGGGGACTCGCTGTCAGACCAGTGACTGTCCTGAAACTGGACAGACTTTCTAGGGATGGAGGTGGGGAAAGCATCTTTGCAGACATCTGGCGAAATGTCATGGTAAATGCAAACCAGGAAAGCTGCTGCCCTCAGCTTCGCCAGCACATCACCATCACCGGGCTGCCTAAAGCCAGGGAAGGGCTCGGGAAGGTGCTGAGCCTTTGGAAAGCTGGTTCATTGCTGCCACGGCAGCACAGCGCCCCGGAGATGGGGGCTCTCAGGAGACACACGCAGGAACACACCACCTTAGTCAAGCGCAGTGGCACAGGAGAATACACAAATATTCATGAGCTCACCCAGTTTGTTTCGCTACAGGGTCCAGAGTCCTGTTCATGGACCAGACCTTGTAGAAGCATGGGGAGCAAAGTCTTTACATTGTCCTTCTGAGAAAAGTCAGGGAAGTTTTCTCTGTTTCAGCACAGAAAACGGTAACTGGATCTTTCTGTAGCTTTTTTTTTTTTTCTCAAGGGTGAACAAGCCTCAGTTCCCCTAATCATGAACATCTCAGTGTCCTGCTGGGCTCAGTTCCTGACTCATTATCTGCTCACAGATAATTTTCATGCCCACAAAAAAAAAAAGAGAGAGATGTGACAGACGTAGAAAAAGAGACAAAGTCTAATGCTGCTTTCTGCTTTCTTCTGCCCCATTTTTTTCCCCCAAAAAGTAGACCATAGGCAAGCACCTCTGGATAGCACTGTGACAAAAGGTAGTGTTAGGTAGGATTGTTTCTTCCGTCTCAACTGTTGAGGAAAAGCAGGTTTTCCTTGATGACTTCTCTGTGTAGTAGTTGAAAGTTTTGCATTATTGTAATTAGTGGCTTAAACTTGTGTTTATAAGTTAATCATTTAAGAGCTTACTTTCAAAAGCGTTTGTCTTCAGAATTTTATATCAACTGCAAGCTCTAGCTGGCTCGTATATTCACTAGCAGATAATGACCTAAAAATTAACAAAATTATATGCTTATGCAGTCCATTCACTCACTCTGTGAGTCAATTATTCTCCCCCGTGGATGCAGGAGGATAAGAATACTAAATTGAATCCGTGACCTGAAGGGCAGAGGCAGAGGAATTTGTTTGTTTAACGTTAAAAGAAAAAAGCACCCAGTCCTTCCCCAGCCGCTGCCTGGGGAGTACGTGCATATTTCAACATGACCATTTCATGAGGTTCTTGTATCTCTTTCCTCCAGTCTTGCTCTATCTTTTCTTTGTAAATGTTAGGCTAGCTGGGGCAGGTCCTGTGCCTGGGGGGCACACGAACCAAATTTTAGGCTCAGCGGTAGAAGAAACACATTAAAAACGTAAGGTTTGTTTGTGTTAATGAGCACTATGATATATTTGGCATGGATTTTACATGCGTGGTGTAAAGCCCCCGTGGAGGTTGGAAGGGTGTTTGGTCCCAGCTGGCCGCAGGGCCCGCAGGCAGCAGGCAGAGCCGCGTCCCTGGGGTGTGTTGTTATGGCCTTCGCTGTTTCCCAGCCAGAAATTCTGGGGAACGGAATATGGCCTGTGGCGTACGAGAGGTGGAGTCTCCATGTATCGGTTTAGCCTGCTTCTCTGCTAACGGTTCATTCTCAGAAGAGTAAATCAAGCTTTCAGCTCTGCTTTTGAGCCTGTTCCTCTCTTCAGATCTTTTTTTTCCCCTTTGCGCTGAACCTGGCACAGTCACCCAGTGACGAGGGGTGTATAAGTGGGCGATGTCGCCCATATCTAGGAAGCGGAGATAAGCTAAAGGCAGCTCACCCGCCACAGCCTTGGGGCTGGCTGCCGTGGAGCGCTTTGGCTGGTGTGCAATGCAGACGCGAGCGGTGTTTGCTCTGCTGCCTCCTGCTCCCAGCCCTGCTCCGTGCTCCTCCATCCTGGGCTCTCCCTGTGGTGCTGAGGCTTTGGTTCTCCATTGCATGAAAGCACCCTCCTCTTCTTGATTAGCCCCGTTCAGCGAGGGGTCTCAGTGGCCCAAGGGCTGCGGGGATGCCTGCCTCATTTTTGCCTTTCTCCTAGACGTGATCCCTGCCCGCTGGGAGCTGCCCGTGCTCAGCAGAGACGAGACAGAGACGTGTGTGCACAGCGGGGGGCAGTTTAATATTTCCAAATCGATTGGCATAATGCCTTGGGATTCCTTCTAGCTTTGTGGAGAAAGGCACAGAAAATGCAACCGGGCCGGGAGGCTCATTTTTCTCTGTATCACGTTGGGCATGGTAGGATGGGATGAGGATAGTGGACATGGAAAACCATGGAAGGGATTGTCTTTCACAGAGTAACAGAAGGAAAGCCCACAGAGACGGGCTGGGAGCTGGAGGCAGCACAGAAAACACTGCTCACGAATTTTCTCTTTTTTAATTTGTGCCTTTTGTCCTGTCAGTGGGCACCGCTGAGAGGAGCCTGGCTCCGTCACCTTCATTCCCTCCCAACAGGTATTTATCCGTGTGGATAAGATCTCCCTGTGTGAAAATAAAAGAGTGGCTTGTGAATTAAAGTGGCACTGGGGCAGGGCAATCGGTAATCAACTCCAGAGCCACAGTAACGCAGAGTGGTCCCTCCAGATCAAAAACCTACAGTGTGCAAAGGTTCTTTTGGGGGATTTTCTCTTTTTGCCAGAAATGTCTTTGATGGTAAGAGTGAAGTCATGTAAGGTTCATCTGCTGGGGGCAACGGGTTAGTGCACTTCTAGATGAATATATAGGTGAATAGTGACTAATTATGAGTGATCCTGAGAAATGGCTGCCTTAATTGACAAACTCAGGGTAAGTCCTTTTTCTTGTACGCAGTAAAAGAGTGACGAGCGCTTCAATTCTGCCGTGTCACACTTCAGACACATTATGGGCAATTTTTGCTGGTCACATGTATTGTGTGCTGAAGGTCATGAGTACAGTTCTGTGTTTGATGATGGAAAAGGCCAGAGAGGTGTCAAAGCTGTGATAAACTGTGTTGGTTAGAGCAGTCTCCAGCACAAGTAAGGAAAATTTTAGTTATCCTAGAAAAGCTCCAAGAATAATTGTCTGGTGAATAACTGGGGAGGGCAAAACTTTGACTGGCGGACCCAGAAAAATACAGGAATTTTGCTTCTGTCCTTGTGGAAAGGACTAATTTATTGATATGTGTCAGGAGAAGAAATGTCTTTTAAGATTACCCGCAGGCGATAAAGCAAACAGAACACGAATCCTCTGAAGCTGTGTTGCAGATATGCCATTCTTTGTGATTGTTAGAAAAGTTCAAGAAGTGAAATATGGACATCTGCATCATCTGAGTGCAGAGAGAGGGATGAAAAGGTGAGGTACTTCACTGAAAGGACCAGAGTGACTGCGAAACACTGAGCGTGTTGAGATACTCTGCCAACACTCAGTGGTGTGAAATGAAGAGCAGCAGATCCTGCCAAAGAGGTGTATTTGTATAAACCTGGTGAATAAGCTCTTAAGGATCAATTTGTGCCGACATTACTCAGTGCTGAGGAGGGTTTTATCATGGGCTGAGCTGGGCTCTGCTTTGTGAGCGGCCGGAGGCCCCCACCGTGGCTGCAAGCGCTCCTGGATCTGCTCCAGCACGCGCTCAGCCAGGCGGACTCTGGTTGCTTCTGACCACAAGTTAAGTTAATTTTGTCTGAAAGCAGACGGGCTTGAGGGCAATGAGATGGCCTTTTCCAACCGCTCAGCTGAAGAGGAGGACACAGCACCCCAGGAAGGGGAAGAGAGATTTCCCCCTTACTACTAGAAACTGGTATGAAAATTAGGAACAGTTACGAACTGATTAATCTCGAGCAGAACTAGGACTGAAAATTCTTCAATACACAACTGGTCATGGAAACCCTCTGTTCAGATGTGGCCTGACCCCAAGGTGCCCAGACCCACCAACTGCTCCTGCTTGGACCATTCGGGGACTCGGGCATCTTCGCTTCCGTTCTCTCTGACTTGGGGCCATCCCAAGCTGGAGCCCCTCTGCTGTGAGGACAGGCTGAGAGAGCTGGGGGGGTTCAGCCTGGAGAAGAGAAGGCTCCGCGGAGACCTTCCAGTCCCTAAAGGGGCTCCAGGAAAGCTGGGGAGGGACTCTGGATCAGGGAGGGGAGTCGTGAGACGAGGGGGAATGGTTTTAAACTGAAAGAGGGGAGATTTAGAAATTCTTTGTTCCAAGGGTGGTGAGACCCTGGCCCTGCTGCTGTCAGTGGCAGGCGTTATAGGCAAAGGACAGTGCAGATAAAGAGCTTAAACACAGGGCTGATGATTCCCATTAGGTGTTGCTGTATCCTGAGCAAATGGCATTGGGAAGCCTTGTGAGGGGTCCTGGAAGCATGTATGGTTTGTGCACAAATCACCAGAACAATGGTATCTTAACCACCCCAGGTTATAGATAAGCCCAGCAGCTTTGATTAACAGGCATGACCCGGGCTGAACAGCTTAGGGCTGTGGGATATGGGCTCGTAAGTTATAAAATAAGATCCTTTTAGAACTCTAAATTGATTTAGACTAGTTCTTAGGTTCAAAAGTCAAGATCTCTGAAGAAATATCTAGGCTATTCCTTTCAAACGCTTCCTGCTTTTGAAATGATACTCTCATTGAATTTTCATTTCGTTGACACGATACTTTAATGCACTTGTGCGCAAATGTGGAACAAAAGGGCAATTTTGAAACAAGTCTTCCCTATGCATGAATTTTTAATGCTATGTACAATAAATATATGTAAATCTTTTAAAATTCAAATTATAGAGTAAGAGATCAGGTAGAATCTAGAAATAAACCCTCGCCTGGATTTTGCTGGGGCTCGTTTTAAGATGACCCGTGCCTGGTTTTCAGACACGATGTGCAGTTTCCATTAGCTGCTCGTCGACTCCAGCTGGACTTGCAAAGGCTTCTGAGTCTGGACCAAAACAATTCCAGTGAAGTGTTCTTGCTCCCCTCTCTGAATCTCTGCGTGTGCAAAGTGAGGGTTCAAAGAACGTTTACCAGAATAGCATTAATCCAGCCCAAAGTCCCTATCTGCCACCACCTTCGGGAGTCCTCAGAGAGCCGCAGAGGGAGGTGGTAGGGCAGGATGGGTTGGAGTCTGCTGCAAGGGGGAGATGAGTCCTCCTGTGCAGAGCCACTGCCTTGCCGTGCAGCAGCCTTTAGCCGTGGTCCAGGTGGATCAGCTTTATCTCTGGGAACTTACAGTTCCTCTGTCTATCGCCATCTGGGGCGGTCAGAGTCTGTGAGGCAGCCTGGCCTGTTTGAACTGGATAAAGAAGTGCCGAAGGCTGTGAATCTTCCTTAGGAAGCCTTACATCGTGTTTTGGAACTGCTTCCTCAGCTCCTGGGGAGGTTGGTGGTACATGGCCATTAATATTCATCAGCCTGCTCGGGGCAGGGCAGCATCTTCGTTAAGGGCGAGTTATCCATCGCATACACACATACACCTGGGCGGGGAAAATTCATCCCATTAGTCGTGTGTTTGCTTGCTCTTCAAGTGAGGAGTGTTTGCTGATAAGGGAGCTGCTCTCTGAGTTCGTGTTAATCATTTCCCTGGCAGGAGACAGGCAACACTAAGGCTATAGATACTTCCAGGAGGCGTGCGGCTTTAGAGGTCTGACTCTTCGCGGTCATGGACTCCAGATGCTCTCTCCGCTGACTCCTTTGTGGTTTAAAGCTGGTGAAGATGCAAAGTCTCTCGTTTGTTCTCTGGGAGCTGGATTCTGGTTTCCATTTAGTCTATCCCACTGCCTTTCTTTAACTGCAGCCTCTCATGCGGGCTCCCAGGCAGGGGCTGGGACTGTAATTTCTGGAAGTGGATTTGCAGAGTTTGGCTCTGAAGAAGTGGCCGTTCCAGGCTGCAGGCTATGGGGCACCTCGCGCTTCAGCGTCCCCTAGAATGTCAGTCGCAGGACTCCTGTGTTGGGTTTATCGTGGGTCTGTCGTGCAGTCCTGAACCTAACTTCACTCATTTTACAAGAGATATTGACATTTGCTGACGTTGGTGTATCAGCCGCGGTCTGTGGGCAGTACAAAGCAGGCACCGTTCAGCTGTATCCCGGTGTATCCCGGTGTATCCCCCAGTGCCCACCGTACCAGGGCAGGAGCTGGGCTGGACTGCGGATCCCCCGGTGGAGCCGAGGTGGGCTTTGTCCAGGCGTCGGGCTGGTGCTGTGGGGGGACTCCGAGGGAATGCAAATGCCCATTTGGAGATGTGCCCTCTGGAAGAGAAGTGCTCTGCTTGAAATTCTCTTGTTTATCTCATTTCCAGTTAAATTGGACTAACCTCATTGATTTATGTTGGCGGCACAATCTAAGCTGCACGTTGTTGCTGCAGAGCGGTATTGTGCAACCGCATTTGCCAAAACCCAGGTGACATTTAGGGATTCTCTCGCACATAATCATTCTTAGTAGAAAACAGGGCATGAAGCAGGAATTGAAACAGGCTCTTAAAGGATGAAGCTGGTACAAGTGACTGACTGGGTTCCCGTGAGTTTCCTTGGCACATCCCTAGAAGTGTTAAAACGAAACAAAAAGCACAAGCCCTGCTCCGGTTGCTTCTTCTGGCTGATCAGGTGGAAAATTTAAATTGCAGAAGCCAAAGGATGTTACCTGCCCATCCTTTACCTCCGTGGAAACCCGCGGAGTGTGTTCCTGTGCTCTGTGGAGGGGTGGCTGGAAGAACGGCTCAGCTGGCACTAACCCACGGGGGCCAGCTTCCCAGGAGGAGGAGCGGGCAAAGGGGTGACGGAGAGCGGCGCCCAGGAGCCCCGTGGAGACCCACCACGGTGCACAGTCAGGTGGAGCGTGCCGTCTGACCAGCCTTGTTCCCACGTCCCCGTCAGCTGCACCGCAGTGATTGTTCCCTGATCTTTAGGCAGTTCCACTTGCTGGACACAGAGGAAAAACATCTGCCATTTCTATTCAGATTAGCTGCTTGTCGTGCTGCGCTTTAAATACCTTCAAATGCTATTTTCTCTTTCCGTCTTTCCACTCTGGCTAAATTATTGAAAAATCTGTCAAATAGTTTCGCACATGCGTTTGGCCTTAATTAAGGAAAGAGGAGTTTTTTTAATTGATTTTAATATTATATTACAAGTACAAAGCATTTCCAGCAGTCTGTCATGGGAAGCCTAGCACAAGAGGAGCTGAGGCTCGGTGCTTCATTTTCTGTTGCGTTCAGACCAGATCTCTAAGGAAATGGGATGTCTGTGAAAAAGCTGTTCTTCCCCAGTTAATAAATGTTGAATCTTCTGGACATTTCAGCCAAAGTTGACAAGGAGAAGGATCAAATGTTGACTTCTGGGAAAGCGTGTGTTGTGAGCTTACTCTTACATATTAGTGTTCCTCTGCTTACAGCTTGGCTTGATCTTAATTCTCTTCTTTTTCCTTTCTGAGATCCTGTACTGCACAACCCGCTGCCAAAATAATGTTTTATAGTTTTGTGCTGAAGGCAAAAACTAGCCTTTACTTAAAAAAAAAAACACCAAAATTCAGTGCCAGCCTTTATAAGGCTCAATTTAATGCCCCCAGTTGTGCCCTTTCCCAGCAGCAGACCTACCTGCATGTTGGTGGATTTTCCAGAAAATCTTTTTCGGTAGCCAGCTGTTACTTGGTAGTGTTTAGAAACTTTTTTTCTCTTTCAACAATGCGATAGCACTGTCAACAAGAAAATTCTGAGAGTCATGCTTGATGTAATGTCTTCCAACTGTTGTATGTAAAAATATTTTATCATCTCTTTCTCCCTAGAACAGTGCAGTGATTTGTAATACATTCAGATTTTTTATTATCCTTTTTTTTTTTTTCAGAATGTGTTTCAGCTCCAGATTAAGCCCCTGAGAATAAAATATAATAGAATCATAGAATCACAGAATGGTTTGAGTGGGAAGGGACCTTTAAGGGCCATCTAGTCCAACCCCCCTGTCATGAGCAGGGACATCTTCAAGTAGATCAGGTTGCTCAGAGCCCCGTCCAACCTGGCCTGGAATGTTTCCAGGGATGGGGAATAAACCCAGTGTGAGGCAAACTGCAACAGTAGATCTAGAAAAGAATAGATTTTACTTGGTTGCTTGTGTTCATGATTTCAGCAGAGCCCAAATAAGTTTGTATCATGGTCAACATAAGTCTAGAACAAAATGCAGCCGCAGATTTTGGCTTTGACCAAGCCAAAACCCGATCAGAGCTCAGTAAAAGAAGAAATAGCAGACTGAGAAGTATTAAAGGCAGTAATGGTCCAAAACCAGTCTCAGTGAGATCCCCCTGCAGTAAGAAAAGTTTTATGTCAGGGATGAATTTGACCTCGTGAGCTTACGTAGACGCTCCTTGTCTGGAGCGAGTTTGGGAAGTGGTGCGGAGCGAGTGCTCGCCGGCGCTCCCCACCGCGGCCAGATTGGATGCAAATACAAGCAGCAGGCGGCCGTCCCATTTCTTGCTGGCTGTCGAAGTATTATCTCTGCTCGAGTGAGAAGCACTTCCTTCTTGTCATCAGCATATTTAGGGCATAGGCAGTGGGCGTACAGTCAGAAAGGTTTGCTAATGTGTTGCTGTTGGTGAGTCATTAACGTTACCAGCAGCATCCCCTCAATCAATGCGGAATGGTGTTTCAAAGGAACCTAAAAATTAAGGTGCCCGAGTCCTCCTGACACTGTAGGAAGCAGGTGCCAGTTCCCTGGCCTCCTCCGGCCCCCTCCAGTGTCGCCAAATGCCTGTTCAGACTCATAACAGCTTTCCCATGTACGGAGTTTGCTTTCAGTCTCTGTTTACACCTTTGTGAAAAGTGGTGTAAATAAACTGTTAGACTAATACATACTTGGCGTTCGTTTTATTAGAAGCAACCAAATAAATGGATACCCAGAATCAAGGCAAATTGATTTGCTACTGTAATTCATACGGACCAAGAGATATTGTTTTGAAAATTTAAAATTCATTGAAATCCCTACAGTACTGGCAAATCATTTGTTTTCTTATTAATGAATATTGTTTACGCTGTTAGTATCAGAGCTCTAAATGAACAAAACCACTTACAAAGAACAGCGTGAAATGCGCATGATTTAAATGCTGGTGTTGGGAGGTAATGGAAAGCTTGTCCCGGGCTCATAGAAAACAAAAGAGTCTCCCTTGGTTTCTGTAAGCTTTGGATCAGGACCCAGCTGCACAGCTTTTATTGTTGTGGAATTTCATTCCTGATTAACAGGTGTACATTTATGGGCTCCCACTGTTTCGTGGAATATATTGCAGTGTTGTATAGAAGCTGTAATCATGTTATATTGTAATCAACAAATGTTAATCAGGCAACTCTTAGTTTTACAGGTCCAAAATGAATTCTATGTCTCATAGCGTCTTTACAAAAACAGTTGGGGTGACCTTTAAATCTTTAACAGCAACACAAAGAAGGTCTGTGGCATTTAAAGCTTTTCTCCAGTGGCTGACCCATCAACAATAAAAGTCAGAATAAAGCAGAGGTCCCACCCCTCTCCTTGTGCGCTGGTGCCATTGCATGGTGGGTCATCTCACGGGGGTCTGACTGCCCCAGTCTCGTGAGATGGCCACGTACTGAGCTGTACCCGAGGACTGGTGCGAAGCACTTGGTGAAGAACTCACGGGCACTCCATGCTGCACCACTGCAGCTTCAGCGCTTTGGTCATGAGAAAGGGACATTGGAGCAGAGCGGGGTGGCGTAAAGAGGATGCCAGGTATTGGGTTCCTTCACCAATGGTTTCTAGAGAATTGTATGGTTCTCTTTGTGGTATTTTGTGTAAGGTGGGTACACCCAAGAAAACTCCTCTCGGTGGTCTGTCAAAGAATGACTTTTCTCCTACAAGGACCAGAGGTGAGGATTCTCATCTCCTGGTGTTATTCCTGTAGCCGACAGCTCTTCATCCTGCTTCTTTGCTGGTGTAGGGCTCCTGCTGTTGTGATTGTTGTGTCGTGATAATGCCCTGGTCCCTGGCGGTTAAGCAGGCTGTGTTTGCTCTGTGGAATTTGGTAATCATCGTCTGTCCTGGACGTGTGGCTGCTGTAATCTGATGGCCTCAATACCTTTCAGTCCAAAACAAAACGGGTGTTTTTTTTTCCCCCAATGCTGTACATTCATTATTCATAGCACCCCAGACTGCAGCCTGTACGGAAACTGAAGCGTGACAGTTTCACACACTTGCTGTAATTGTGCTTTACTTTCACCAGAAACCTTAGTGTAAGGTGAACAGGCACTGATCGGGCAGAGGGATCTAGACAGATCTAGGCAACATTAATATGTGAACTAATTTATGCTAAGGTTTAAAGGGTGTCTTTCATCTTGCATGAAGAAGTCATAAGGTCCATGACAAGGAGAAGGGGAACACAATGTGGTAATTGGACTGCAGTAATTGGATTAGGTAACTGGTGGCCTGGCCAGCCGGACTCCTGCTCATACAGATCACACACAAAGGAGCCAAACTGAGCCGAGACAAAAGATCAGTCTTCCACAGTTAATGAGTAAGGAGACATAAAAAGTTCAGTTTCCTAAGTGCATCTATTAAAAAAGTTCAAATGAGAGCTGCACAGTTGGATGGAAGTGTAAAAGTATTGTAGAGCTTTTGTGTTGACCCTGCAGATGGATAGCACTAAGAGCTACAGCTCTTTGGAAAAAAGTTTGGAAGAGTATATCCTGTCAGAAAGGGCATTACCTGTAAATGGAAAAAGTTTCTGAGAATTCTCTGACTGTCAAAGGATCCCGCTTCGCTCCAAAAATGGCAAAATGTTTTTCGTTTGGAAATGACTTCTTATACGGAGTGACACAATAAGAAAGACACCACTGTTTCAGTATTGTCACAGTGAGATGTCTTCCTTGATGCCAAATGTGTTAAATCTTTAGGTCTTGAAAGGTCTGGACAGGTGTAGGTTTGTGGCAGGTTGTAACAAATGGCAAATCTCCCTCAAGAAGCAGAATTTTCATCCTCTGTAGCACTGATTATCACGTCCACGTCTACGCCACCATCTCTGCTCATATGTATCCCTTTCCAACATCAACTCGTTTGTCAACAGGGAGTTTGGGCAAAGAGAACAAGGGACTTGCTCGGGATGACCCTGCTCGTGTTTTCAAGGCTTGCTTTGCAATCGTAACAGCTGAAGCCAAGTTTTTATTTGTCAGCTTGATGTTCAAGGTTGCTTTTCGTTGTTCAAGGTTGCCTTGAGGTTCCATTAGCATAGTTTACGTAGCACCGTCAGCATCAAGTCACATCTGTCTGATGTGAGGGAGATACCATTAAACTAAACAGCCTAGCAGGAAAGGTTGCCTGTGCTTCGGGAAGTGAGCAGGTGCGTATGGGGAGCACTAGTTACTTAGTGCAGCTGATTTACTGCCTGATTCAAGTCAAGGAACAAAAAGGTCACAGAAATGAGAAAGTGCTCCATCTGTTTTTATTATTCTCCAAGTCCAGTGCTGTGCTTTGTCGTGTTAAATTATATGCAGCAAGCCCCTGACAAAGGAGATAAAACAATTCATTTGCCATTTGAGGTAGACTGTTTTTGTTGTAAACAGTTTGATGGGCTGACATTGACGGTTTTCCTGAATTTAAATCTTAGAGGCACCCTGAGGTTTTCTCAACATGACTCCATTACTGAACCTGAATTTTAAGTAGAACCCGTTTATGTGACAGTTGCCATTGAACGGTGTCATGGGGAGGGGCGGAAGCTCCGAAATGTCAAGTTGTCCCTAGGAAAGGCTCTGAACGACAGATAACATGGGACTGCAGATGCTTCCCGAGTCAGGACCCACCGGAGACCCACCACAGCCAGGAGGTGCCCACAGAAGCAGATGTCCACTGTGCTGGCCTGTCTCTGCCTCCGCCCCAGATTTTCGCTTTTGGAAAACGTTTAAAGTTCACATAAATTATTCTTTTGGCAAAGGCTGACTAACCCCCGGCCCGGGGAGATATGCTTGAATCAGTATGGCGATGGAAGAGAATAATCCAGATGCAACGGTGTTGTGCATCCTGCAGGCACCTGGTTGGAGAGCGACAGAGGTAAAAGGGAAATGATGGCCACACGTTCTTCAGAACGTGCTGCCTGGCCACCTACTGTCGCTTTGCTCCCCAACGTCCCCTTGCTGACCCCAGGCCCTCACCCACGTCCCCTCCCAGGGAGCAAGAGACAGTGCAAGGTCCCAGCCGGTTCACAGAGCCCCGGGTACTGATTAGCTGGCCTGTGTTGTGCTAATTGGCCTTTTGGCAGCCACCAATATAACAAGCGAGTTTTTCCTGCATTTGCCTCCATCTGGGCACCACTTTTGAGCTCTTTCTTCTTCAGTCGCTGATTTTCACCAAAGGCGTATGGACTTTTTTGTACCTTTGATCCTCCTATTGCCCCTTTGTGTTTTGTAGGACTGAGTCAGAAGCAGGGGGCTGGCAGATGGCAGCAGCCAGGCTACACGAGCCTCCTCCCCTCAGAAAGTCTATCAATGGGAGCGGAACACGCACAGCAGGAGAGAAAACCTGCTCGGGTGGTGCTGGGACTGTCCCCTGCGGGGCAGAGGGACCGCTCAAAGCCGGGCCGCAGAAAAAGCACGTCCGGAGCGTGTCTGGGTGCAGCTCCCCATGGTCTCTCTTTTTCTTTGATTTTCCCTTTCATTTTTCACTTGTCCGGTGAGCCAAGAGAATAAAGCGCAACGTGAAGAATGGGATAACGCCCTTACCGAAACTTTTCCAGACTTTGCTACTTAAATAAATAACCAAATGTTAATAATATCCTGCCCCGAAATCTCATTTTTTGGTATGAACAACTTTTACTGAAAAAATGAGAAACCAGAAAATATGATCAGATCTGCTAGCTGACATCCCTCATCAACAAGCTTCATATTTTTCTTTCTTCTTAGCATCCCGTTTGCTTTCTGCCCTTCCCCTTCACCTCCATCTACTCCTGTCTCACATTTTCACCGAACAGATCACCCCGTTGCTCCCCCCGGCTCCCCCGCCGTGCCGTGCACAGGGACGGGGGACACAGTCCCATCTCCTGTGTGTAACGCTTGTGCCGGAGCGTTGCTGTCAGTGGAGGTCACCTTGGTCCTCGGGGTACCACGTCCTGGCTTATGAGCCTACGACTGTGCCCTGTGTGTCTTGATGAGTGTGAAGCCCATGGGTTGAGCAGGGCTACAGTGTCCCGGAGAGCCATGGGACAGACCAGCAGATGGATTTGTGAGCTCTTGGCCGTCTCCACCGATGCTTTGCAGGAGGTGACCCCGCAAGCGTTGCAGCTCCAGGAGGAGCTCCACCAGTGACAACATGGCCATGTCTGACTGCCTGTTCCACTCGGTGCGCCCGGAGTTAACAGTTTACATCTGAACAGTTACGGTTCTCAGTTAATAATAATATTCTTCTCCCAGAGATGCCATTTTCATCTGGTTTCTCTCCTCGCTCTCCCCAGCCTTGCTGATGGCCTGTCATCCTCTTCTGCGATGGAAGTTGTTACCACGACTGTTTGCAATTTTCATCCCGTGAGACTCTGTCCCGCACTGGCCTAATACATAGTTCATCTCTCTTATCTCTGGCTGTGACATATAAGCCGGCTCCCTCTCTGATGAGAGTGGTGCATTTTAACCAGTCTTTGTAACCAGTCGTTCAGCCCTACTTATTTTTGAGATCTAGATGTGCTTCAGTTAAATCCATCATGTCACAGGCATTCTTGGCTGAGCAGTCAACCCTGTCTTCACCTCCATACCCATCTCCTTACTGATCCTTTTGGTCCTTAAAATGTGTTCTCCCATGTAGCCTCCTGTGAAAGCTTTCCTCTCTGATTCAAGTTTCCGTTCTTTCCTACTGAGGACTGTTTCATTTTACTGACTCCCATGGAAATAATTTTGAGTGCTCAGTGGCCACCACGGCCGCTGCGTTACGTGTACTGTTATGTACAGGCTGCCCAGAGAAGCCATGGCTGCCCCATCCCTGGAGGTGTTCAAGGCCAGGTTGGACGCACTTGGAGCAACCTGGGCTGGTGGGAGGTGTCCCTGCCCAGGGCAGGGGGTGGAATGGGATGATCTTTACGGTCCCTTCCAAACCAAACCATTTTGTGATTCTATAAGGCGGGGGATCAGTCTAATGTGAAGCTGCAAACGTTCGGCTGCAAGTGTTGGCTGATTAAGCACACCGAAGTTTTGCAGAGTTTTGTCTTGGTGAAAGCAGAGATTTGAGTCGCATACCTCCCTTGACTCACCAGTCTCGCTGAGCTGTAGGAAGGGCCTTCAGCTTTGCTTCACAGAAAGCCCATTCCACCCTCCTCTGTGGGTTTCCCACCATCAGCAGCCAGTTTCTCTCAGCTCCCACTTCCCTGGACATTTAGCTGTCCTTCTTTCACCTTTTCACCTTTTAGTTGCAGTTCCTTCTCCTGTATCACTGCAGCCATTTCTTTCCTGAGTTTCGCCAAGTACTCTTGGGGATGATAGATTTTCGCGTTATGTATTCTTATAGGTCTCCATGTAGCAGATTAACATCTGACAAGTCTCTCTGTGGGTAACTCTCATTTCAGATAATTGGCAAAGATTTATCTTTAAAGGTGTCTTGCTACTGATTTGGATGCTTTTTGAATTGAGTTCTCAGATAAGAAGTGATCATCCTGCTGCATACTGCTTGGAGAGGAGTCCCAGTATCTGCTTTACCAAGGTTAAAGCTTCGTAAAGTCTGTAACCTTTGTTTTTTGATCCAGCTACAGTATTTACAGTATGTAACAGTATCGTAAGACTCTATTTTTGTTTTGATCCAAAGAGATAATAAATGTCCTCAAACAGTATTTCAAAATAATAGAATTGATTACAAAAACCTTGAAGTTGGTATAGGATCTGTGAATATGCATGTGCCTCTTTGTCATTGAGTACGTTGTGAAGTTTAAATAAATGTTATAGCTTCTTATTAGACAGCTTTTGCTTCCTCGGATTAATACCGTAGATAATGTAGGTATATATATGTATTTAAAATTGACAGGACATTTATTTCTCTTTGCGCTGGCAGAAATCCATTAGAAGTAAACAAATTCTTTACCCTTATCAGGGCGCTTTGTGTTGTCTGGGTTTGGAGATAAAGCTGCGCCGTTCTATCACGGCGCGCGGGCGCATTGCGAGCAGTGTGAAAGGGAGATCGCGCCGCATAATGCAGTTACAGTTGGCTGCAGTGACTGGAAATTTGTCTGAAACTCGTGTTGCATGATAGGTTGTGGTTCGTCTTTTCTTTTATACTTTTCCTTCGTGCGTCTGTGAAAGAGCCGCAGTTTTCTGAGCGCTGGAGCTCTTCTGGCTTTGTCACAGACGCAGCGGAGGTCGGAGGGTTGTGCTCAGCAGCCAGTCACGCGGGGACCAGGCTCTTAATTAGTGCACACTCTGCCGCCGGAGTCGCTGCTGCTGCAGCCCCTTGGAACTGCTCTGGCTATATTTGGGGATAAACCCAAATTAGACTTCCAACGCTCAGAGATTTCCCCCATAGTCCTGCAGTCAATTTGCTTTCCTTATCTCACCAAGTGAATGTGATCTTCTTTTCAAATCCACTGAGAGATGCTACCCTCTGTTAAATTGCTTCCCTCGGTCTGCCTGTTGTGCAGATGCCTTACCACGCGATACAGGGTACAATAAAATGACTTTCAAGATAAAATATTTATGCACAGGCAGGGCGCAGTGGTCATCGGAGAGCAGAAGAAAAAAATGACATTTGTAGAGGGGAAGAGAACCAGCGCACAGCGAGGACTTTCTTTCTAGCATCCACAAAACCTGCAAATTTATCCAGAGGTCTCATAGATGGGAATGATTTGCACAGTAGTTGTACATTTATTTCCGCTTAGCTTCTGGCATCATCTAGTGTCATCGTTCACCAGGGAGTCTATAAGTATCAGTCAATCTTGTCATTTTGTGTTAGGAAAAGAGCTCAGCTCTAAAACAATTCCTCATGCACTGCTCAAAAAAAAAGAAAAGCCCAAACCAATGCTAACTGGTGAGCAAGCTCCGAGAGGACAGGAGCGATCCTGGGGTACAGGAGTGTCGCAGCACCAACAGTTGTGGTGTACTCTGGGGTGGACATGTCCAGTGGGTGGGAAATGATGAAGCGTGGAGTGGTCTGTCGTCTCGAGGGGAACAGGGCTGGGAGGTATCAGCTGGAATGAAAGAGAGGTTAGGAAGAAGGGTTTGAGACCTCCGAAAGAGGAGGGTTTTCTGGCTCGGAGAAGGTGGTACCAGCTGAGGCAGGAAAGGCAGCGTACAGGGGGTTTGCAACCCACGAGCTCAACAGCCATTCTGCGTCCATGCAGGTTGTGGAGCAGTGAGACCGCGATTCCTTTGAAATCTCTGGTCCTCACCAGTAACAGCCGTCCTCCCCACTGACTGCCTCGGACCAGAGAAAGAGGTATATCTTCTTTTTTTTTCTTTTCTGTTTTTGAATTTACTGATAACTCGTTGATTACTGTTGACATGGATGAGTTATTTTTAACTCTTAATGAATTAGCTAATTTGGTAGTTATTAACAGTTAACAAATTACATTCCATAGTTGCGAAACCCTCAGAAGCCCTTCAGGAAATAAATTCCTCACAGAATATGAACTGCGGACTTACTGAAAGAAGTAATTACACACTAAGCTAATTATTGGCTTTGGCCTGTGTTTGAAAAATTATGTCCAGACCATTATATGAAGACAGTGGTGGCTCGCAAGGGCTCACAGCAGAAAATCTCCTAGGGGTAGTGCGGTCCCCTCTTGGGTCTGAAGTGTGCGTTTGATGCAGGCTGTAGCAGAATGATGCCATGAGCCAGCTATTCGGATGACGTACATTGGCATCGGCTACTTCTGCTAAGACAGTTGATTTCCATGTCTTTCCTCCTCAGAGTGGTTATTGTCAGCTGCCATGGCTCCCCAGGTGACTAAACCCCAGAATTCCCAAACCACTTCGAGCTCAGTGGTTTGGGATGCAAACACAGAAGCAGCTAAAACGCTGACAGTTTGAGAGCTGCATCGCCAGGGTAATGACAAAAATGAGACATTTATCTTAGGAGCAGAACGCATCTTAGCTCTGTTAGGGCAGCTACATAGCAGCCTCAAGGAGCTTCTGGCATGGCTTGTTCCCCACCAGTTGTCCTCCCATCTCCTTCTGCTTCCCGAACTCCAGGGAACTGTCATCCTCCTTTCGTGCAGCCCCAGGGTCTCTGTGAATCCCATGTCTGCCGTCCCTTCCCCGCTTGCCTCTTCCCTTCTCACTTGCCTCTTACAGCTCACTGACTCTTGGACCATCTCTCATGTCCTTGTTTAATCCTCACTTACTCGCGAACTTACCCCGTTTCTTCTTCCCAGCTCTCTGATGCACTTTGTAGAATCATTCCTCAGTTTCTCTCTTCTTTGGGAGTTCCTGGTTTTCTTAATTGTTATTAAGGACCTTTAGTTATTCTTTCGCTTTCAGATGTATATTTCTCCCAAACCTCTTCTTTCCATTATACTCCTGACTGTGCATGAGCCTCCAGCCCCTGGATCTGCGGAGCAGGAGGAAGGTGGAGCTGAGACTGGCTTGCAGCACCTGGCACCATTTCCAGCGAATTCAGCTTTTCTGTTTTTCTGCTTTCCATTGAATTCTGTAATCTTGGGCCCCTGAAGACTTGGAAAATTACCTGAAGTTTTTGAATGAGTGACAGCAAAACAGACAAATGGGAAATTACGGTGTTTAGTAGGAGACCTTGCTTCGCTTGATCTGCAAGAGTTAGGAAAAATTCACATAGAAGAAACTGCCTCTGTGTTCAGAAAATAGCCTCCAGTGAGTTTACTCCAAATAACTAGGGTCCATAAGACAATTTTCAATCCCCGTATCAGAGGTGATGTACGGAATATGAAAGAAACAAGGCATCACAGTATTTGTCTTTTATTTTTAAGAGTATAATAAAAGATATATGACATTCATGGTCAATAGGAGGAAACTTCAAGGCTGTTTAATTTGTCAGAGCCCTAAAGAATATGAGCAGAGTCACGGCCTGGGCTGTGGCGTAGCAGGGTGCAAGTGCTTCCCCCTGTAATGGAAAAGAACAAACGTTAACGTGTCGGTATCTCAATTCCAAATTGTAATTGTAGTGGTATGTGATGTAGCCTAACTGGCAGGTGAGGAATAAATGCTTCAGACCTATGTTCCTTCATGCATGAAAATTTAAGAAACTGATGGGTGAGAGTCATTGTGAGCTGTCAGGAGCCGGCGCACGTGGCAGACGGAGTGTGTGCGCGGGCTGGGGCAGGCAGCAGCTCTGTCGGAAGGGACGCACCATAATGGAAAATCACAGAATTCCCTCTCAGCCGGTTCAAACAAATACGATCTTGTTTTACACTCCAGTGCCTTCAATTGCCTAAGAGAACAGCATTTTTTAACATCTAATTTGAATCATCTGACCTACCGTTGTGCAGCTTTATGTAGTTTTACTGAGCAAAAAATTAAGTAATCAGTAATGTTTCAGGCTGGTGGTGTGGTATTGCATACTTAAGTTTGGTATGATAATGTTCCTTTTTCCCAATATGGGATTTTCAGCTGAATACTTGATAAAGCCCGTTGAGATATTAAGTTGATGGAGAACTTCAATATCTGAAAGTTCTCATCTCCAAGTATTGAGTGTATGTTTCTTCAGTCTCTTGTAGTGTGCTGTGGGACGAGTGCCCTTGTGTTATTCAACGGCAAAGTCTGAAATATATGTACGTGTTTCTCCAACAAATAGAGCAATCTGATGGCGGTTGCTTAAACTTTAATGCGCGGTTCATGATAGACAACAGAATTCTCCTCCTGAGGCCTCAAAGCTTCATTCGCCCTTGTCAAATTCTGCATCCCAGTGACATGAATGAATGGGCGACCAAATTCAGCTCCCTCTGAAGAAACCCTGCAAGTCACGAATTGTCTGAATCCTTAATGATTTATCTAATAACAAAGAGATTATTTGGTTGGCAGGGAATGATTCTGTCACTGATAAAGGGAAAACAACTCTCACAGCCCATGAAACATTAAAAAAAAAAAACCAGAAAAAAAATCAGTTAAAAAGTTCATGAGAAAAGTAAAATATTTTCCATTTTCCACTGCAACTTTTTTAAAAGAAGCAGCATTTTTTCATGGGTTTCTTTTCACTGAAAACGTTCTTTAAAAGTGTGAGCAGTTGTTAAAATGACATATCACAAGAACGAATTGCTTGTGAAGAAATGTGAGCCTAAAGAGGAGCATGGAAGGTGGGGATAGAAAAAGGAGAAATAAATTGCCCTATTCATTACTTTTCTTGACACTTTTTTCTACTTCCATCCTAATTGCAGTCAGTGAAATGCAGTTATCCTGTGTCGACAGCTCTGTGCAGAAGCTCTTCAAGGAAGTCTCCACCTCTCCAGGAGAATCATTAGGCTCATGGGACAAGCATTTACCTTTTGGGTCCATATTTAACTATGAATATTTGAAACACAGAGACCAACAGCTTCATATAGATCCTGGCGTTGCAGCAGAAACGCAGGGAATTGCTTCGCTAGTATCTCGGTGTGGTGATTTTTTTGAAATTAATAAAAAAGGCTTGCTGAATCTCCATCCTTTATAGGAGCTGTGGCGGAAAGACACAAAATCTCTCACTGGAGTAGTGATACAGAGACTCCAAAATAAGATACTCCATTTCTAAGTCTAGTCCTAGGTCCCTTCCAACCTAGACCATTCTATGATTCTATATAGGTTGAAAAAACCCCAGTGAAAAGCAGCTCAGTTGCAGGTGAAGGCGTTGGAAAGGTGAGCTCCTAAAGGGGCTTTGGGAACCTCAGTACGTTTGTGATTTTTGGCTTTGGTTTCCAACATGTTTAGATGAAAGTCGTCAGCTCACACGGTGCCAGTGCGAAACCAGCAGGTCGGGAGAAAGCAGCCCAGGATGTGCTTTATCTGATTTGTTCATGAAGAGCTTGTTCGTGCCCGTACAGAAATTGCATTCACGCTGACCCGGCAGTGCCCACCCCGGCACACGTGGACCGGTTCTTGCACGTGTGTTTTGGCGTTCTTCAGTTTTCCTTGTGTAGACAATGCCTGCAGGGACTACAGTAGTCAGGTTTGTAAAGGTGTTGAAGCACGTCGTATTTCAAATGTAAAAATAATGGTTGGTAGCGCTCTGCTTCCATTGAAGCATGTGCCCAGTGTGTTCAGAGCAGGAAAATTGCCAATGTACGCTGCGAGCCATTGAAAAAATCACCCCAAAATTGGGCAGTGACGTTATGTGTTTAATAACTTTCTAATACTCTATATAAGATTTTCTTCTGGTCCATGTCACTGCTGATGAGAAAAATGCCCTGCAGCTCGTTATTACATTCCTGCTCTCCGTCTCATTTTCCAGGGAGAAGGGCTACTTTTGCTGACCTTCTTTTCACCGGGATTTCAGCGGCGGGCACGGTGGTTCTGAATTGAAAGGATATAGCCAAGGCATGTAGCACGCTGTAGTCTTGCGGAATTTCTCCCCGGGGGCTTGAACTGAGTCCCAAGATTTGCAGCTGGTGCTTTTAATGAATCAAAAAATGCAAAGTAAAAGCCACCCTCAACTTCTGAGCACTCCCTTGGTTCATTCCGACATGGTGGAAAGCAACAGGTTTTTCTTGTGTCTTTTATGCAAAACTCGAGATCATGCGTGTTTAGGCTGCTCTGCAGCCACCCGTTAAGAGTAGTATCTGATTAGCCCACGTTGCCTTGAAAGGTTTATTTGGATTAAGAAAGCTCCTAGCAAATACAGTCTGACAGTTACTTTATAACCATGATAATTTCCAGGGATTTAGCATTGTGATTTTGGCTTCCTATTGTTTTGTTCAACACCCCCTTCATCAAGAGCCTGTGAGTTCTGCCAGAGACCCCCCTGCAGTCACCAGGACCAGAATTACATGTTTTATGGGGAAAGTCTCTCTTCGTGGCAGCTGGTGATCAGTGTTGCCCTGAAATGTGACCGGTGGTGGTCGGAGAACTGGAAATTATGTATGAGTGGGATGGAAATTACCTATCCCTTAAAAAATAAAACAAAAGAGCAGCTATGCTGCGATGCCCAGGGGTGGCAGCAATTTCATGTGGTGTGTGAAACAACTTTTCCCGTTACATATCCTGTGAATTTACTGACATTTCGTTTTACCAAAAGGTCCTCTGTTTTTGTACCAAAGTACAGGATTAAAAGGAGACATGTCTGTGTTCAGGAAAGGGGTAATGAGTTCCCTAATTTTCTGGATCCTGAGCCTCCGAGGAGAGGTCAGCTCCTTTCCTGTTCATCATCTCTGCTCACCCTTGCTGCAACATGTTCAGTAATGACACCCAGAGTGAGGGACTCACAAGACTATGGCCCCATTCGTGTGCAGCTGCCCTTGCTCCCGCTTGCCTGTGAATCCCATTCCCTTGAGACGACATTTCTTCTGGTGAAACCCATCCAGAGTCCCCACCTGAGCACTTTCAATGGAGTACTCCACTGCAATCATGGTTCTGCCTTCGTTTACAACGAAGTAACTCAGTGAAACCACTGTCATTGCAAAAAACTGAGGATGAGGTTGGAAGATACTGCTGAAGATAAAGTGCCCTGTAGGCATCAGGCAGCTCATGGTGTGGAGCGAGGATGGATGGTCATGGTGGAAACCACCAGCACCGCAGCTGCAGCCAGGCTGGCTGTGCAGGGGCTGCTCTGCTGAGCTTCGGTAGCCCAACCGCAGCCGAGCTGGCCATGCTCAGCCCCCTTCCCTGGGAAGGAAGCAGGTGCCTTTCGAGCACGATTCATCTGAGCAGGTGGAGACGCCTGCTTGAGGATGGCGTTCAGCACACCCTGGGGCTCAGTGTCACCATCAGCGAGATTTCTCCTGGCCATAAAGAGACTTTATCCCATAGGACCCCATGGTCCTTCCTAATCACTGGAGAGGAGTGGGCATTTTAGGGACGCAGTTCTCCTCCTCCTGCAGTGACTGTCATATGGGTCATCTGAATTTTGTGCCTTTAAGGGGCCTCACGTGACCAGCTGGATGTGGCTGTCTGTGCATAGACCCATAGATGAGTGCCACCATTATGCATGCAGCTGTATGTGTAGATACAGCAGTTGTTGAGGACCATGCAATATCTGGCATCTAGCAGCATCTGACACCTGCGGAACAGAAGCGACCTGGCTGAAGATGCTGCGTTCCTGTACGTCCCAGCAAGAGGGACATAGGGCTGTGCTGATGATTCCTGCACCCTGCTGCATCATGCCTTGGGAACAAACCCTCTGTTTGTTTTAGGTGAGAAAGTGGCAAATCAGACCAGCACTGTGACAGCATAGGGACGTGTGAGAAGTCACCGGGAGCAGGTGCCTGGGTCTCACCTGAGACTTCTGCACCGTTCTGTACAATAACCACTGCTAAGGTGAGGAAGCCGGAATACAGCTGGAATTGAGGAGCCTGTTATGTTTGATGGCAGGGCGGTTAGAAAAACAGAACGGCTGCTAAGACAAAGACAAGCCCTAGGGTAAAAGTGAGACAAAGTGGCTACTTGGAAAAGTCAGTCTGATGAGCTAAAAAAATTAGAATTGTCCCCGCTGAATTTAGATATCTGGTCATTTTAACTGGGGTAATCTTTTGCTTGAGCATTTAATCACACTAATGCTACATGAGTTGTTATCTATTATTAAACCTCCTAGAGCTTTTAAGCAGCAGGCAGAGAGAAAGCTTGGCAAAGTCACAAATGGGTCCATGGGAAGCGTTGCTGGGCAAATACCAGAAAAACCAGCTGTGCTATGGTGAAAACTGCATTGCATCCATGGAATAAGTACCTTACAATATTTACAAGTGAGAGAGAACCTCTAGAAAGCATATGTCTCTGCTAAATGTCTCCCGTTAGAAATGCAGGAATTCCCATTAGTCCTGGGAAAACCAACTCCATTTCAGTTGTGAAGACAATACTGCAAACTACTGAGTTGTAATGGCATTAATTGTATTGCTAAAGAACTTTTAAACCACATTAGTCTCATTTAATTCAGCTTAAAGGAACACAAAGAGAATTGAGTTCTCTAAATGTGGTTGGGTCTATTTTCCAAAATGCCCTTTTGAGTACAATTCACGTTCCACAGTAGATGACAACAGCAAGAGGAAATTTCCCTTAAGTAGATGTAGGAAGCAGACAAACCCAGCCAAGATTTCTGTTGATGTTCATCTGGACTGACGGGGTGACTCCTCTCTTGAGGAGTTTAGCAGAATACAGTTAAACTCCGTTTGTAACCTTCCTGGGCATTTACCGGGAGGTTTAACCATCTGACGTGCTCCAGGTCCCCCAACGGCAGCTGAACTTCTGCTGCCATTTTCCCGTACCCTTTATATGGGCTGTTGTGGTTCTGCTGCAAAAGGACAATAAAACCTCCAGTCAGATAGCAGGGGAGTGTGTATAACCACATATAACCCCTGCGGGGACCCCTTGCTAGAGATGCAGTCAAGAAGTAGTCAGGCCATGGGTGCGTAGGATGCTCAGAACTGTATTCAGATGTTGTCTTTCTTTGAAAGATCTTTGCTGAGAGACGAGAGAATGATTTCAAAATATATTAATTATAAATACCTATTTTGCCCATAAGTATCTCTTTTTTGGACAGGCTTTGGTTTTTTTTTTTGTTGGAAGAGTCATAAGTATTGTGGACTGGAGCGTCTTGCTTACATGGAGAGGTTGCAAGAGCTGAGACTGCTCCACCTGGAGGAGGGCCAAGGAGGTCTCATCCCCATGGATAAACACCAGGTGGTAGGGAATGATGAAGATGGAGCCAGGCTTCCCTCTGTGATGCCCACTGACAGGGCAAGAGGCAATGGGCACGTATTAAAAACCATGACATTCCCTCTGAACGCAAGAAAACACTTTTTTCCTGCGTTGAACACTAGCGCAGGTTGCCCAGAGAGGTTGTGGCTTCTCCATCCTTGGAGATGCTCAAAACCCGACCAGACACGATTTTGAGCAACTGGCTCTGGGTGACCCTGCTGGAGCTGCGTGGACAGACCAGATCATCTCCAGAGGTCCCTGCTGACCTCGGCCAGCCTGTGAAGGGCTGGATTGGTGCATCTTGGCAAGCACATCGCTCTCTCCAGTTGAACTTGGTGGTGATATTAGCGGCTATTCTTCTGCAGAGACAATGAAGAATTTGTTTTCCATCTTAAAAAAAAATAAATTGTATTTTCTTTTATTTAAAGCTAAAAAAGATTTATAACTTGAAACCTAACAGGGAAATTTCCCAGACATGCAAAACATATCAACAGCTAATTTTCTTTTTGTAACTTTTTAATTTTCTTTCCACCATATGGCTTAAATTGTGTGTGAATTAATATTATTCATAGATGCAGTACAAATAGGAATAAGACCAATTATAGCAAAATATTCACCATCTTTTTAATCTCTAAGGTTATGAGAAAGGCTGTTCTCTTGCAAATTTAATATCTTAACAAAAATCACATGGTATGCAATGGTTGACTTTTGCCCCGTGGTACTTGTCAAGTTTGCAATGTTTTGCCAACAAATTAACAAGGGGTATATTTCAGTGAATTTTTATAAGCCAGAGGGAATCTTCCATTTGGCTTCAAAGTGTTTGCAACATGCTACGCGAGTAATTTGGAGCTGGTAGGACTCAGCTCAGAGTTTCTGGTATCTCAGCTGGCACAATCCTTTCCGGCTTCTATTTTGGGAAGCTGATAATTGCTTTGGGCTGGCTGCGGTGCTGCGCTCTCGAGTCACGGGGGGTTCTCTTCTCGAGTCAAACGTACAGTTTGGATATTGCTGTAGAGCAAATTACACCGGATTTTTAAGGCCTATTTAGAAATGAATAACTACAGAATGGTCGCTTGGCAATGATCCAATAGCGTACCTGCTAGAACTGTGTGCGTGGCGGTTATCAGAGCCTGAGATCACTTGTGTTTGCATCGGATCCCAACTCCATCTCTCCCAGTACCCTCATTCCCACAGTGACTTAGTGAAGAAGAGATGCAGACAAATGTAGAGCGATATTTCCACTAACCTGGCTTGCTGATGGAGATCTGCAGCTGAGGAGTTTCATAAGCAAAAACTCTTATCTGCATTTTTTTATTTAATTTTCCTTGATTGATCATCTTTCAGAAACTCATGTGGTCCGTAAGAGGACAATGACACTTGCAGTAGTTGGCGTGCTTGTTTGCATTACACACTTAAGCACAGAATAAGAGGAAACTTGACTCCTTGAGAACCTGAATCAGAGTTTGGACTGAGTCCTTTACAAGCCACAGTGAGGAAACCCTCAGCCAGTTCCTGCCCCACCTGGTGGAAAGGTCCCAAGAAGATACCGGGGGGAGACATTTGCTGATGAGAAATTGCAGTGTACCCTTTCCTCACCTCAGTTATAATGCAACCTCTTCTGAATTAAATTTATCTGAGATTAAATACGGTGAAAAAAGAGTTAATGGACAGTTTTCTACTGCCAAAACTTCAGATCATTTTTCTTGTAATTTTTCACCTCAATGCTATACATCTCTTCACTAATCTCTGTTGGTATTTCCAGTTCAGTTCAATGTGACCATTCATTTCTTTTCTCGTTGTTGGTATCCTCACTGTGTTCTCCTGTTAAATCTGCAGCCCCAAAATATCTTCTGAAGCTGAAACCTCAGCTGCAAAACTCTCCCACGGTAGCGCATCCCCGTGTTGTCAGCGCGGGCCACGTCAGGACCATCTCCCGGGCTCAGGTACCTTCTCACTGGTTCGTCTCGGACACTCTCAGCCGATTTGCTCTTTTCATTTGACTATCACGTGTTTGAAGTTTGCTGTTTGTGTTGTTTGAAGACGTGCAGACCCTCATCTTCTCATAAATATGGCTGTATGAGGGTGACAGCCCCGCTCAGCTGGTGGAGACCTTCCCTGGCTCAGTGTTGAACCTTTAAACAAACCAGGGGATGCTGCCCAGGAAACGGCAGTGGGCAAATGCACTTTTTTCCCCGCTTTGGGTGATGGAGAATCTCCCTCTGGCCAAGGAAAAGAAGTTTTCTGTAGAACCTGAGACAGATTGGCAGCAACCGCAGTGCTGCTTAACGCCGCTCAAGCTTGTGGTGCAGATCCAGCCCCATGACTCTGGTGATTTGTTCAAATGAAGTCTCTGAATCTGAGAGTTCCTTGTGGTGGGCCGTTATGTCCAGAGACCGGATTTTAATACACAGAGCTGATTTAATGAAGTGAACTTGAGTGAAGTTGTGAGGGACATCAACAAAGTCTTTCTAGAAAAGAAAACAGTTTTGCAATAAGATAATGCCATCTGGTGCTGTCTGTGTCGGACGGACCCTCTGCATCTGTTACAGCCACAGGAGAGGAGACGGGAAAGAGAAGAATGAGAAGAAAAACAAATAATACATCGCTTCTGAATTGTACTAAAGCCTCGTCTCTAAGTAGCCCCTTTTTATGTTTTCCAGCATAGTGAGAAATACACAGGGATGCTTGAAAGTGTATCACCAATTTTCCATGAAGAAGCCTTTATTTTGTTGTTCTTTTGCTTTCCCCGCTCCCCCCCGCCCCTCGCCCCCTTATTCAGAACCTAGAGGTTCACATACAAGCTTTGAGGTAGTTTGGTTTTAAATGGGCTGCACTGAAGATATCCACGGCTGCTTCGATAAATTGTAGTGAATTCCTCGTGGGGAGCATGGGGTTGAATAGAAGCTTTCATCTCTCCTCCCTCTCCAGCTCCGGTTCTTTGCAGCTGGAGTTTTCATCTGAAATCCTGTTCCCTCCCAGCCATTTGGATCTTTTTTTCTTTGAGTCTGGGTAAATGTATGGGGTTTAGTTAGTAAATGTTCAGCCCCCGCAGTGCTGACCTGCAGCACAGCACAGAGCAGTTGTAGGGGTGTGGGGGAAATACCTGCTAACGCCCCCCCGAATCATGTCCTCTTGTAAAAGTTATTAATTGCGTTGGTCAGCTAAATGAGCAAAATGAGACTTGTAGACTAAAATTGATACTCGTGCTTTAGGTCAGATTCTTGCTGCTAATTATTTGATTTCCTTTATACTGTGTTGACATTTGGTACATAACTCCTCTAATTTATATCCCTCTGCTCTGAGTGTAAGTCTTTCAGCTGACATTAACCAGGAGTCATTAATCTCACATCCCCCTCCTTTCTTGTAAGGCCAGGGATGCTTTGTGTGCGCATCCTCTGCCTTCAGGCTGCTGCTGGTGGGAGAAGCCGTGGTGTCTGCGGGGCAGGAGAGGGATGAGCAGAGGGTGGTGGTTGAGCTTCATAGATTCATAGAATGGTTTGGGTTGGAAGGGAGATTAAAGACCACCCAGTGCCACCCCCTGCCCTGGGCAGGGACACCTCCCACCAGACCAGGTTGCTCCAAGCCCCGTCCAGCCTGGCCTTGAACACCTCCAGGGATGGGGCAGCCACAGCTTCTCTGGGCAACCTGGGCCAGGGGCTCACCACCCTCACAGCCAAGAATTTCTCCCTAATATCTCATCTAAATCTCCCCTCTGTCAGTGTAAAACCGTTCCCCCTCATCCTATGGCTCCCCTCCCTGATCCAGAGTCCCTCCCCAGCTTTCCTGGAGCCCCTTTAGGGACTGGAAGGGGCTGGAAGGTCTCCCCGGAGCCTTCTCTTTTCCAGGCTGAACCCCCCCAGCTCTCTCAGCCTGTCCTCACAGCAGAGGGGCTCCAGCCCTCCCAGCATCTCCAGGACCTCCTCTGGCCCCACTCCAACAGCTCCGTGTCCTTCTTGTGCTTCCAGACGATGGAAAGTGAAACAGAGGCATCTGTGTTTTTCAGAGGTGATGTCTGAAAGGCTTTCCTGTATTTCTCAGAATCGGCGCTTTCCTCCTGCCTTTCCCATTGCAACAATTTGATCTCAGCTCTGGTTGCCTGTGACCTTGTGTCCCCCACGCTCGGTGATGCGCTTTGCCCCGGTGGGGTTGGCTGGTCCCCGCCTGCCCCTGGCTTCCCGTCTGTGCAGGGCGGGGACGAAACACATGAAGAGGAAATGCAAGCCGGCTCCTGTTTGATTTCCATCCCTCACGTTTCATGTTGGCTGACAGGCGCCTGTCCTCTCCCACGCGGATCGGGCACTTGCTGCTGACGGATTGGCACTGCGCTGGTTGTCTCCGAGTCCTTCAAACATAAGTGGCATTTTGCCAGATGGAGGAACGGGAACTATGACAAAGATACCAGTTTCTGAGTGTGTTACTTCTCCAGAAACCCTCTTCTGCCATCTCTCAGGTCTGCTGTCGCCCTGCGGCCGACGGGGTGCGATGCTGCATCGCGCCCAGCCCTGGACCACCCGCTCTCCTCCCGGCCCCGTCTTTGTCCCACCTCGCTCCTGCTGCCGGCGGGATGCGGTCTCCCACCCGAGGGGACAGGGCAGCTGCTTATCACCTTGTCTGTGCATCTTTTAAAGGCTTTATTTTAGCTTTAATGATGTTTAATCCTTGGCAAATCTGCCGCGGTGCAGCATTTCAGGTGTATGTTTAATCGCAGCAAAGTAATTAGTATTACTGAAACAAATGATTATAATAGTTACATTCCCCCTCTCTCTTTTATATATGTACAACATGTACATATTATTTCTACTTTGCACCCAGAATGGCATTCCAGAACGTTAGCAGAAGATCTGTGTCTCTCTCACCCCGAATCTTTCCATCTAACGTGCTCTCGGGTGCAGCGATGCAGTGCGGTCACACGCTAAGAAATTCTCATCTCCTTTGTCCATTTTTATTTTCTCTTATGCACTGACATTTGCATTTAATTATAAATACTGCATAGAGCACATCATCTGTCATTATTCAGTAGACCCAAGAGCCTTTTTCTTGTTTGGGGAATTGGAAATACATCCACTTTGGAAATCGTGAACGAAATGTGTTTTTTAATGATTTTCCCCAAAGTCTTCAATGTTTCAGAAAAAGTTTACAATGGGGAATATCGAGCAAGTACTTCCAGGACTATCCAGAGGATCATTTACCACAGCTGTCTCCATAGCACATTTAATACTGTGAAAGTTCAGTATAGTCCTTACTTAAAATTACATACAGAGTGGAGCATGTGGATTTCAAGCATTCATTAGGGAGCGGAGCAGCATTAATGGTTTGATGGATAGCTTCACTATCAGCTCTTGAAATAATTATGTTTTCTAAATGGAATGGATAAAGAACTCATCAGCGATGCCGGGCTATGGTAATGCGTGAAGCCGAGCGCACGCCGTCGAGCCGCTGAATGGCAAAGTTCTTTTTTTTTCACTGCGAATCGCAATGGCACGGCTCGTGCTCTGCAGCGAAGCTGCTCATGCCAGGGCTAGACACGGGACGGGCCTTTTGGGTCTGCTCTCCCAGGACCTCGGAATTTGCATTTCAGAGCCACAGTTTCCCATTGAAAGAGGAAATTTATGGTACAGGGGGATTTCTATGGAGCCCAGCAATTTCATACCAAAGGCAGGTTTCTAAAAGCGGGCTGGCAGCGGAGGTTGGCTCTCTGGGCGGCTCCCGAGGAGCCATGGTGCGTGCGACACACAGCGCTGCTGCCACGGAACATCTCCCACCGTCGCCAGGCCGCGTGTGCCTGAGCTCCTGCCGCGGAGCGGGGGAGTTTGAGAAGAGTTTTCCCGCTTTTTTTCCTCTCACCTGGAAAATATAAATAAATAACATAAATAAATTCAGCTCAGCCATATCACCTGAAAGGAGGGAAATCAAGGGTTTTGCTAGCATAATTCTGATGGCGGGCCGGGAAGATGCTAAATTTGCACAGAGCTGTGGTGGAAGCACGTTATCCATCTTCTCACTGAAATCACTGGCACGACAGCACAAACACACTCCTTAATTAGTGCTTGAGCATTGCCTTGCCTATTTGTTTGTTTTTATCTTGCTATTCTAGCAGAAAAGGCTGTTCCTTGTGACACTCCATTTAGCGAAGTCCAGGATCTGTTCGCTGGAGGACTCCAGCAGCGGCCGCAGGGGACGGTGCTGGTCGGTGCCATGCCCTGGTCACCGAGGTCCCAGGCCTCTGGGGGTCAGGGGGTGGCATTGGCACAGCTCCTTTGCAGTGGAGTGCCTGCAGGCAGCAGACACGGATTTGGAAAGAGGGCTGCCAGGGCTCGGACTTATCCGTCCACTTCTAGAAGACTTTAGTAAATGGCCTGAATTGGGGTTTGTTTCCAAATACTGGGGTTTGTGGGGGACGTTTCGCTCCTGGCTGCCAGGCTGAAGGCCTTGCTGGGGATCCCCCAGGAAGCCCCCAGCCTCAGCAGGTGCCTCCTCCCACCCTCAGGCTCCTTCGGGGATGGGAGGTGTGATGCTGGCGAGGGTGCTGGCCGTGGGTCACGGCACCATCATGGGTGTTTTCCGAAGGAAACTGCCCAAAGCAGTGTTTTGGGGAGCCCTGCTCTCGCTGTGTGCCTGGGCATCCCAAGTTGCATGCAAGGAGCGGTGCTATTCCATGGCTCAGCCTTTCCTAATTGCATGGACTGGGGCACGGCGAGAATGGAGTCGTGCTGCAAGTGCGTCCCTGATCCCAAAATGCTTTGGGATTGCCAGTGTGAATAACTGAAGCAGGGAAGGCTGATCTCCTTCATCTCAGACTCACCTGCATGCAGCCAGGACTTGCTGGGGAGAGGCTGCGCTTCGGGCAGGAGCGCTGGCACGAGCTCTCTTCTTGCCTCATTTAGTCAGCGGCGTGTTACAATCAAGGAGGATATTAGGAATTTTCCGTGAAGTGCTGTTTTGATGACACTACCTATCTGAAGAGGCAACTTCTGGATTCATATATACATTATCGGCATGGATGTATTCATTATAGCATTAGTGCCGAGGAGCTAATGCATTCTGCTTGTAAAACATAACAATTCTGAGCCGGCGTGTAACAGATACGCATCAGAGTCAAAGTATTGTTATTCGTCCGTGCTCTGCAGCCCTGCCTGAATGTATGTGCTTTTCCTTTGCGGAGGGAACAGTTATCATGCTCTGTTTCTCCTCTCATTCAGGTTTTAACCTGCCGTGATTTTATTAAGTGGCGCCACTCAGTATTTGCAGAATTGCAAGCAGGAAAAAGAATAGTCTTTTTTTTTACAAAATATTACATTGTTTGAAATGGCCAGGAGAAAAACAATGAAGGGAGAATAACTGTGGGTTTGGCAACAGTTGGTTCTGGATTTTTAGTGATCTCTTTCAAAACCTGTCACAGTCAATAGGGATAACCAAAGATTTTTCAATAAAAAAGAAAAGCCAAAAATCTCTTTGGCGGTGGGAGACAGTGGCTGAGAAGTGAACAGGGCTTTTACTGAAATGGATCCTTGTAACACGTCCAGTCCCCAGCCCCCTGGAGGCCTGGCCATTTATTTTGTGGTGGCTTCTCCATGGAAGGAAGCCTGTGGTTCCCCAGAGCACCGAGGGCTGCTGTATGTAGGAGGCAGCCAGTGCTTGCGCTCCCAGGGCCATGTCCAAGCTCGGGGTCACCCCCAAGCTGCGTGGGAGCGAAGCTGTGCCAAGGAGCTGCCCCCCAGGGAGGTCAGGAGGGGATCACAGAATCACAGGATCATGGAATGGTTTGGGTTGGAAGGGACCTTTAAAGGTCACCTAGTCCAGACCCCCTTCCGTGATCAGGGACATCTTCAACTAGATCAGGTTGCTCAAAGCCCCGTCCAACCTGGCATTGGATGTTTCCAGGGATGGGGCATCTCCCACCTCTCTGGGCACCCAAATGATGCCCCACCACAGCCACAGTGCTGGGGACAGTTGGTGCAGGTCATCTGCTGCTGCCACAGGTTGGGCCTTGGTTGGGGCTCTTTGGTGGCCAGGTTGGTTTTTGATCAGTTGGTGGAGACAGTGTGTGGGTGTGCACTGCCCTGTCTGCGTAGGAAGGCTGCTTTCCAGGCCATGAACCCACCGAGACCTTTGAAAGTCAAGTTGACCATTTCAAAGCCGCCTCTGAAGTCTGCTGAAGTGGCAGTGATCTGACGCTGGTCTTGTGCTGGAGTCTCTTCTGCAAACCCCGTGCAGCACCGCTCTCTTGGGTCCATTACTCTCTGCGCCTTTCTGCTATTTATTTTCCTTCTCTTTTAAATGCGTGTCCTTTTTGCTCTCTCTTTTCTCATCTGGGCTGGATTAGAAATGCTCTGTTTGCTGTTCAATTAAATTGGCCTCTCAGACACTGCAAAGTTCAAATAGTTTTAGTTTTTGCCTTAAATATATCTTTCTGGATTTAATGGGCTTTGCAGGCTATAGTTTCAAATTGGTTATTAATGGGATTTGTACCTGTAACTTTTGCTTTGTGCTCTTAAAAGTAATATAAGAAATCCTCCCATCGGCATTTAACTGCACTGATTCAGATACGTCAAGAGGTATCTGTTGGGCGTCACATTAGGACTTGGTGTGTATATGATGGGTCTGCAAAGTGAGGGCTGCACTACATCTGGAAAGCTCAACAGCAGCCTGGTAATTAACTAAAATTACTGGCTTCTGCTTTCTTTAACTATTATTATTGTTATTACTCCCCAGAGAATGTCTCCCCTGCAAAGCTCCACTAAGACATGAAAGGTGATGACAAGACTGGCAGCCGGGTCAAACTGGTACCCGCTGTGTGACGGTGATGCTCTGGTGGCAATACGCTTTCCAATCTGCCATGGCCTTACCCTTCCTGTCAAAGATGTCTCAAGGATTGGAAGATTCACATTCCACCAATACGCTCCAGATCTCTGGGGTGGGATTACAAATCCTGTTTGAGACGAGGTGATGGAGGGGCCCCTGGAGCACCGCGCTGCAGCATCCTCCGGTGGGATAGAAATGTGGATTAAAGCCTTCTGGTCAGCTACCCGTCCTGATAACACCACCGCTGGCGATTGTGCCACAAGTGCTTATGCTAAAGGCTGTTAAGGTACTGTTAAGGTACCCTCTGCTCTGCTCTGGGGAGACCCCCCTGCAGTGCTGCCTCCAGCTCTGGGGCCACCAACAGTAGAAGGACACGGAGCTGTTGGAGCGGGGCCAGAGGAGGCCCCGGAGATGCTGGGAGGGCTGGAGCCCCTCTGCTGTGAGGACAGGCTGAGAGAGCTGGGGGGGTTCAGCCTGGAGAAGGGAAGGCTCCAGGGAGACCTTTGAGCCCCTTCCAGACCCCTTCACCACTCATCCTCAGTGCTCAATGCTTCACAGCAAGTGCCGTAACAGGCTCTTTAATTAACCAGATCGGAAAATACTGCGACTATAATCTGCAGCAGCTACACATTTCCGTTCCTTGCAGGAGGCAATGCTTTCTCTCTGTGCACTCCCTAAAAGCCAACAGCTTGGATGGGGTTTGGGTGGTGCTGGCTCCCACCGCTGTGTCTCCAGCCCGTGGCTGTGCTTAAAAGGAGAACCGGTGAAGGAGGTGGGACAGCAGTCCCTCACCAGGACCTGCGAGTCACAGCCAGGCCTGCTGCCCCTTGGGCACCTGCGGTGTGGGGGCAATGGGTCAGAGACCCACATCAGCATGTGATGGGAAAACTTAAGAAGCCGTTTCTAACGGAGACCCTAACTTTGGGGGTCTGCACACATCCCAGAGCGCTGCTGTTCTGCATCACTAGGGTCCCAGCAAAAGGTCCCTGGTGGAATTTCCTTTGGAGAAGAACTGGTTGAGTCGCCATCCTTGGAGGTATTTAAAAGACATGTAGATGTGGTGCTGAGGGACATGGTTTAGTGGTAACTTGTCAGTGCTAGGGTAACGGTTGGACTTGGTGATCTTAATGGTCTCTTCCAGCCAAAATGATTCTATGACTCTAAGAAGAGTAGCCTCAGTGTTTCTCAAGACACATTTAAAAACAGACAGACAGCTCGTGTTTGGGGATAGACATGGCCAGGTTGCTCTCTGGGGACACGTGTCCACCAGCAATGCTGTGTGCTGTGCATGGCTGTAAGACACGTTGTGCTCTTCGCTCTTGGCACAGATGGGAGGTGATGAGGTATGGCTCAAACCTTTCTCACTGTTGCCTAAGCCTGGTCAGACCATCTCCAAAATGTCTGTCCTGCAGGCGAAGGTGATCATGGAAAGCAGAGCGATATCTCTGCGTTTCCTACATACGTGTCCAATGAGCCCAATCTACTTGGTCTCTATTAAAAAAAATGGGGTGCGGTTAAAATGCAGATGTCCTTTTATTAATGAAGAAAAACCAGTGACATGCTCTTAAATGAGGGGAAAGCAATTATCATTTACTCGGATGAATCGGCTGGCGTTCCTCCCTGCCGCTGCCTCTCTCTGTAGCTAATGAAAATGTAATGCATGTTGAAGTCATCAGCAACAAATTTTTGAATTGCACATTGTACTGAGTGCAGCTTTAATAGCATCTTCCTCTGAAATGACAGGCAGAAATAAATGTCCTTCAGAATGATTTATACCCTGGATTAGGTGCAGGTTGTAAAAATACACCAAGTTTAAATCACTGTCAACCTTGAAACAACAGCAGAAAAGGTGGTGACCCCAGTTAAAAAGTAAACAAAACAACCGTGTTTCTCAATAGATTGAACTGCAAGCTGTCTTTAAAAATAAAATCTGCGACTTTAATGTTGTCTGCTTTTAAATTAAATGGGAAATGGGGGTGGTGTGTGCATTTCACAATTGCGATTCAAAACAGCTGGATGGGAAACCATAAGACACAGCACAGACTTGAAGGTAAGTTGCATTAGTAACCTGTGTTAAACTGCTGGGAACTGGGAAAGACAGATAAGCCAGGAAGCTAAAATAGTGTGAGGAAGGGCTTTTTTGGAAGGAAAAGTACAAAGATTTTTTTTACCCGTTTACAATCTGAAGGGTCTTTGCTGAAAGCCACTCACAAATCTGAGTATCTCCTTATTCCTCTGAAAGCCGCGGAAAGCCCTTTGCTGTTAGTGTGTGCAGCCCTGGGCTCGTGCCTGCCGTGCCAGGGGCTGGAGAAGCACCTCTCGGAGTGGAAGCCAATGGCCAGTTACTCCCAGACTTGGTCTCGTTGTCTCTAGGTGACCACTGAAAGACTGAGTCATGCCTAATTACCAGATTCTGGAAATTTGTCTGTTTTCCCAAGCTAATATTGCAAAAACAGATCAGAGCCGCAACCGAATCTGTCTCTCGGCACTGTGATGCTGCACTTTATCTCCAAGAAGCTGTAGGTATTTCAGTGACACATGTTCATATCTTTTTATCTGTACCTGTGAGTTGCTGTCAGGACCTTGCTTTGCTGCCTGGAAAGCCCCTTCCCCTGGTGTCACGCAGCTCTAATCCACAGCTCAGCTTCCCAGGGCTGGTCCAGGTGGCGAGGGGAGTCCAGTTGCCATGGCAATGTAGTGGCCCTCCATCATCAGGGCAATGCTTAATTAAACCACTCCTTTAGATGGCTGGGCCCAATGAGAGGGTCATTCCTAGCTTTCAGAGAATCATAGAATCATTTAAGTTGGAAAAGGCCCTTGGGATCATCGAGTCCAACCATCAACCCCACTCTACAAAGTTCTGCCCTACACCATATCCCCTAACACCACATCTAAACGACTCTTAAACACATTCAGGGATGGTGACTCCACCACCTCCCCGGGCAGCCTATTCCAGTATTATTTTGCAAAAGCCGTTCCTTTGTGTTCAGCTGAAAGAGAATGGCTTGATCAGATTTTGTCCAACCATCAACCTAACACTGCCAAAACCGTCACTAACAGCCGCCCCCTGGCTACCCCCTCCTTTCAGGGAGCTGTAGGGAGCGAGAAGGTCTCCCCTCAGCCTTCTCTTCTCCAGGCTGAACACCCCCAGCTCCCTCAGCTGCTCCTCACAAGACATGTGCTCCAGACCCCTCACCAGCTCCGTTGCCCTTCTCTGGACACGCTCCAGCACCTCAGTGTCTTTCTTGCCATGAGGGGCCATACCCAAAGAAGAGATAATCAAGCGCTTTGCTGTTGTGTGAACAGGTTGGGAAGAACTGCTGAACCCTGCAGTGCCACGAGGAGCTACTGCAGCCCTGGCCGTACTGCTGCTGCCAACAGCCCTGCGGGGAGAAAACCAGGTTGTTCTCCTGGGGGCTCAGCATTCACTGTCTGTGACCTCCCCGGGGGATGGTGGTCCCCTCATATGGGCACTCTGGAGGTGATCCTGGCCAGGAGGATGGGGCAGGTAGGGGCTGGGGTGGGAGGGCGGCTCCAGAGGACACACGTGGTGCTGGTGGGGCTCCCCATGCTTCTGGAGCAGGTTTTGGTCTGCACGGCCGACGACAAAGCTGCCAGGGGACAGGAGCAGGGCTGACTCGGAGCGTGTCCCGGCACAGCTGCCCCCAGCAGCGATGTGCACAGCAGGGAGATGGCTGGTGTCCCACCAGTACAGGATGGTCCCTGCACTGAAATACCTGCTGCTCCAGCAACTGGAAATCTTGACCCTTTACACCCTTGTGGCAAGGTGAGAAGTCTCAGCACCGTTTCTTTCTCTCAGAACGTTCCTTTCCCTCCTGAGCAATAAAAGCAGGAAGAAGACAGCCAGGAGGAGCTGTGGATGCAGAAGGAGTGATATAAATTCAGTGCACGTTGTTCTCAGGGCCAGGATGTATTTCTGACCGGCTCATCCTTCTTCTCTTGTTTTTCCCCCAGCCACTCTGCGGGGACAGTTCAATCCCACCAAGAAGACCGAGGGACACACGGTGTCACCGCAGCAACATGACTCGCAGCAGCCTGACCATATTTTGGCTGGCTGCCTCTCCTCATCTGGTGCTCGGGAAATCTCCCCCTCGCATATCTCGCCGGCACATCTTTCTCCTGTGAAATGCTATCGTCGGTCCCTGCTCTGAAGCGGCAGAGCATGCGAGGAGGATGGCTGGGACGTGAGAGTCCGGAGGTGAACAGGAGAGGGAGCATCCTCCTGGTTTTGGGCATGGATGGGCAGGAGCCGGTGAGAGGTGGGTGAGGGCAGGGCAGCGGGCAGAGGTGCAGGCAGAGCTGGGGTAGGGTCCAGGCTGTGCCTGTCTGGCCCTTGCGGAGAGACGCTGCAGCCTGGGGTCAGAGGCAAAGGGAAGAAAGAAGGCAGCGGAGGAGAAATGATAGAATCACAGAATCGTTTAGGTGCGAAAAGAGGCTTAAGATCATCGAGTCCAAGTGTTAGCCTCACACTGCCAAGCCCACCACAAAACCATGTCCCTCAGTGCCACGTTGAAATGCATAAGGTGTAGAGCCGGAGGGGAGGAACGGGCCTTTTTCGGGGGATGATCTATTGCCATCCGCTGGACCTGGGCCAGGAGAGCCCTCCGGGGAAGTCCGTTGCGTGGCTGTTCTGAACCAGGGCGTGTGGCGCCTGACTGCAGCGCGGCTGCTGTGACTAATAACGTGGTCGTTCCATGATTTGCCTTTTCCCATGGCGCTTCCAGGAATTGTTTTAAATTAATTTTAAAAATTACTCTTCCTGGTTGCTTTTAGCAGTTTTTGCGCAGCATTAAGTTGGTTTTGCCTGACGGGTTGGTGCCCTTGGGAATGCTGATATGTAACTAATCTCACAAATGCAAAGTTAAATACGGTCTCTGTTATTATTATGATCGTAATTTGATTTAAAAAGTTCTCACTGTTCTGTCCAGAGAAATGGGTGACTGTTTGCATTGTGTTTGCTTGTGCGTGGTGTCGTCTCCGCGAGTGGAACTGGGATTGATTACGAGGCTGTTTTTTCACACAAATGCATTATTTTCACAGTCACTTCGGACACGGGGAACACATTTTGCACATGAAGCTCTGGGCAACGTCGCAAAGACTCCATGTATCGGGATGCAATGGAAACTCTTTGGAAGCAGCGGAACAAAAGAAGAGGCAACGCATTGGCACAAAGGTGGGGCTACAGCAGGGGAGAGGAGCATCCCTGTGACCGCAGGACACGGCCCAGCCCGACTCCTTGTATGGAGCAGAATATTTTCCTTTTTCTTTTCCATCTTTTGGGGCAGAACAGGTACCACTATATGTGCAATCAAAGCTCTTTCCAACATCCCATTTCTGCTCCCAGGGAAGAACTTAGGGCTGTTATCAAAACTTTTTTATCACAGTTTATATGCGGGAAGGCTGCCAAAGTGTAAATGAGTCGATACTACAGTGTAGAGTCAGAAATGAAGTTACTATAGAGGATGATTAGCTAATTGCAGTTAATTAGTTTGGAACACAGAGCACCCAGACCAAACAGAAAGTATCATAAAGAAATTATTTTTTGTCACTTCATGTCTAACAGGGTAATAAGGCCCCAACTATTTTCCTAGAACTAATTCTTTGTTTGCTTTACAGGCTGATACCTGCTGATAAGATGCTTTACTTTCAAGTGATAAATTATCTTAATTAACTTTAATTGTTTGCAGACAATTTTATGCAAATTGGGACATTTAAGGAACAGAAGCAGAGATTTAGCTGTGGCTTGGGAGATGGCTAAGGAGCACTAAACTTTTCTCACATCGGTAGGCCTTCTATTCTTAAAAAATAAGAATGTGCGTTGGGGGTGTGACGGCAGCCGCGGGCCCGTGCCTGGCACCCGAGAGCAAATGCCAGCACAGGTTGTTGTCTCAGCCCTGGCCCAAGGAGATCAGTGGCTTCTCCCCACTGGCCGGGATACACATGGGAGTCTTATTCCAACCCCTCCTGACAAACGGGAGGCACTACGAGTGTGGATTATCTTCCTCGTAGCTTTATTTCCCCAACTGTTACGCTGCTATAGCCTGGTGTTGTTGGTGATTTTGAGTATCAATCAGGCCATGCCTCTTGCTGGGAATCCTGGTGACTGACAAGGATTTTCACCCTGAAAAGGGGAATGTATAGCAAGAGTACATATAGAACAAAACCACCTTTAAAGTGGGTGTATTAAAGACCAGTAGAATATTTTGAGCTATTTCCCAGCAGACTGGATGTGTTGGACATCCCCTGTGAGGTCCCAAGGGGTGCTGAGCACCCCATAGCACCCAGCAGGACACACGGTGGGAGCCCAGGGGTGCTCAGCCTGGGCTGCCCAGCAGCAGCAAGGTCTGGAGCAGGTGCCCCATGATGGCAGCAACACTCTCCTTGAAAATTAAACCCAGGTGTTTTCAGTTTTCATCAAGGAAACCGTATAATCAGGGTGTGGGGCTGGGCTGAAGTCCTGGAGCAGAGGGAGAGTTGTGGGTGCCCTGAGGACAGCACTGTCCTGCTGTCTCTTAGACCTGGTGAGTGTTGTGCTTTATGCATTTATTTATTTTCTTCTGGTTAAGGTTTCTATTGCTTTTTCTCTGGCATTTCAGCTTTCTCCGTGTGTTTATGTGCTAGGGAAGAATGAATGCTTGGTTTTAATGAGGGGAGGCTGAGCTCCCCCAGAACTTGCTTCTTGCTGTTGTGGGTATTATGTGTTGATGTTTTTAGTGCCGGATTAAATGCCATTTGGGTATTACAGCGCTCTTTCTCTGGAATTACAGAGAGGTACCTAGGAACATTATACTTAGTGCTTTCTTTTTTTAATGTAGGATCTCAAAATGTTAATCAGATGAGCCTGTAGCATAGAGCAGCCCTGGGACTGGCTGCTTGCTTCACGAGATAAGTCTCTTACTAATAATAACTTCTGCAGAGTGAAAATGTGTTTTCATTTGGTAATTCAGGGGGGAAATACAACACTAAGATGGGCGAAAGGCTTCTTTTTCCAGGCTACTAGAAGAAATGACTGTTTCAAAAGAATGGCGCCGTCACCTTGCTGTGGTTAACCGGCTCCAGCTGGGCGTTGTGGGTTTGCTCTTTGGTGGGGCTGAGGAGAAGGCGATGAGCTTGGACTGAAATGGTGGGTTTGGTATTTATATATGTAACTTCAGAGAGTCTGTTCTTACTGCAGATCAAGTTGCAGCAGGCGAGGTGCATTTTGACTCAAATGAAGGCAGCAGTTGTTTACTTTTCCTTTAGGGAGTAGTTTGCCACAGCAGCTCCACAAAAACCCCCTTTGTGGTGCCAGCGGTGTGACAGAGAGCAGTTCTATAACCCAATCAGTTAGGAACTCCGATGTAAAATCCTCCTCTTGCAGGTAGGAGTTCATGTGCCTGGTTCTTGGTGGCCTTGCAGGCAATGTGGTGGGTGCTGCAAGCACAAGACCCAACTTGTTTCCCAACAGATGCAGCTGGGCTGCGGTGGCGTGGGGTGGGGGTTACCAGCCCCTTGCAGAGCAGCTGGCTGCTCTCAGCATGGCCACGTTCTTGTGTCCCCTGCTCACCTGGGGACTGTGTATTGCTCTGACCTGATCCCATCCCCCTGGGAGCTGCGAGCGAGGAGGAGGCAGTCACTGCGTGAGCTTGGGGCTTGATCTTCAGCAGCCACCTACGTGGTGCCAGCCCAGGGAAGAAAGAAAATCAAACATATCCGCTCCCCAGCCTCCCTGCCCTTCAGGTGCCCGCCTGTCTCTAAAAATCAGAAGGAGCCTGGACAACCGGCTCTCAGTTGGGTGCCAAACTCTGTCGTAGCCCTCTGTGTTGTGTTCAACTGCAATGTTGTTAATGCCTTCCTCGAGTCGTGCTCCACCTGGTGCCTTTTGTAAAACAGCTTGTGGTCATCGCCGACAATGCTTTCAACAAATTACTGTGAACTGTAAACTTTCAGTAAGTTTTTGCTTTTATGGTTTCAAAATGTTAGTAGTTTTCAAAAAAAATACAAAGGCAAGTGTGCTTTCCTTGGTTCTCCCATGTGGCTGTTTGGTGGTACTTAGGTGACATCTGGCTGGTGATTTCTGTATTTGATGTTGGGTGGAAAATGAGTAAGGACAAACTGACCAAACTTCTTGTTCTAAATGGTGAATGTGACTTCTTCTTTAGCTCCAGATTCACAGTGGACTTGAAAACTAAAGAATTGTAGAAGAGTAAAATTGTAGAATTGGAAGAGACCTCAAAAGATCATCTGTTCCAACCTTTCATGGGAAAGAGAGCAGCTATGAGATTATCTAGGTATATCTTTATCTTGCCACTACTTGGAAATGTAACCCAGTAGCAAAAATATCTTTGCCAAAATGCAGGTAGTCTACTCTTGATAGGATTTTTGTCTTATAATATCAGCCACTATTAATTTCCTTTATTCTCCAACTTACTGAGGAGAATATTAGATTGTCATGAAACTAAATTACATCTCATGAAAAGGATAAGTGAAAATGAAAACCGTTGACATTAAAAACAATGTCTTATTTCAGTCAGTACCCAGAACCTGAACATTCATTTTTGGCAAAAGTTTTCATTTATTGTAACCTTGGGTTTTGGCCTGTCAGTATATCCAGGGCTTCCTTCGGTACTTTCCATTTAGTCAAAAACTGTTTAACAATCAAGTTTCGCTGATGAATATCAGGTACTTTTAAGTTGGAAATCCTCACACTGCAGACATGGTTTGTTTTCCTGTACGCTGGCTTTACCTCTTGTGCATGGCTGATGCCAGGTATGTACGACAACATCCAAAACCAGTGTAGAAAATGAGACTGAGCTCTGCCTGTGCACCTCTGACAGTATCGCTTTTCACAGCACAGGAAACCCTGCCACCCCCCACCCCAACAGCATCTGCTCCTAAAAATGGAATGAGAACTGTAAGGGTTGGAAGGTGATTTTCACAACTATACCTTTCATATATATGTAATACTTTGTGTGAATTTGGGACAAAATTAAATGTACACTCTTTAACTCATACCATTGCCAACTTTTTTCCCCTATGTCAAGCAAAAAACAATAATATTTCTTTCGACCTTGTGATCTGTTCTTGCAGCAATTATCTTTGTGACCTTTCCTAGTGGTTTAATGATTGAAAACAATAATAGTTTCTCAGTCTTTGTAGCTAATCTCTGCTTATGATTCAGAAAGCAGAAACGATGAAGTGCGATCTATTTGCTGAGCAGTTACGGTGTGTCAGTGATGTTTATTTACTGTTCTCTCCTCTTTTCTTGACCCGATGTCTAACAAAAAGTCTGGTACCTGGCCTCAGCCGTCTGGCTCTCCAAAAGAGCTTATTGGCATGGTAGGCAGCTCTCCTGGCAGAGGAGGCGCGTACAGTCCCAAGTTAAGTGAAAGGGGATGTGCTTTTAAAAAAGTTACATGTACGGGCAAGGACTGAAATTGAAAGAACTCTATTCTCCGAGTTTTTGTTTGGCCAGAATAAAAAGCATTATTTACTGAGGGAAATGCCCGGTTGGGACAGCTGGGTATGTGGGTTGCAATACAGATCTCTGTATATCATTAGTACTTTGCACGGTTTAAAAAAAATATTTCCAGCAAGTTAAGAAGCATCCTCTGATCTGCAGAGGAAGGTGCTGAAATCCCATTTTTTCCTTTTTCCTCAAGCATAATTACAGCATAAGGTACTGTTTGAAACCAGGTATTCTATTTTTTTCTGTTCTTGTTTAAAATTCTTGCATTGCCTGAGTTTTGATCTTGGTTTCTTAGGTCTGATTAAACTTGAGTTTAATCAGTGAGGGGTCAATGAGAGCAAAGGAATCTAAAGGAGTAAATCCAAAGAGACCACGTCTGTGGCTGCGAGCAGAGCGGTGCTGGTGCTGTGCAGCAGGAGCCAGCTCAGGAGAGCCCTCAGCCCCTCTTCCATCAGTCACTGTTGCTGGTCAGATGAGTTTACTACTGTAGCTATGTGCTCCTCTAGGTCTAAAAGCTAGTGTCCTTCACTGCTGTGGTCCAGGTGTCTCCATCACCTGGTTGGTGCTGGTTACTCTTGATTTGGTGGAAATCCCTGATGTGGTGCTTTAGCTGCTGCCCAGGTGACTTTGCTGAAGGTGCATCAGCATCTTGTGAAAGTGAGAAATGAATGAAGTGTAGCAGAATGAAGAGGAGTCAATAAAGAATGAGACTTTAAAATTGCTTTTTTGTTTAAAGAGATGTGTAATTTTCCATCAGCCAGTACTGTTTAGGAAAATCAATGGGTGATGGAGATCAGTGTGTTCCTGGGTGCAGGGTGGGGAGACCGTAAATTCAATAGGGAGTTATAAAGAGGCCCCAGAAGGTTTCGTGGCAGGTTTTCCCCTCCTGTGGCTCAGTTGGCTTGTGGAGAGTCAGAGCTCCCAACACAAGGGAAAGGGGGGAAGCATTTTTTGGGGTCAGCCATGCAGAGGCTGGTTCCTCCACAGCTGTGGGGAGAACAGGCTGAGCCCGAGCTCTTGGCACAGGTGCTCCAGTGGGGTCCCTCGATGTACAAGAGATGGCAGTGCCCACCAGGGCAAGGAGTGTTCTTCTGTGGAAGTCTGGGGTGTAGGCTCGTGTGACCAGCATCCCTGTCCTCACTGCTGAGACTGCCACACTGATGGATTGGAGATACACATCCTGGCCCGGCGGGGGCAGAATGGACCACAGTGGGATCACACTGGAGGGGATTAGTGAAACTGTAACATAGATTACAGTAATTTTTAGCAAGTTTGCAGAGAAGTACTGTTATTTACACCTGTCGCTTTGAGGCCAGTGGATCGCATCTGAAAAGAAGTGTGATCCTAACAGTTTCTTCCCCATAAATGATGCAGAACGGCCTGGGAACCCTTTCTCTGGACTGGTAACACGGATTGGTGGCCTACAGTTCACCTGTGGGTTTTCTCATCCAAATTCTCTTAGAAGATGACAGTGGATATTTTTTTATTATGGCTTTTGATTGTTTCAAAGCAACAGGGTCAATACGACTGTCTTCCCAAGGTGCTGGACTCTTGCTCTCCCCTGGTCTAGCAGGCGATCTCATCAAGGTGGATGTTTTCCAGCACCTTCAAGGGAACAGGGGAGGCATCTCCATTGAAAACCTGTGCAGGGATTTCCTGAAGCACTCTAATTACTCTTATAAATTCTGTAGCGTGAATATGTGTTCCTCTTCTGCACACGCAGATAGTTTATGTCTAAACAAAAACTTCTAGAATAATTTCCTTATGCCAGGATGTTTTTTGTACTAATTTGGGATCAAAGGACCTTAACATAATTGCTTATTCAAATAAGAACCCAGTTGCATATAAAATATTTATATTAATTGGGGAATTAATTGCTTATCTAGCAATGCTAAAATAACCGTTTCATGAATCTCAAAGATGAGAACGACCTCTCTAAGGACTACTAAAATGAAGAGACCACAACGTCTTTAAGGTTTGCTTAAGTTTAAAGGCTCTATTCAAGAAAAAAACCAAAGCTGTTGTAGCGCATAAAGCCTTTTATGCAGGGAATAGGAAGGTTTGAACAGAAATTCAGCTGCTGTTAAAACCTCATGAAACTTGAGGAAAACTTCAGAAGAATAAAGTGCGTTAGGAATGTTTGAGTCCTAATTGCAGAGCTTCTCTGGGGACATCCTGCAACACAGAACAAAAGCAAAGCTGCGGAATCGTAACTTCTCTGTTCGTGCTGTGAGTGTGCAAACGACATTCTCTGCAGGCTGATAATGTCACCAGGGCTATGGGAGGTGACAGCAGCTACCATCCTGCTCTTAGGAACCCTTAAATATAGGTTTCTTTGCTACATTTAGGGAGAGGACACAAGAAAACTACACGTATCTTTCCAAATGATTGGTTTGGCACTGCCTTTGGAATGTTTCCTTGCACGTTGGTGTCTGATACATCCACACCTGCAGCGTGGGGCTCGGTGCGGCGTGAGGAGGGCGCACTTCCCACCCCAGCGACCCCCCCGGTCCCCAGCACTGGTGAGGGTATAGAAATGCTCTTCATGCTGGAGGTGCCAAGTGCCTGCTGCTTGCTCGCTGCCCACCACTCGGCAGGGCTGGCTGGGACCCAGACGTGCCCAGGCTAAACTTTGATAAATGAAAGGACTTGCTTTGAATTTCAGAGGCGTAGTATATTTACGTATTTTCCCTCCTTCAAGACCATTCCGTACAATGAGGTGCTTTGTTTTATTTAAGGCATTGCTGGGTAGTGTCAAGCTTGTAAATGACTTCTTTAAAAGCAATATTTACCAGAGGTACTTCAACTTTATTGGTTAAGATCACTTTTAGTCTACCCATCCAGACGCTGTGCAGTATGCTTATGGCAAACCAGACAGGATTAATAAAACAAAGTTCTTGGCAGGTTTAGCAGTCGGTTATAAACTGAGAGGGGAATTGCTGGTCTTCTAGGGATAATGGGGTGAAAGTAAATATCAAGGAACTTACTGTGTTTGTTCCTGGAGAGTCTGGTCATCTCCTCTCCAGACTTCTGAAGGAGCATGCACTTCAGTAATAAGCTCAATAGGCTTTTTTTTTTTCTCCAGATTCCTCTGGGTATTTTCACAGGAATATAGGGATGGAGCTGTGAGACTGGAGGGCTGTAAATATGGTATCTTCATTTAAGAAAGGGTAAGAAAAGGCATCGTTGCAGCTACAGGCTTTTCAGCTGGCATTATCAAGCAGGACTTCATACTGGTCTTTCAGGAAAGTGTAATTATAGACAGAGAGGAGAAAAAACACAATTTTTCATGGGCTTCCCAAAACCAGCCTGTGTCAGATTTCCATCCCTGCCCAGATGCTCACTGATGCGCCTTCTTGGATCCTCTGGCAACAGCTCCTGCCTGAGTCGTGCCCACATGGAAACGTGCTGCTACCCCAGACGACGTCCTGGCATCCGCTATTTGCCTGTTCCCCTAAAGTACTATGGGAGGAATCCCTACCTGCAGAGCTCGCAACATGTGTGCTCTCTGAGATTCTCTTTCTGCATAGTGTACGTGTTTCCGTAAGGCGTGAGTTTCTCTTCCAGTGCTCTGACAGCTGATTTAATTTAAGAAAAGTACATCAGTCACTCCTGTACAGCTGCTACTTCTCCTGTTTGCTTCAAAGTGAGGACCATTAGCTTTGTCGTCTTCCCTTATGCGAAATGTCTTCCTCGTGAATTTAACCAAAAATAAGAATAATAAAATAATAGTGAAACTGGGATGAGGTTTAAAGGCAAGAATAAAAAAAAAGGAAGCCTGGTTATCGCGGCCGAAGTAGAAGTCATGACTAAAGTATATCCTTGGACTGCAGGGAGCAGGAGGAAAAAAGATAGATTTATAGATAAATACATTAAGAGTTATTTTTTTCCTCGATAACAGTAATGGTAATGACTTGTTGGTGACGCCTCTGCTTCTCAAAGGGAGCCTTGTCATTTTGAGTAGTCCTGATGTTTTGTTTGCAGCATTTGCAAAGAAGTGCGATCACAAGACAGCAATGTTTGAAGTGCAACAGTTCAAGATGGTCAAAGAGCTATAATCATGTGGGTAAACTCAGCAGCAGCAGTGTTACTAGTCTGTGTGTAACAAAGCAATTTTTTTTTTTTTTTTTCCCCTTTTGCACTGGGAATCTGGAGGAGAGAGTAGGGAATTACAATGAAGACTTTGCTGCTTTGTCGTTGCATTATGCTTTTCCTTACCGGCATTGAACCTGACAGCTTGAAAAATGCCATTCTGCTGGAGTTTATGTTCTGTAAACGCAGAGATGAAATGGAGGCATTCGTTTAATACTTGACTAACTGGGTAACACTTAAAAACTTCGTAAAGGTGCGTTATCAACTTTAACTCCTCCGTTTCCTCTGAGAACATACCTTCCGCTGTTTCCAAATACTGAAGCCAAGCATAGAAGTGAGATGCATTTAGAGGTGTTTTAGTGAAGAAATGTCTTGCTTGGTGTACTTAGTGGCCAAGCGTTGGACTGCAGCTTATTAGATGACAGAGGACCGGGTGTAGCAAACGCCCTCCTCCGATGCAACGTGTCCCTGGCTGCTTGTGCTTTGCCCCAGCAGGACGCATCTCCCTTGGGTTCTCCACTAGGTATAGATCCCATTGCTTTGGGTGGCCGAGGAGTCTCGTTAGGGCTCTGCAGAGGAACAGGTGGGCACATTTACAGACTGTTGACAAGGATGGCCCGAGCCATGGAGATGTCTCTGCATGCAAAGACTTGGTAAAAATGTTCAGCCTGATAAAAGACACAAGAGGGGTATGAGAGAGACCTATAGGGCAGGGATCTATAGGGTAGCAATTGTCAATTGTCTCACTGGTATAAGACTGTCAAAATTGTTTATTTGGGGGATGGAATGAGCATAATCTACAACAACTGAAGGGAAATTATAGCTTTTCCCACCTTCTTTAGCAGCAAACAGTTCTTGAACAACTGCTGCAACCTTATTTTGTTGTCAAAGAAAAGAGAAAGCACTCGGTTATGGCTGGAAGCCTGTCTAATTCTGAGAAATGTGAAAAACTTTGTAAACAAGCAGAAAACTAAAGTCAAAATTAATTCCAGCCAAAAGCTGCCGTAAAAACGAAGAGTCAAGGAATCACTGGGGCATTTTAATAACTACTAAAAGGAAGAGGATAAATACAATATTAATTTTATGACTTATTTTTTCACACTCCAGTGAACATAAATTTTTGTAATTGTATTTACTGGGCTTGGCTGTGTTGAAAGATAAGGGATAATTACATTCTTGCCTGATGGGAAGGAGCCTACAAAATTCTACCTCTTTTAATATGTTAACAATAATGTAATATTAGGGAATTCAATCTGATATTAATTAATGACAAGAGAAAACATCATCAATGAGTAAGTTCTACAAACTTGGTCTGTGTTTTGAGAACTGAAAGTGTATTTTTAGTTCCACTGTAATCAGGGTTTTGTTGGTCAGACCTGGCACCCCCCAGCCCACTACAGCCGCATTGGCTGGGTTGGTTTGTGTGACCGCAGACTGCACAGCTGGGACTGAGTATTTTAATGCCCTTTCCAGTTTTGATTGGGTTTCCTGGCTGTTTTATTGACTTTTCTCAACACTGCGCCTCAGGAATTTCTAAGCATCGGTAAGAGATGTTGGTAGGTTATCTTGCAGTACTGCTTTGATTGGAAAATTGCATGGAAACTCTAGTTTGTATGCCGTTGTAGTGAAGAGATTCAGTATAGCTCTACACTGAATCCAGGGACAATCCAGGCCCAGTAACTTCAAAAAGTAGCTGCAAGATCAGATGGAGGGTGCTTCTGAGAAGGTGGGAGCAGAAAGGGGTATGAAGGGAAACAGCTTTACTGTCCTTTTTTTGTGCAGAAGAAATCTTGTTTTATACTATTCTGCAGGGTTTGAGGGCGAGTGGTTGAGTCCCAGTTGGTGTACCAGGTATCAAGAAGAGGGGTTTGAGGGAGCTGGAGCAGCTCTGGGTCTCCCCCAGCTGGTGTCACATTGCTGCCTTCCCTTGCTGCAAGAGGCTGCATGACCGTGCTGGGTAAACCGCAATGGGTACTAGAAAAAAAACCCACCTCTTCCAGCCTTCCTGATTTCGTGACTGAGCAATAGAAAGAAATATTGGTAGAAATTGTGTTGGAATAATTGCAGTGTTCTGGTGTACATGGGGGAATGGAGGGCAGTGAAGGAGAGCTGAAGGGCAGCAAGAGCGGAGGTTCTCTGGGGAGATGCTGGGGTTCTCCACCAGGAGATCACTGACAGGATTGCATCTGATCTTCTGACCTGAGGAGTCTCCTTTGGATCGGAGCTCAATCTTCCTGTCTCAAAGATGTAAAACCTCTGCCTGAGTTTGCTCTTTATTATGGTGTAGTGTTGCCAGCCTCAGCCCTGCAGTGTCACATTGTCATGCAGCAGGGGCTTGGGATTGAATTGTGTCTGTAAACGCTTCCTCAAGACTAATTGTCATGGCTCCAGTGTGGTCCCATTGCTCCTGCCTGAGGATGAGAGGAATGACTGAGGGCTTCCAGCATTCTTTCCTTTCCTCGAGGGGACAGTCCAAAAATATCCCAATTAGAGCTTTGTTGTGCTGTGAGGAGGGCAGCTCCTGCCCTAAATGGCTCTGTAAGTGTGAAATAAGAGATAACGAGGCATGCAACCAGCAGACAGGCTATGAAACTTGACAATTAAATGTACCTCTCTGCTTTGGTAACCGCTGAGTGGGATCACCTCTGCTGCCGTGTGTTATGATGCAGAGCCAGGCTCTTGCACTGGCATTTGTACACGTGAAACTCCAGTAGTTTGAAAGCGGGTACTTTTTCGATGAAGGAAAATGGTGGACATAACCCATTAGAAGATGTGGAGGGGCCTCTGCGAGTTCTGACTCTGCTGCCTGGTTCCTCCTTGACTTTAGGTAGATCTGTCCACCTGCATGGAGGGGATTACGCCTTCATTTGCTCTCAGGTAAAGGGATGCTCCTAAACGCAGGATGTTTAGCTGGGCAGGCAGGTGAGACGCAGCAGTAGCACCCATTGTCTATGGGTCTGTACCAGGATTAAGTTGCAAGGGCTGGTGAGAGCTGCAGCTCTTCAGGACCTTGTGGGTGTGAGAAGCTGCTGTGGCTCCTCGTCGCCCGCATGTCATACCGTGTCACTCTGCTGGGGAGCAGTTCTGGACTCTGCCGTCAATAGGTAAAGCTGAAATGGCCTTGCATGGGCTGGTCTTGTTCAATGGGGCCGCCAGGCGGTTGTGAGCACCTTCCAGAGTGGTGAGGCAGAAAGCTTGCAAGATACAACCATTTGGGAAGTAAGACCTTTAATGAAATGCACTTGGGAAAGGACAACTTCTTCAAACTGAGGAGAGTTCCTGAGGAGTGCAATAATCTCCTCGGCAGGGTTCAGGAGAGAGTTGGTTGTTTAACTCCCTTTAAGCAGAGAGGTAGTTACTTGATTGAGTCTCCATAAAACCCTCTGAAAATCCACCTCTTGAAACTTAAATATCTTGAAAGAGAGGCTGTTTCTAGTTTGTATCTAGAGAAGGCAGAAGCATTGCAGTGTGGTTGTTGGGACAGTTAAAACGGGTGAGGATTGGAGAAGGACCTTTCTGTGGCTCCCACTGAAACTATAAAAACGTTCCGAATATAAAGCCTGGTTTGTTTTTTCTGACTTTGCTGTGTTGTTCCTCCCCTGCTGCTGCATGAGAAAGGAGAAGCCGGGGATTTGACTTCATGCAAAACAATCCTTTTTTTCTTTCTAAAACTACCTTCCCCAGGCTGAGACAAATCCAAAGTTTACAATGGGAACTTGGATCAGGGCGCTTCTGGGAAGCATTTTTGGGAGGGGAGAAAATAAGTTAGTTGTAATTTGGCGAGATAAAAAAAGGCAGAGGAACGTTGAAGGGGAGAAAATCAGTGTTGACATTAGCTAAGAACCTTCCATTTTATGTCAGGAAGTCAATAATAAAGTATAAAGAGCAGGAAGCTTCAGCAAACTCCTGCCTCCTTTTGCTCTTTAGAAAAGGTAGTGAACTTTATTCAACTTCTTCAAAAAGTGCCGAGGTAGCCTTCTTCCCCAGCCTGGCTGAGCAGGAGGTTGTAGTGGATGTCCAAAAATCAACAGTCTCTCCAGGCTTGACCTTTTAAGATCCAAGCTTTATTCTCCCTTATCTTCAAATTCATCTATAAGTGAAAGAGCACTTGGAGTTAATCTTTTGTTTCCCCTCCTCAGGTTTATATCTAGCTATATAGGTTGCATAGGTAATTAATAATCAATAGGGTTCACAAGAGCTGCCGGGTTAAAAGAGAAGCAGATCCACAAAGAAGAAAAACTTAAAGTATTCAGTACAATACTATCGGATCAGCTAGGTGCTATAGATTGTTACCAGTGCAAAACAGGAGAGCTATCATGTAAGCCATAGGGGTGCTCTGTCTTTACAAATGAATGAAGTTTGCTCTGAAAGTTATGTTGCATCAAAGAGTTTGTGTGTTTTTTCGTAGCTAAAATTAAAAGATGAAAAAATTTAGGTATTGCCTTTCCAGAATCTGTATGCTGCCTGTTCTCAGGAGAATACAGGATGATCACCTACACTAATTGAATTTGCATCAGTCACTTTGTAAACTTGACTTAACGATAACTTGTGTAGCAACATGTCCCAGCAATGTGTTATTTGATCATGTGCCATATTCAGGTTCTGCTTCCCTGTGACAATTTATTAGAGTAAGAGTGACTCTGGGGCAGAAGGGAGTCCTGTGTCCAGAGGTAAGCAGAGCACGGGGGTCATAACTGCCCCTCCAAAACCTCCTGGTGTTGGAGGTCACTTGGTTCCAGTTCTTCATCCACCAGTTTTTTGCTGGTATGGCAGACATGGGCCTGAGGTACCAAGGTCATAGTTGGTCTCTTCACCATGCTCTTATGCATAGGAGGGAGCTGCTGCTGGAGTTTGTCCTGGTAATCGAGACCTTGGCACCTGTTTGTCGTCTTTTTTTTTTTCCTGATTGGGTCTTTCATTGATTCAAAGTCATCTACAAGCACCAACGGGCCAACCAACAATTACAAGACCTTATGTGGGGAAACGGAGGCAGGTTGTGGGCTCCCCCCTCTTTCACTTCTGTGTCCTTGCAAAGGAATGTTGGTTCAACTCTGTTAATTAAGCTTGTGACGTGCAGGTTTTGTGCCGATCTGGGGTGCGTAACTCTTCCAAGAAGAGAGATGACTATTGAGCAGGCAGCGCACAGACCCAGCAGAGCGCTTCAGGGAAATTGAAGTATATACTTCAGTCAATAAGATTTTTAAGTATGTGTTGAGCTGCTTCACTGAATCACGACAATCACTGGTAATGTAACAAAATCAAGGCTCTGAATAGGAGAGTTGTTATTTACCGGCCATTCTTTTTTTACACTAGAGAAGTGTTCCAGGTTGACTAGCGACAGGGTCTCACACCAGTGTCCAGGTGTTAATTTCACGAAGGTAGTTGCTGATAGGGGCATTAATTGTGCTCTCTGGGAAATTGTGTATCACCCTACCTTTCCCAGTCGGATGGGCGTGCTGCAGAATAAGGTCCCATGGTCCGTGTGTTAGATTATGCCCTTCAGCTGTGGCATAGGTAACTCTTTGTGTCCTCTGAAGACTGTTGCCTGTTATACTTGCATCTCGCTGAAGTCTTAAAGATACTGTTTTGACATGCTGAAGGGCTGTTATCGCTGCACGGGTGTAAACTCATCCTCAGAGACCAGCCCCTTATTTGCTAAATAGAGAGTACTTAATTTCTGTTGCCTGAAACCACAGGATCTGGGGTGCTTGGACCGCTGTCAAACGTCGTGCTTTAACGGGCACCCTGGTCCCATGAAATTCATCCAACTTTTCCCTGAAGAGCCCTTGGCTGGCTGCTGGTCTGTAGAGCACAGCTCGGAGGCAGCTGGTGTGGCTGGGACGCTCCCTTGGCTCATTCTAGGGGGTTTTTGCAGCAAGTGGCATCTGCCCGGATCTTTACCCCCACCTGTTTCTATAGTGTCATTTTCATGGGACCGAGTGAATCTTCCCTCTGAAGTGAACTGAGTCTCCAAATGCCTTTAATTTCATTGTGAATTACAATCTGTAATTATATTTTTTTTTTGTCTTGAAAGGATTTTTTTGGCAATTATTTCCTTCACAGTGTGAGAGGGAAAGTAACAAAACAGACTACTATACCCTTTAAAAGTACTTTCCTTTAATCTCCAAAAGCTCAATTACTAATGAAGCTGGAAATTCAGTATAAATAGTAAACATTGATTTGTTAATTCACATTTGGAGGTGGGTTTTCTTTGCTTAGAACTTGATATGTACTTCTTAAGGCTGTCTTTTATTACTGTTTCTTATATTATTATGTAATTTAAGGGAGAACTGAAATTTTAAAAGCATGTTACATTATTAAGCTTTGATATTTAAGGTCCTTAATGTAGAAAGACCTCTGGCAGGTTAGGAAATGTGGTGGTGTAGCTGATTGTGCAGCATTTTATAGTTTAAAGATCTGAATTAGATGTTGAAAATGACAGAGAAGCGTAGTGCTGCGTTGCTCGGTTCAGTGTTCTCTAGCGTTGGTGCAAATTCTTGCTAGCGGGGACTATTTTGGTAGAAGTAGAGTGGATGTGCATTAGTGGGAATAGCTTTTGTTGTTCGGTTTTGTGTGTTGGTTTGTTTTTTATTTTTTTTAAATGCACTTGTGAAGGACCAGATGCTTTTTGGAGCAGTATGTAGTGGAGTTTTCTCAGGGTAATGCCATTAGCACAGGCATTTGTTGGTGTTCAAGCCCTACCTTTCTTCTGCAACCTCGCTGCAGATGTCATAAAAAAAGAAAAAAACTTCATAAAAAATAGCTTTTGCTATTCTTGGTTAGCTTTCATGGACATCTTAAATGTAGTCCATGAAAAAAGGACACAGTTTTGCTGGAATTCAAAGTAATATCGCCACATATCTTTGAAAGTTACATCATCTTGTACTTGTGAGGTTTTTTTATCCTGGTTGTATGTATCCCAAGTCTTTTTAAACTAATGGACCAAATCTATCCGATATGTGCTAAAATAGCAAAGGAAGGAAAGGGCTAAAAGCAGAGGGAAGGACGCAGCCTGCAGCTGCCACAGCCAGGTCTCAAGCTGTCGCTGATATTTTCTTACCGAGGACACTCAAGTCAATTGGGCCATTTCTGACCTTCAAAAATTATTTGCGATCTTCCAAATCCTCAATTTCTGGAAAAGCGCAATAGTATGGTGAAATATTTTTCATTTTGTAACTTCATGTTAGGAAGCAGAAAGCCAAGTATGGACCCTGGTTGCCCTGATCATTAGCTGATCAGCCTCTAAGGCTCTCATCATCTAGTCCCTCGCTGTGTCTTTTTCTTTTAAAATGGGCTAAATGGGATGTACAAATAATTGCATGAAAACTTTGGGGTTTATGTTGCTTAGACCACTTACTGGAACAATGCCGTGTATTTCTAAGGCCCTTCTCAATTGCCTTTATAAACCTGTTACACTCAATCTCAAGGAAATGCATCATATAAACATAAAGCGAAAAATTTGGTTGTTAGTATAATTGAAATCTTAACGGCTTAATGCAAGAACTGGCAGGAGTCCAGATAGATATTTATTACAGAAAGAGAAATATCTGTGCAGAAACAGTTTCCATAATAATGCGGTTAAAATTGTTAAGCACGCTTAGTTTCTACCCCTCTTTGTGGTGTTTTAGTCCCAGCTGCCCTGAGTGCTTTGGTCAGGGTTTTGCCTTGGAGCTGGCCCTGGGGTGTCACATCAGGGGTCCTTCGCCAGGAGGAGCGTGATGCCTGTGCTGGTGGCTTCTTCCTCACACCGTAGAATCATAGGGTTGGAAGGGGCTGGAGATCATCTAGTCCAACCCCCTGCCAGAGCAGGGTCACCCAGAGCAGGCTGCACAGGAACACGTCCAGGCGGGTTTTGAATGTCTCCAGAGACAGAGACTCCACCACCTCTCTGGGCAGCCTGTGCCAGGGCTCTGCCACCCTCAAAGGAAAGAAGTTCCTCCTCATGTTTAGGTGGAACTTCCTATGCTCAAGTTTGTGCCCATTACCCCTTGTCCTGTCCCCGGGCACCACTGAAAAGAGCCTGGCCCCATCCTCCTGACACCCATCCTTTAAGTATTTATAAGTGTTGATAAGATCCCCCCTCAGCTGTCTTTTTTTACAGACCCACCTGCTCGTTTTGATGTGGCTGCTAACACACCTTTGTACCTCTTTCTTTTTCCACTGGTCTCTAGCTCTGTGTTGCATCCCAATTTACTAGATACGGTGGCGTTTAGGAAAGTTAACGAGATCAAAGAAACAGTTTCCCTTACCCCAAAAACTAGCTTTGTCCAGCCCTAGCTGTGCCTTTCTTCAATTGACCGTGGGTGGGCAGTTTGCAACTGTGGGGTCTCATGTGCCTGCCTGTGCCCATCTCTCATCTCCCCGCTCCTCTGCAGCTGCACCCCAGGTCCCCGCTTCTCACCGTTGTACAGCGTCTGTTTCTCTGTACCCCGTCTTCGGTTTAGTTGGAAATATTTCATTGCACGTAGAATAACAGCTTGTTACTGCTAGCTGCATAAAGCTATGGCTGTACCACACGGAGTACGAACAGGTTGACCCATGGACACTAGAAAGCGTCCTTTTAGAAGGGAGCGACTTGTTTTCAAAAGCGTCCCTCTGTTAGATAAAGCTGAGTTGTTGGGTTTTTCCCCTTTGTGGAGGCTCTGGTTCTCCACCGCAGCCTGCCTGCTCCCAGCCTGCCAAAACTCTCACAGCTCTTCCTTACACCTTTAAATGCAGAATGGTGCAACTTGTTACACTTCCATGGGATGTGTCATTGCAGAAGACGTGGAGCCATAATGACTCTTATCCCCTCTTCTTGGTAGCTTTATAAAGTGAACTGACTCCTGTCCATTTGGAGGTGACCTATTTCAGGAAGGGGAGCACACACCAGACAGCTTCCCTCTTTATGTTTAGATATAATATGCAGAGGCGTAAGTGTACTTGTGCTATGCTTTTGCTAAAAAAAACAATGCACCAGAGATGATAACGCTAGTGGTATCATGAGCACTCGCAATGATTTGCGCTAGCAATAGCAGTTACTGCTTTACTTTTATTGGAATATGCTACTGTTATTTCCTTGGAACAAGGAGAAGAAAAATTACTCCCTAAATTCCATCGATTTCTATATATTATTGAATTAAAACTGCAAGTTTCCCTGTGTCAACGTGGCTAATGCCAGCATGGGCTTCTGCTATGAAGGAACAGCACAACAACATTCAAAGATACAATAGGTTGTTAGCTCTCATGTGAAGGAGCTCTGGATGTGTCTGAGAGACAAAACCATCCAAAGATGCGCTGTGGTGCTAAGGCTGTCATTACAAGCATGGCTTAAACCCCTGGAAGCTCTGTTCAGACACATGGAGGAGGGCAGGCAGCTTACGTGGCTCCATTCCCTTACGGTGAACACAAACCATCGGCAGGGCTAGGACTTGAGGCACAGCCTTTCACACAGCTGTCCATGTGCATCCCTGTCGCTGATCTCTGGTTTAAGCTTGTCTAATGGCTGGTGTAAGACTCCCTCCGTGGCTAAGGGGGAGGTCCTGTTAGTGCAGGCCAACAGGGTGATCCTTCCAGCCTTTCCAAAACACCTCCTCTGGCAGAGTCAGCCTTTGGAGGGGCTGAGGGTGGGCCCTGAGGATGTGGGTACTGCATGAAGGCTCATGAAGGGAGCTCAAGTAAAAAAAGAAAAAAACTTGAGTTAGATGCATGACACTTTTACAGTTGAGTTTAGGTGAGAAAAGTCTTGTTATCTTGCTTCCCAAAAATGCTTGCAGTGGGGCTGTGCATGTGCAACTCCTGTCAGGGGAGGGTCAGGTCCAGCTCGAAGGAGCGACACAAGTGCTCCTCCTCACAGAGGAGGCCCTCAAGTGGGTAGAAGAAATGAAGGAATCCTACAGTTTTATGTTGAATAAATTGTTCACCTGTCTGGATAGAGTAGTACCAAAAACTTGGAGATATTCTGCAAAAAGATTAGAAAACAATGTTAGTGAACAGGTTAGGAGCAGGGTCCTTCCCAGTTTGGGTCTTCTGACATCAAGACTTATAAGAAACAACTTGATTTTACACATTATTTTATTTTTATTTCTAAAGTTGATTACAGCCGAAGGAAGGATTTCCGAATAGTAGCTAATGATGTCTCATGGGCCGAGCTGATGGGTAGCGTAACTTCGCTGCCTTTGATGGGATTACAGCAAACAGTGCAGTCGCCTTCTCTGCGGTGGGAATGCAGCGTGGTGCGAGTATGGGAGCGTGCTGAACAAAGGGAGCTTAGGAGACGTGTTAATGAACATGAACTATAGCACTAGACAAAATTAAGGTTACACTTGCTGCAGCTGAGAGTTCTGACATGTCTCATGTCCGTGCTAGACATGCAGATTGGTTTGGAGCCTAGACCAACTCTTCACAATAAGCAGCGTTACTTACTGTCCCCTGATTTCACCCCAGCCAGTAGCCAACCTTTTTGCACAGCAATGTTGGGGAAGAGAGAGGGAAGCTGTGTTTTGCAAAGTTGTTGTGTTTTTTGTTTTGTTTTTTTCTTTCAACTAATTGCATACGGTGCTGCTACAGTTGGTTTATGGAAAATGCTTTAGAAAGAAAATTGCTGTAATGATAGAAAACCATTAGGAAATGGCACTCGTAATAGCTTTCCATGGGAATTTACAGGTATATTTAAAGGCTGCTGGGTTCTGGGTGGTTTAAAAGCTTTCTGAGTGGGGAGCCTTACAGTCATTAATTTAGTGGCTAGACTCTGGGCTGAGCCTCCATGATTCCATTTGTAATCCAAGAGTTTTAGTAGTGTTGGAGACCTGTGCGAGAGGTGTCCTTCAACACCTCAAGGGTCAAGAAGACCCCGGAAGGACACTACTCATCAGTGGTCTCCACCTGAGCATCAGGCTGTTGATGATGAATACAGAAAACTCCGTATTCCCTCTCTTCTGTCATTGCCCCTTCCAATTCTGTTGGATTAACTTCAAGTTATACCTGGAGGAATTGATCCCAACCTCGGTGCTGCATGGGGCTGAGTATTTGTGTATCTGAAGGCTTGTCTGCCCTCTCTGGCTATGCTTGTTGATCAAATTAAAGTTTTTGCCTCTTGTAAGCGTAGAATCATAGAATTATTGAGGTTGGAAGGGACCTTTAAGATCGAGTCCAACCTTTAGCCTACCCTGACAAGAGCCACTTCTAAACCGTGTCCCTCAGTGCCCCATCTACCCTTTTTTTTAAACACCTCCAGAGATGGTGAATCCACCGCCTCCCTGGGCAGCCTATTCCAATGTTTAATAACCCTTTCAGTGAAAAAATGTCTCCTAATATCTAATCTAAACCTCCCCTGACATAACTTGAACCCGTTTCCCCTCGTCCTATCACTTGTCACCAGGGAGAAGAGGTCAGCCCCCATCTCTCTACAACCTCCTTTCAGGTAGTTGTAGAGGGTGATAAGGTCTCCCCTCAGCCTCCTCTTTTCCAGGCTAAACAACCCCAGCTCCCTCAGTCGTTCTTCATAAGGTTTGTCCTCCAGGCCCCTCACCAGCTTTGTAGCCCTTCTCTGGACACGCTCCAACACCTCAATGTCCCTCTTGTAGCGAGGGGCCCAAAACTGAATGCAGTACTCGAGGTGGGGCCTCACCAGTGCCGAGTACAGGCGGATGATCACTTCCCTAGTCCGGCTCACCACACTATTCCTGATACAGGCCAGGATGCTGTTGGCCTTCTTGGCCACCTGGGCACACTGCTGGCTCATATTCAGCCGGCTGTCAGCCAACACCCCCAGGTCCTTTTCTGTCGAGCTGCTTTCAAGCCATTCTGCCCCAATCCTGTAGCGCTGCATGGGGTTGTTGTGACCCAAGTGCAGGAACCGGCACTTGGCCTTGTTGAACCTCATACCATTGGTCTCAGCCCATCGGTCCAGCCTGTCCAGATCCCTCTGCAGAGCCAACCTACCCTCAAGCAGATCAACACGCCCGCCCAGTTTAGTGTCATCTGCGAACTTACTGAGGGTGCATTCAATCCCTTCATCCAGATCATTGATAAAGATATTAAAGAGAACCGGCCCCAGCACCGAACCCTGGGGGACACCACTTGTGACTGGACACCAACTGGATTTAACTCCATTTACCACCACTCTCTGGGCACGGCCATCCAGCCAGTTTTTTACCCAGCGAAGAGTACACCTGTCCAGGCCATGAGCATGTGCAAAATGAATTGGTTGCCTAGCTGGAAAACAAATTAGTGACCTGACAAAGGGACTGTCTGAAACTGTTTACATTTTGGAACTCATCTGGTTGGTCTAAAAAGATGTATTATTTTTATTTATAAATTTGGGCTTTTCTGTAGGTTTTCATAGTTATGATAATGCAAACACATTTTACCATTACTGTAGGAGGTCCCTCACTCATTAATTTTTCTGTTTGCCATGGTCAGGATGGGTACGGAGCTCCCTACCGTGCTTCTGCCAGAGGACAGACCAGCCTCGTACGATCCCTGCCATCCTCTCATCCCAATCAAACCAAGGAAGCCAAAACTTTCACAGTGGTTTTATTGCTGAATTGAGGGTCTATAATGTACGCCCATTTAAAGAAACATCTGATTATTTTTATATCTGTCATAACTTTCATCCAGGCACTGCAGAAACTGTTACTAGCCAGCTGAGCATGTTATATGTACACCAAGGTGAAAGTTATCTGGCATAATGCAAGTTAAGGTTAATTTCTTTGCTGTAGCTACTACAGGAAAGGAGATGATCATAATTAGAACAGGCTTAAAAAAGCAATTTAAACTTGTAAGTGTTCTTTAATCAGCAGTAATGAGGTTAGAGAGGGGAAAAAAAAGTCCAACTCTCACTGTGTCCTGGCTAGTTCGGAGGTGGGGGTTGGTGGAAATTGCTCCATGACATGTTTGTCATTGGTGTAATGCAACGTTTGTGTCAGTGCAAAGGAGAATGAGACTGTCCTTGCCCTTCGTTTGAACCGGAGAAAGCATCTTGGTTGTGGAGGCTGCACTTCTGTCTGGGAAACGTGAATGGGGCAGGCTCCGTACACTGGGAAGTAAGCCTGGGCTGCCCAGGCGAATGCTGCTCATGCGCTGTCGTAGGGAATAAGAGTGAAGGAAGCCCATGTGTTGGCTTGTTTTCTGCAGGAGGGAAAGGGGAGACACCAGGAATGGGCGAGAACTCTGCAGCTCTTAGAGGGAAGATCTCTTGAGAAAGCAGTTAGCTGCGCTGGACCTCGCAAGGGACAGGGAGACCTTCAGGGGAAAGCCTGGAAGAAGGCTGGATCAAGATAGTACAGCCATGTTGATGGTGTTTATGCTACAGAGCCATCTATATGAGTTGGTGGCAGGCACTGCATGCCTACCTAAGCTGTATTTCAGTAGGTTAAGGTTCTCAGCAGGGAGCTCATGCTCAGCTAAGTGTGTTTCAGGGCACGTATGTAGGTATCTGTGGGGAGCAAAGAACACTGGAGCTTCTGGAAGATGGGAAGGAGAGGAGCTTTGCTCAGCTCACCCCCAGTCACGTGGAAAACGGTGACATCCCAGACTTGCGAAACCAGGGATGATCCGCTCCGTGGTGTCGGTCAGTCACCTTTGTGTCACGGGAGCTGCTGCCAACCAGGGATGAAGAACATCCCATGTTTGGGGTGTCATTAAGATGTATGTTGGTGCTTGAAATATGTCTGACTCTGAGCTAGTTTCAAATTCTTGTGAAAAGCCAGCTGCTAAGAATGCAGAAAATGGAGGGAAAAAGTTGCAGTATTTTTGGGGACTGATTTTTTTTTTTTAAGGTGAGTTTTTAATCTCTACTTAAACTTCCAAATTGTGTATCCAGGCTTTCAAAAGAAGTTAGTGTCTTGGATACTCCTGAATATCTAGTTCTAAATTCTCCTTGGATGAGGTAGGATGTCAGTTTTGTGTGCATCTTTTTCTTTTTTAACCTCCTTATGGGTAATTTAAAGTGTTTTTTGCAAGCTTTGGTTATTTTAATACTCTGGGTACTGGAAGATTCTTAAAAGTTTCAGCATTTTCTCCCTGGATTTGCTGGTCTGTTCTTTCAAATCACATTCAAAATTCTCCTGCATTCATGGGACTTGGTTTGACCTGAAAAACTTGTTCTTACGTAGTGGTGCTGCTTTTTTCCCTAGCCATGATTTGGGGTTTAGGTTTTTTTTGCCCACAGTTTTATGTCTTTACAGAAAAGAAAAAGTTTGTTGTTTGGGATATGTGTAGTTAACTCAGTTTTACTACTGTCCTTGGTAGGATATTGAAATACAACGTGCAGTACTAAAATACTCAAAATCATTGTCGTAATTTAATTTCTCTAACCTTACATAAGCACTACAGTAAAGCTGCTTCTGTGCTGAGCTCAGCATCTTAAACCTCATAAAATAACATGAGAAGAAAAAGCACTTAGGATTGGGTGAGATTTTTGAGCTCAAATTTTCAGTCTGATACACTGAAGAGGATAAAGAACCACCAGACAGATGGTCTTATGCTTTTTTTTGCCAAGTTCACCCAGCCATCAGGAGACACAGGATTAGGTATCTTTTGCCAAAAACCAGAGATTCTTTTTTTAATATAGGCTTATAAAAAACAAAGAGTTTGGAACACTATCATGTGGTGATTATGTAGCTATTAATGAGGAAGAAAATGAAAAACAAGAGTGCTCCTGAGATCCTGTAAAACGTTTCAAGATGAAATATAAGCCAAAGCCAGCCCTGTCATGGTCATAAAAGGAATAGAAGATATGTGGAAATGAGGACAGTAAAAAGTTTGAATGAATTTAATTTTGCAAATCATTGCACTGTTAAGAAAAAAAAAATGTAAATGAGAAATGAATGCCTGTATAGTAAGAGAACATAAGGGAACTCGGAGGTCGGATGATAAACTCACTCCATATTAATGATGGCAACAAATGCCTAACTGTCTTTCAAAGCCTATGATGTGCCATTACAGCAATCAAGCGTGAACAATACTTAGCACCCAGCAACTGTCGTCAATTTTTCATATTCCTGGGTATTTCTGACAATCATTTTGCCAGAGGCAGGAAATTGTTCATTGGCAAACATTAATGAGAAATGTGTGGTCGAGGCTGAACTATCATGTTGGGGTTTGGAGGGTAGGATGTGTTGACTGTGCTGCTAACGAGCTGTTTGTGATTATTGAGGATGTGCACTGAAGGCTGTTTCAGCCCTTGGACCCTGGTGACATTTGATGGGAGTTGCCTCAACCAAGCTTTTGAAGGACGCCGTTCCTGTTGTATGCCACACTTCCAGCAGGACATCCCACTTGGGATGGCATTGCTGCTGCTGCCACCAGAGGGCTGGGGGTGGTTGTGTAAGCGTGGGCAGATACCCTTGTCCGTGTGGTGGGAGATACTATCCCAGGAGTTCAGAGCTGGAGCTGTGACTGTGGAGGTGGCCTCAGGAGAAGGTCTTCATTAACACAGCAGTTACCTTTTCCTCAAGTGGCTTGGGAGGAGTTGTATGTTCTTGGGCATATGGATCAAAATATGGATCCCCATATATGGACCCCAGGCAAGATTTAGGGGCAGGACCTTAAACTTGCTTTTATATTTTAACAGGAAATTGGAGGAAAGTAATTAGTTAATGTCTTCCAAATGTAGAAACTATCACTCTCATAATATTTTACAAGCATTATGTTTTCTTGTAAATGAAATGTGATTGGGTTGTTTTGAACTGGCCACCTGGGAAATGCAGAGTGCTGCTTGTCCCTCAGTTCCTGTGCCTTGCCCCAGCGGGGACTGGGCAGCGTGTGCTGCTGTGTGCAGCGCTGGAGACCACGTGCACCGGCTCCTCTTGCCCGTGACACTGCTCCTGTAGTCAGTGTGGGCAGCTGTGCTGCTCACACCATAGCTGTCGCTTGCTGGAGCGACATGAAGAGTGGAGGTACCCAGAGAAACCCCCCAGACCGCAGGAAGCAGGGCTGGTCTTGGCTAGTTTGGGATTTAGAAGCATGCGCTATCTAGTTGTGCTTTTGTAGGCTTCATATCATCCTCTTCCCTGGCTGCAGAGCCCTAATCGTACTAGGTTCTCCCTAGCCAGGGGCTGTGGCGTGCCGCTCGCCATTATAGAATGGTTTGGGTTGGAAGGAACCTTAAAGACCATGTAGTTCCAACCCCCCTGCCATGGGCAGGGACACCTCCAGATGTGGTCACCTCTCCTACAGCCTCCCTGGGCGGTGGAGGAGAGCTGTGAGCAGCACTCAGATCCCAAGTGCACCAGGCGTTTCTTTGGATGCCTGATGGAATCACTCTGTCCTTTCCCAGCTTCCTGCGGAGGGGTTATAAACTAGGGAAACATCTCCTGTATTTGCGTCTTGTTCCTGAATCCTCCCCTTCATGGATAAATTGTCTATCAACAGAGAAAGTTACTTAAGGATGGGCTGATGAGATGTGGCCCAGAACGTCCCAAAATGCATCCACCAAACCTATTGCTAATTAGGCACTGGAGCCACTAATATAATTTTAGCCAGTGACTGAATTTATTCCTGGCGGAATAAAATGTACTTTAAATCTCATGTAAAAGCCACGGAGATACTCTTGACAAATTAAAATATGAAACTAAAAACATATTTAGTTTGTTTCTGCATCATTAAAATGATGCTTGGTGCAGATGAATCAAACCCCGTGCCTTTGCGTTTTCCTTCTGAAGGCTGTGTTTGCTGCTGAAACGGTGAGCTGAGCCCCGTCGCCTTCCCCACAGTCGTAAAATCAACTGCTGTGCGCTCGTGGATGCTGCAGCTGCCTGGATGTGGTACGCGGGACCAGGAAGAGGGGAGGCATCAGATAGACGTAGCGGGGGCTGATATATTTTGGTGAGAGAGCAGGATTTGCATGAATAGACATAAAACAGTGCAGAAACAAGCGACACGAAATGGCAATCTTAACGCTAACTAAGCTTGTAATAGAAGAAAGCTGTAACTAAAAGGAAAATAAATATTCCTATCAAGTATATGCTTGATTGGTTCTTCTCGGTAATAATTCACTTCTTGGCTAACCTCCTCTGCATACGTTCATATCCAGCGTGGCATGGATGAAATGAATTATATGATTTTTATCTGGAAAGCAGCGCTGTTTAAAGTGTTCTGGGTTGGCATGGCGTGCTGAAGCTCGGCAGCGACTGCAGCTAGATGGCACAGTCATCTCGCCGCGCGGCCACCAGCCGCGGCCACTCCTGCAGCACCAGCATCCCCGGGGCCGTGCCCAGCCTGGAGAGTTACCCATAAACTAAAGGTGTGATTCGGCTTCTCTTAAAGCCAGTGGGAGTCTGAAGGGCCGTCAGCCTTCCCTGGGCTGGATGTCGGTGCCGCGTCCTTCTGGTCTGAAACCGTTATCAAGATCTTGGCTTAAAACTACATTTTGATAATTATAGCAATTTAAAAAAAAAAATAAAATAATTCCAGGTTTAAAAATTATAAGCAGAGCGTTCACTTGGCTTGATCGCAGGATTTGTGCCTGCAAGAAAACAGGGGAAATGGTCGATGGATTGCTTTTGTTGTGGAAGAAAGGCCAAGACCGGCCACTTGAGCAGTGGTGCTTTGCTGGGCGAGATGCGCTTGCTGCAGGCAATGGGGCTCAGGCTATGCTGCCCCCCCCCACCTCCCCAGCTCGTGACCCCCACCGTGGCCGAGAGCGTGTCCCCCCCCACAAGCACAGCTCTGCTCCTCAGCCCTCCTTGGACACCAGGATCCCTCCCACCCTGGGCAGGAGGTGATGGGAACTGGGAGGATTCTGGTATCGATATTATTATAATGTCTATAGGGGAAAATATGCCTCTCTTCTCTTTGTGTTTTTTTTTGTTTGTTTTGGTTTAGGTTTTTTTTTTTTTTAAGAAGTGCTCAGGGGATGTGTGAAGTCTGAGGAGCCCCTTTTGCACGAGGCTGGTGGGGGACCCGCAGGTGGGGCTGTGCCCAATGCTGGGCAGAAAATAGCCCCTCCCAACACGCTGTGTCTAGAAACCCCCAAGAACGCACATTTCTGCTCAACAAATTCTTATGGGAATTGAAGCAGAGACTGGAGAGAGGGTTTTTTCATTTTTCTTTCAATTAGATTTTAAAGAGGGAAAAAAAAAAAAAAACACACCACCCAACCTCTGAATTCCTACAAAAAGCTGAGCTCTGAAGGCCTGCGTAATGGCTGCGTATGCTTTTAACTTCCTGACATTTCGGCAGTGGCGATGATAAGGCGCCATACGCTGGGAGCGGATCTGTTCAATGCACCCTTATCGGGAAAGGGGGAGCTGGCTGCGGGGGGAGTCATCCCAAAGGTCAGCGGGGAGGAGGAGGCTGGGGTGGGGGGATAGAAACTATTCTAGGAAAATATCACTTTTAAAAAAAAAAAAAAAAAGCATCTGGGGCCAAAAATACTGCTGGATGGATCCTGTCTGCTGTTTTATTTCATTACTCACAGAAGAAAGGCACGGTCGGCGGATAAGTCTCTGCTATACGGCAATGGCAGTCTTTCACTGGAAGAAATGCATTAAAACTTCTGCCAAGAACTATTTCTAAAATATTTTGCTTTCCCCCAGTACTGGAGGAACAGCAAATTGGCTTTCCTGGTAAATAAAAGCACTAAACAGAAACACAAAATATTGTTTGGTGTCTGCTCAAGGAAATTGTATATACTAACAGCCAAGCTTGACTATAGGGTGTGTTTCCTGTGAGTCAGGTTTCTTGGAGAGGGGGTTTATTTACTTAAAACTGACTGTCGTGGTTTAGCCTCAGATGGCAACAAAGAACCACGTGCCGCTCGCACGTGCCTTCCTAACACAGGAAGGATCGTAAGAAAAGGCAAGACTCTTGGGTTGGGACACAGGCAGTTTAACAGAACAGCAAAGGGAACAGGCAAACAACAACAACACGGACAGGGGAATATACAAACGCGATTACGGGACCGCCGCTCCCCGCCGCTCGCCGACCGGCCGGACCCGGGACGCCCCAGCCCGCTTTTAAGCAGCAACTTCCTGCCCCCTCCCCCGGCAGCTCAGGGTGGGCGTGGCTCACATGGCATGGAATACCAGGAAAAGTTAACCCTATCCCCACCGGAACCAGGACACTGACTTGGGGAAAAAAATAAAATCGTATTAGCAAATTTTTTGGTTCGGGGTCTCTACTAAAATTCAGCTTCATTCAATTTGTGGTACAAAGATCTCCCATGAAAATCTCATCGTTAATGTATATATAAAAAAATACCTTCTTTGGAAGTTAGCACACCTGTGAAGTAAATGCTTCAATGCACATTTGGAAAAAAGCGGGGGGGGGGGAAAACCTCAAACCAACAACTGCCAATTTATTTAGATATTCTGTTCCCAGCGATACCAGGGGTTAGCTGAAATTACACGCAGAGGAAGCTGCAAAAGTTAGTCTTTTGCACGTATCACTATCTGGATTTTCCTGTAGATGTGCAATGTAAATAAAATGGGAAAACTTGCAGCAAATTAAAGTGAGTATAAAATGTCAAAGGATTTCTCGGCGGTGTTTTGCAAGTGCTGACTGTTTCTTAGGCTTCTCTGAAAAGCTGCTGAGAGGTCAGTGCGTCAGAGCCTGACAAAGACTGGGTCCGTCTGCTCTGGCTCCATCCACATGCAGCTTGGCCTGTGGCCCGATGCCTGGGGAGAACAGGGACCTCGCTGGTGACGTGGGGTTATTTAAGGACAGGAACAAACCAGAGCTGCTCTGGGCAGAGTCGGAAACAACCGACTGCCAAGGGAGTCCTTTGCATGAGTGTGACGTTGGTGACCAGGGGCATTTTGCTGCTAATCTTAGAAACATTTAGTTTATTTTTTTTTTTCTCTGAGTGGACAAAATATCCCACGTGTCCAAGACTAGAGTCTATCTGACAGCCTGCTGCGGTGGCTGACGCATCCCTGGGCAGAAGGTGGAAGTGGATGGATCTGAGGATGTTTTGTGTTGGTGCTTAGGGCCCTGCTGGGCCTGGAATGGCGCAGGTTTGTGTCTCAAAACCCAAATGGTTGTGCTTTTGCTTCCCGCGGTGGCCGGTGGGTTCTGCAGGTTATGAGCAGGGCTTGGCAAGGAGTTTGGTACCAAGCCTTGGTCTCAAGGAGCATCCCTGGCAAAGTGCCTGCGGGAGTGTGCATCTCCTCTTCCTTAATTACGTTTCCAGTGTTCACGTTTGGATCCATGAAAAGGTGTAACTGCCCAGCTCTTCTCTCCTAGATCCGAACTCCTGGTTTACTTTGAGTCTGGTGCAAAGCCTGTCGATGTTAATTAACATTTCGCAGGGTGGAAGGGACAGAGTCCCTTATGTGAGAGACGTGATGAATGCTGAACTGTAATGTCATCCTGGATATAGTTGTATGACTCTAAATGCTAATTTATTTATTGGTTTTTTTTTTTTAATTGCTGAGCTGTTTGCAGCAAAATGGGGTATAAACCATGTTTCATTAAACGAAGAAAGCTCATAAAACTACTCGGGATAGCAGCAACATCCCTGTCCTGTCGGGTGTACTCAGAGGAGTGTTTTGGGCAATGCTGACGCTGCTGGTAGAACAGAGTACAAGTAGCCGGCTGGAAACTCTGCTGCCCCGTTCCCCGGCAGTGCAGCGGGTATGGCAGCAGGGATGGCAGCTGCCTCCCCTCCCCACAGGTACTAGCACAGAGCAAATGTGCAACTACTGACGACCAGCCTATTAGTTTGGATAAATTACAGGGCAAAGTAAGCATCTATTGATGCTCAAAAGAATTCGGAGGAGCTGGGCTGCTTTAATATTGATTTCTCCACAGCTATGGTAGAGCCAACTCCAGGCACTTAATAAAAAAAAAAAAAAATCCTGAGTCAAATCTAAAAATCTGTGAAACTGCCTTAAATTGTGAAATGCTAATAACTTTAAGTTCTGGTTTTATTTGCTTTCTGGGTTGCAAGCCTCCTGGCTCTCCTTGGTTGGTGGTTCTAAGCTGTGTGGAGTGGTGCTGAGGTGGGTAGAGGCACCACTGAGCTCCTCTGCTCCGGCTCTGAGCTGGCCTGTCCTCCCGGCGTGCCGTTAGCTCTGCTTTTATATCCTGCAGAAATGGAAAGGCCACGCTGCTGGTGTGTGGCTTGTGTCCTTGGGTCAGGGTGTCCTAATTGTGTAGGAGTCCCTTGGAACGGGCTGAGGCTGTGGCTTCCCTTGTCCCAGCTTGGTTGTGCTGCGCGGGTATGTGCCTCTGGTGGCACCATCCGTGCTGGGTCATACCTGGAAATATTTTATGACCTTCGTGACGTGCTTCCAGTGGTAATACTGAAAAATGTCCTTGCTGATGGCAAGGACATCAGCATCAGGACATCACCTTGCTGATGACTTAGGGTAGTACTCTGGTCATTGTGAAGATCTGAGGTGTGTTGTAGACCTCAAAGTCTTATGAGAGGATATCTGTGTGTCTTTCACTTGTATTCATTTTGATTTGAGGTGCTGTTAGAGTAATTTTATATTCTAACAGCCTTGGGAATGGAAGACTCAAAAAATTATGTCTCTGAACAGTCTTAGGCCTTTGATGGAGATCTGAGCATGAGCAATTCAATGTGAAGTCTCGGAACAACTTCTCAGTGAGAGCAGAGGGGTAAGAAGATGAAGCCTGTAGTGGTTGTAAGATGGAGTACAATGAGCTTGTCAATGGGATTTAGTGGCGTAGTGTCCTTTGATGAGAGAGGATTTGATTTAATTACCTAAATGACCCATGTACTCCTAGAAGAAACTAATTAAGGGATTTCTAGTGAAGTGTGATAGACATAAGGTGGCAATTGCAAATGTATTGATTTTGATAGCTCAAGTGTGGAGAAGGCTTCATGTTCTGCAAATGTGTAGAGCGATGTTGTCTCAAAGCATCCTTGGGAGGACCACATGGGGAGTACAATAACTGAACAGTTTAATCCCAGCTCGTGCAATGGCACACAGCTGGGTGCCCCTTCTCTGGGCTGCGGTGTGACTTGGAGACACCTGAACTGCCCTGAGCCACTTGGGCTAACGGGAGCAGACAGCCTTCAGCTATGCCAGGCTTGACAAGGTGGATGAGCCCAACCAAACTGTGTACTGTCCTGAATAGGTGCTTAGTAATGCCCAAACAAGATTTTCCAAACTCATTCCAGTTTGCAGTGTGTGTTCATGTTGAGCTCTCAAAGGTACGTGACTTCTTCCATGCTCTGTTAGTGTTCCAGGTACTTCATTTAAAGCTGTCACAAGTATCACTGGACACTGTTGTCAACCTGATATCTAGATTTATTATAGATAGAAGCTGAGGACAAGCACAGGTATTGTTAATTTAACAGACATATGCTAAAAAAAAATAAAAATCTCTGGCACAATTGGTGCAAAGTCCCAGCTGCCACCTGGCCGGAGCAGTGAAGCCATGCAGCATTGCTGAGTCTGCCCTGCGAGCCCCTGGCTTTTCATTTTCGGTGGCATTTACTGCTACCACCAGGATGCTGCAGCGAGTAGAGCGCTCCCAGGGCTCTTTCTGAGAGCACTTCTGCATTGTGATTGATTTGCAGCTAATTGTGACTTCTGGTAAAAAGCACTTTAGGTGAAAGTGTGAAAATTCCCAGGAAGCAAACACATCTTCTCGTTATACTCTGTGTTGCAAATAGTAGCAGCTGTGCTATACCTGTTCTCCAGTATTCTGTTCCTAATGGCTGGTTTTCAGGCTGGATGACACTAACAACATATTTAATTCTCAGTATGGTTTTTCCACTCTTGCTCACGTCATGCGGATTGAGGTGGACTATCCCGTAGAAACATGTACAAATCTCTTTACAAGGCTTTTCTTTCATTCTCGCTTGAGCTTTTCTGATTCTTGTGCACGCTGTGTGGTAGTCCGTGCCGTTAAATGCGTGACGTTGGCTGTTGGCATGTTTGCCTTTTTCCTTGGAGGTGGTGGACGTGTACTCCTCTTGCAGAGGTTTACCAGCAGTTCCAGATCTGGATGGCTTAAAGAGCGGAGGCCTCTGGTCTAGTACCAATACCTACTAAAAGTCAAAGAAAGAGAATAAGGCTGTATTTGTCATATGTGGAGGACTTTGCTCTTGGCCTTTGTTTAGGAACAAAAGCCAGACTGCTCTGTTAAATGTTTGCCAGGGACTTCTGATGACTCTGATCCATCCCTGCTGTTGGGTACCCAAAGTTTCTTGCCTCTCAGTAAGGTACTCCAGGAAGAATGCTGTACAGTTCTGGTTTTCTAACCCAAACTTATGAACTCTGCTTTCATCGGCTTCAGATTAGTGCTGATTGTCCTTATTTATACTTTGCTTACTTCATTGGAGATTGGTTACTTGCCATTAGTTGGTATCAGTATAATTAGCCACATTTTGTGGATGAATAATTTGATGAGATAGTTCCAGTTGGAGAAAAGAAAGTTGTTAACCTATCATGACACTTGTCTGGTATATTCCAGACGTTAGTTGTGTAAGCCTGTTCATATTCAATGGCTCTTCTGAAGCCTTTCCTCTGGAGTAGAGGGGATACAGTATCTTGTATCAAAAAATACAGGAATTAAGCTGTCGTGGGATGTCATTGAAGGCTTGTCACCGAGAGTGAGTCTCATTCATCTGCACTGATAATAAGCACATGATCTGCTGATGTACACTTCTAGCAGGTGAAGATCTGCCTCCAGAACATGAACAATTATGGGCGAGAAATTCTTCAGTCAGCTTCTGGGAAGTCCTTATTCTCTTCTTTCTGAATGTACATCTGGATATAAAAGAATATTTCATATATTTTTATTTCTAAGCCTGGTTCTTCTAGTCCTGGTAGCCCTCTGTATCAGAATATTAATAATATGATGCACCTCCTACCATTAACAAATGATGCTTCTACCGCTCTCCCATTCTCTCCACTCTTCTTTTCTTTCTCTTCAATGAGCAAATTTTCCTAATAGCTCGATTAAGCCTTCATGCAATTGTGTCATTAATTCCACATCATATGGTAAGTTTGAATACTTCCTTTCCTTAATTTAATTTAAAGATACTTTGAAATTCTGATCCAGGTCTTTTCTATGTCCTTCTCTTCGCTGATAACACGGAGGAGGTTTGCTGGGTATTCTCAACCCGTTCTTTTCAACTGCAGTACAGGTAGCAATGAAATGAAGGTTCCTAGCATGATCTACTTGCTCTAGTACACAAGTTAAGAATAACCCAAAGAAAGCCAATAAAAGAGCCACAGAAATTACTGAAAATTTTTAATAAAGAATTTTAAGCCCCACTTTGTGTTAAAGAGAGTCCACAGCTGAAATGATTTTTTTTTTTTAAAGCAAAGATTTTTAGGAGGGAATGTGTTCACAATCTGCGCATTCCCGTATGTGGAACAAGCCTAGGCAGCAAGATATTTGTACAGCTTCATCTTCCATATGCGTACAGCTAGAACAGCTTTGACTGTGGTGAGCCCCTGGCCCAGGCTGCCCAGAGAAGCTGTGGCTGCCCCATCCCTGGAGGTGTTCAAGGCCAGGTTGGACGGGGCTCGGAGCAGCCTGGTCTGGTGGGAGGTGCCCCCAGGGCAGGGGATGGGACTGGGTGGTCTTTAAAGGTCCCTTCCAACCCGAACCATTCTGTGTGAACCTGAAGTGTAGCACTTGGCTCTTCCCGGGTTGATGGAAACATGCAGCACAGTCAACACAATGATAGGAATGCTAGAAGTTAAGGGGATAAAGTAAGAACTAGACCTGACACTGCCAGTTTTCTTTTTTTTCTGAAGTTTGATGTAGTTCTCTTTATTTATATCTCATCACTTAAGCCAGGGTACATCACTCTATTTCCCTCCCACAGTGCCTTAAGAATTTTAGAAGTGGGAGAGAAAAGAGGTAACTTTCAGTGTGAGATCTTTCAGAATTATGCCCCAAGTCCCATGTGGCTTTGGGGGACCCACGCTCTCACTGGGTGAGAGACTGTTCCTGCATTCAGTGCTCAGCCATCTGAAAATTCAAAAATATACATATTCTTCGTTCCTAATCTGATTATTTTCCATTTTCATAGGCTGGAAACTCATCCTAGTATTCCAATGGCCACTGATGCCCACACGCGTAACAGAAGCTTGGCGCTCATTAGCGGCTCAAGCAGGAAAAACTCTGCAATTTTTCTTCCTAATCTATGTGGCAGGGTTGTACAACTATAAATCATTGTGGCTGTGGAGGACAGTCTTTTAATTAAATGACAGCTATAAGTCACTCTTCCTGTAACTCACGCACCAGATAATGTTTTCCAAAGATCTTTCCAATTTGAGCTGTAATGTTTAAAATCTAGGAACCCGTTCCCTGTAATAGTCAATTTTGTAAAAAAAAGTTTTCATCCTTTTCTTCTGTTTGCCATAAGGTGTGACCTGTAGCATTTCAGCAACCGATGTTTAAGCACCTATTTATCACTTTTCTGCAGTCAGAGATTTTAAAAATGCTCAATGTGCTAGTAAATAGGCATGCACTTTCAGCAGCTGCTATGTAAACATTCACGGGCAAGGTATTTTAATGTATGGATTATTGGGATATGGATTTATTGGATTAGCCATGACACTGCATAGTCACCAACTTTTTTTTTTTTTTTTCCTCTAAAAGCACATGACGGAGAAATGGACTCGGCTGCTCTGGAAGGTGGTATCCATCAGGGACTAGAGGGCAGCCTTAGGTAACCATCTGCCTCTCGGTTGAACAGCTAAAGGCTGGCAAACCACAGGGCCAGGCGCTCCTGATAAACTTGAAGGTGATTTGCAGCAGTTGCTACTTTAATCCAGTGTATTTTTCCACTGTGACCAGCCCAGCAGCGAGACCAGCACAGATGCTTTTCTTCTGCATTAATCTGAGTCTCTAGAAAAGCCTGGGGTTCTGCTCCTCTTTCCTGATGTAAATTCTCCAACTGGGTTTGGGTTTTGATAACAGTCTACGCCTCCAGGTGGTACCTTGTCTAGATGTTGATCGTTTAGGCGTGGCGCTAATGGGAGGTAATTATTGAAACATCAAAGTACTAAGAAACTTCTGGGAATTTGAGCACTTATTATCTTCCTCCGGGGGTGAGAATCTGACACAAAGTGCCTCTCTTTATTGCCTTGTTACCGCAGTGCAATCCCTGAAGTTGTGTCTTGATATTTGCTGAAATACTTGTGCGGTTGGAAATGTCGGTAAACTTTGGATATGGTTAATAGATTTCTTGACTCTCCCAAAATGCTCTCCTGAGCTTTCTCACATATTTAACGGAGCTTGTTGTAAGCAGGATAGAAATAGCTTGGATACTGAGGAAAACATAGATGTTTTCTAAAGTATGTATTATTGCAAAAGATGGCCCCAAATCTTGCATTATTAGGTGGCAACATAGCTACAATTTCTCCTGGACCTTGTCTCGTCTTGTCTTCCTTGTTTGACTACCTCAGAGTCATAATTTCTGGTTTCCTTCTGTGTGCTCTCAACTCACCAGTCACAATTATCCCGAAACGTGTTTGAACTATGGGCTATAATCCGATCAGTCTTCCCATAAACTGAAAGGTCGGTGATATAAAATCCCACTCCTTCCAGAGGGTGGCTTCTGTTGTCAAGAGAGGAAACAAAGCAGTTTCTCCTCACTGGCATTTTAAAAGTTGTACGTTGGCGTTGCTGATAAGGAACAGATTCTATCGCCTACCCCAAGCCAGAAAGAGCATCACTGGAAATATGAAAGTGTGAGGTTGGGTTTCCCAGGGTGAAGGAACTCCCTCTCCTTCTTCAGCCCTTCACAGGGACTCACTAGGTATCTGCAGATAATAGGCATCACCTTTCTCTTCATCCACTTGTACCCTGGAGCCACCACCTTGTCACGCGTGCTGCATATTCTGCTGCTGTGTTCTTTCCAGCTTCTCCAGTTCTCCTTCTGCATTGGGCAGGAGAGTAATTAGACTGGGCTGAACACTTGTGATGAATTCTTCACCAGCTCTGCTCGTGCACAGTTACACCTCCTCCATAAGGGACACCAAATGCCTAGGATTTGATTTATCCTTTTGACCTCTGTGTGGCAGCTTGCTTGGAAGCAGAGATGTTCTGCCCATTGGAGGTCTTCTGGCTGCTTCGTGCAGTTCAGACATCCTGATTAATATGGCTGGTTCTGCAGAAAACAGGATATTTGTCTAGAAAAAGTAAAATTATCATAAATATGTATAAAGCACATGGAAAAAAAAAGGCAATTACTTGGGCTTTAAAAGCTAGAAACAGTTTAGCAGAACAGATGGGTTGCATAAATCTGGCAAAAATGAGGGCAAGAGGGATTTGTGTGTGTGGCATGCAGCAGAGGAGACCAGGGTTTGCGTGATAAAGAATTTATTGTAGCTTGGAAATTGTCCATTTTCCTACGCTTTCAGAGTAAAAGTGGTGGCTGGGATCACTAGATGGGGCTCACCTCAGCAGCGTGTGGAATTATCTATGAAACTCCCGTCACTAAATAGTTGCTCCCTAGCACTGCAAATCCCTCTTCCTTTTCAGAAGTTTCCTGCTCCTCTCTGCTTCCCAGCAGCATTGAGAACAATGTTCGTATCTCAGTCGTAGTCAGGTCATATTGATGGGGAAAGTGTTGGAAATTTTGATAACTTTGTGGTATCATAGTGATTTCCTAGTGTGCTGCTTTATTTTTTTAATTTGGGGCTGTCCCTCCTGTATATGAATGAGAGCTATTAATCAAGTTGCATGGGGGGGGGGAAATAAAGTGTCTTAAACCTGCTGAAAAGACAGAGGTTTTTGAATACCAAATGTTCGGCAAAACCCTCATCTCTGTAGAATCTCTCTGAGACGAGTGAGAAGAGTTTTGATGTGATGAGTGCATGCTGCCTTGTTGTGCTCCTCTGACAGAAATGTGCTGACAGTAACTGTGAGAATGGCGAAGTTTTACCCAGCTGAAGCCTGCAGTGGTAGCCTGTCCCAAATTCTCATGGATGGAGAACGCCGTTGCTGATCAGAAGTAATACCCGTTGGGTTTGGTGCTTATCTAAGGGATGCTTTCATGACATCTTGATTTGGAGGTCTCAGTAGAGACTCAACACATCTTATCTTCAAGAAAATTGGAGGTATTCATAGCTTTCTGTCTCTTGATGTGTATAAGTATCCTCCAGGGGCTCTGGCACAAAATATTCTGGTCTTCCCATGTTTCGAGCCTCCTTGATCCAAGAGAGATGGGTACAGCACTGGATCCTGCACAGCTGAACGTGAGTTCTGCAACACATGCAGACCACGTTGGTCAATGTCGCGTGGGTGACGTCCCAAAGGCAGTTTTCTGAATTGGTTTTCATTTTTATTGCCATGCATCTTTCCCGGGTCAACTTAAAAATCCCTTGAGGTATTGCTCCAGCGCTTAGGTGCTTTACAAATACACGTGGCCTTTCTTGTAATTGTCAGCAGCCAATTTCAGAGCAGTCTTACCTGGCAGAAACACCTTGTCTTGTGTCAGTCTGCAGCTGTATTTGGGGTAGTACATCCACAGTATGGATTATTATGGTTATGCATTATTTTTTTTTAAATGTTTGTGGTTTTCTGTTTATTTTTTTAACCAGTTGGCTTATTCATTGGGTTGAGTTGAAGTATAGGCATATAGAAATTTAAGGGGGCTCTAATTTAAACTTAATTTTATGATGCACAATTTGTATAAAATAAGCTCAATTCCATAGCTAGCAGATGCCCGTTCTTTACACACGAAACAGGCTTTATAAGCAGCGAGTCTGTCTGTGTTACAAAATCTAATTCTGCTGCTAACAAGCAAATAGGTAGATTTTGTGTCCTATTGATCTCAGAATTACCTGACTGATGCCAAAAATCAATCAAAGACTACTTCTGAGCAGTCACAAGACAGGATCCTTTTTATTAAGCCTGCCCATGATTTATAGTTTTGCCATTAGTGTTAATGTAGACTTAAAATATCAATACTTCATTCTAACACCTTCAAAGCGGCATTGATTCTCCCTTATCTAAGCTGCTGCTTTTGCATGGACACCACCCGGAAATTTTTTTTGCGGTCACATGGATACATTTGCTTGAGTCAAGCTATAAACGCATTGAAGTCGTTGGCTCGTATCGAAATCGTAACAATAGGCAGCATCTGCTGTAATCGTAAGAACAAAAAGCTGGACCCTCTCTGTTCACGAGGTGATTTCTCGTTGGAAATAGTGAGCGCAGCTCTCTCAAAGAGCAGAGCTGGACTTCTGTACTGCCTTCATCAGCGTGGGCTAACCTGGAGGGAATTGCACAGGACCACCATCCCAAGCCCAAGGAGACAGAAACGCTATTTAAGGCAATTATTGTGTTGATACCTCTCCCCTTTTACCGATGTATTTACGCTATTGCAAAGTTTTGGGAAACGACAGAGAAATGAGTTTTGATCTTGAAAGGTTATGAATTTTGTCTTGCTTCAAAATTGCAGAGAACTGAAGAGTCTGTAAATTACAGAAGCATAGAACTGTCTAGGTTGGAAGGGACCTTTCAGATTGAGTCCAGCCATAAATCATGGCAGACCTAGAGAGGAAATTAAGATGGCTAGAAAAAAAGGATTCAAAGAGCACCCTTTAAGGGATGCTCAAGCTGGTCGTAGAAGTGGGAAGCCATCGAGGGAATCGGTGGGACCGTTTGACAGAAGTGAGCACGAAGCACTTGGGAATGACAAAACCCACAGACAGGTATGAAAAGGGATTAGACAAATTAATGTAAAAGAATTTGAGAACAAGCTGTGTCCGGCGGTATCTCCCGCCGCTATCGTTGGAGACCAGACTGAGCTGCACGGACGCTGGCTTTGACTATTTTTGGTGTTTTCAGTCTTGTGGAGCATTTCTCTCCCTCTGGAGAAAAAGAGGGTAAGTTGTGCTGACCGAGCACTGGTGCTGTGCTGACCCTTTGCTCCTTGGCTGAATCTTGAGGGTTTGTTCCTGGAAAAGCCCCCTGGAGCTGAGCCCAACGTTTAGTCTGTATTCTGTCTGCTGTGAAGGTGAATTACTCATTTTAGTCACGATTTACAGCATGCAGCAATTATCCCACAATCTGCGTATGTTTTAAAAGTTAATGGAGAAGAAACACTGATTTTAAAAACCAATTTGAAGACTTTCCAGTGGCTCTGGCTGATGCAGCTGGTCACAAAGGGCAAAGCCACCAGCCTTGCTCTTTGACTCGTGTTAGGAATGAAATCTCTGCATTTGTAAGCGAATTCTGGAGGCACTATATGTTCCTGGCATCTTGTGGTCTCTCTGGATGAGCTTCTCAAACCCTACTGTACAGCAAAGCCCACAAAGAGGTGTACGAGCCTTTTCTGCATCCCTTTTATGTACCCCTTTGGCTAAACTGCAGCCTGGAATTCCCACCATCTGCTCTCGGTGCTTCCCCGGTCTCTCCGTAATGTTGCAGTGGGCACTTGCAGAATCTCATGTCCCTGCCTCCGGGGGCTCTCGCGCCTGGGGTGCTCCCCTGCGTTGGAAGGTGTTTCACTATTCGGACAACTTCTTTTTTCATCACTGTCCATCCTTCCTTCCACTCACACCGTGTCCGATGGTCAAAAGCAAGGATGTTTATGTGGAAGACGCAGTGTTTTTTCCCTTGCCTGCTGTGCCAGGTCAGCGGTCACTTTTTATCTTTGGTTAATGTTCAATGCCTATTTTTCTAAACTCTGCCTGATTCCTGTAAAAATGGATTTCTTGTCAAAGACTTTCTTGTAAAGTGAGTCCTTGGGGGGGGTTGTGTGTTTGTGCTTTTTTCCTCCTTTTTTTTTTTTTTTCTTTCCCCTAGTCTATATGCTGCTATTTCCTCCTGGTTTTCCTTTCCAGCACTCCCTGTTTTCATTCAGGCTTTACTATCAAGAGGCACGGAAGGATGGCTGGCTGCAGCGCTGCTGCTGTTTGGACTGACCTAAAATCCTGTCCCCGGTGCCTGTGCTGCATCTTGTGCTTTTAGATGCTTTTCACAGAACTCTGACCCAGTTAGTTCTTGCCAAGGGGGAGGCATTAGCGTGAAGATCTTGCTCCTTGGAGGAGCGAAGAGCTCTGCTCAAAGTGCTTCAGTCTGGAAGAAGAGTTCCTGGGGATGGCAGGAGGCAACCTAAGACGCACGGGGCTTTTTGTGTAAACAGCCGCAATGAAGTCTGGTGCTCCTTCACATATTGGAGGTGAAAACCTGGATAGGAAAGCCTGTTTGGTGGTACTATCGCTTATTGCTGTGTGCTGTGGTGGTTGGTGGCTGGGGTTAACCAGGGTGACCACCTTCTTGGAAAGGAGTAGTCTCATCTTATGGGTGTGGGCATGGAGGAACAGCACGTTCTGTAACAACACTCTACATCTGCAGACGACTCATGCAGCTGGCCCGGGGCCACCTCTTAGGGACAGGCTTTATCCTCCTTTCCCACCCTCGCATGATGTGAGAAGATGGTTTGTGATCAGAGTCAGTAACAGCTGGTAAGGGAAAATGCCAAAAACTGGTAAAGGCTTCCTCTTAGTGTGGTCTCTAGTGGAAAGAAAGCCAGAAATCAGATCACTTCGAGGAGATTGGGTTTATAGATAGACCAACTGTGCAGTGAGGAAAAAAATCAGGCAAGGCAGATCCTCAGACCTGGAATAGAGGAACAGAGAGACAGACTGGTGTATGGCCTACGAAACCCAGAGACGCTGGGTCAAAAGGGTTATACGGTGTTGTGGGTTTTGGTAGCAAGCAGAATTACAAATTTCATCTCTCAAAACCATCTTTCTCTTGTTTTGTCCATTTTCCGTAAGAATCAGGACCGATACCTCTGCAATAGCAATTGCTTTGTGAGACGTGCTCATCTGCTGCCATCCAGGCTTATTTCTCCGCTACTCAGGTGGGATGACTTTATTCAGGTGGTTGGTAGTGATTTACTTCGGTGTATGCAGAGCTTTTGGCACACGGGCTGAAGCGTATCTAGAAGCGGTGTTGTTGGATACGCAGATGCTCACAGCTCCGCTGGGAGATGTTTACTTGAGTAGCGGAGAAGATGCGTTTCAAGTTGGGAATTTCTGGTTCCAGAGCTGTTTGCTGTATTTCAGTTTGAAGAGCGTTTGTGTGTGTTTACGACCTCGGTGTGTCTGAGGGCCTGTTTGGAGACTGTGACTTCTAACTGTGGAGACTCTTACAAAACAGCATCTGCCTTGATCACTTGCTGATTTTTCTTTGAACGTTCCTGATGGGATGGTATGTGAGACCCAAGCACATAAGGGGTGCCTGTTTGTTCAGCTTCTCCAGCCTCCGTTTGCAGTTTTGGAGCTCATCACTTCTTTCAGTCTCATCTGAAGGATGCAGGAGGGGTCACAAAGGTGTGTGAGTTCCCACAAGTGCTGTGAAAATGGCTGGCTGAAGGGAGGAGAGATGCCTCAGCAGCGAATCCTGCTCATGTATAAGGTCTCTTACCAGGTACCAGAAGCTTCACACAGTGAAAAAGTTACAGTGGTGGGTAGGATCAAGGGACAGGGACCCATGGGCAGGGACACCTCCCACCAGACCAGGTTGCTCCAAGCCCCGTCCAGCCTGGCCTTGAACACCTCCAGGGATGGGGCAGCCACAGCTTCTCTGGGCAACCCCTGCCAGGGGCTCACCACCCTCAGAGTGAAAGATTTCTTCTTGAGATCTCATCTAAAGCTCCTCTGAGCTGGTCCTGTGCCTGCTAACAGCTGAGAAGGTGGTTGCTAAAAAACCCTGTGTTGTTGCTGTTATCTTGCACTAAGTGTTGAAATTTAAACAACAAAAAAAAGGCAGAGGTGCCTCTCTCCTGGACTGTGATCACACTTTTTAGGTCTGTGCTGTAAACTATGGCCCTTGGAGGCTGCAGCCAAGCCAAACTGCTTTTAGATGAAACCCAAAGCAGGAGGGACGGTAGATGTCTTCAGGCTTTGTTGTGTAAAGATGTTAGTAGGGACCTGCTGTGGGAAGCAGTCTGTGTTGGGTTATTTTAACATCCAGAGTTTCAATACGAAGCCACATACAGCAACAAACCCAGGCTGTTTATGTATTGGATAATGGGGTACGGTACGGCACGGGGTGGGGGAGGGATTCTTCATCTAGGAGCCATTAATTGGAAAATGTGGGAGGTATCACTGATGTTGCTTAATGATGCATGTGGGGCTTAAAGTACTTAGAATCTGTTCGGTTACAGTAAAATCAGATTATTTTTGCCCATGCAATTTTACATCTAGTGTTTCAGGCATAAAAAGTATTTCATGCGTCATTTATTTACAATAAATTAAAAATCTCTATTAAATATTATACCGCTGGAAAAAATTCTGTTAGGAATATAAAATTATTTTTATTGCCACTTTGACGTGTGGCTGTTCCTGCTGCACGCCATGCTTGGGCACTAAGTGATTAAGATCAAAGCTGGTTTGGCATGGCATGCTCAAATATTTTCCTTTAGAAGTATTTACAGCGGGTTAAAATCAACTATACCCATTGGCGAACGTCTATGGGCTGCCACGGCACTCGAAGTTAGTGTCTGGGTAGCAGGCAGTGGTGTAGCTGATTCATTCTTCATGTGGTACAGGGCACAATGAAGAGATGAAAAAATGCTGCAGAGGGTGAAAGCAAGAAGGAAAGAAGAGCGAAATAAAGAGGGTATTTAAGCTGCGGCTTGATGATCTCTTGGAAATGCAGATCAATTGCTGTCTTAATGGAAATGAAAGCTAAGAATAATGTTTATAGTCTGTAGATGCTCGAGACTCGCTCTGTCTGCACAGGAGGTTTTGCAGTCGTGATGGTCAGGTAGGACAGAGCTGATCTGAATGATGGCTGTAGCTGTGAGACTCGGGGCTCAACAAATTCTGAATAAAGGGGGTCAGAGAACAGCACGGGGTTGGTAAAGCCTCCGGTGCACTAGAGGCTGGGGTGCGTTTAGGTGACCAGTGGCCGCTGACTTTGAAAGCACCTGTCCATTGCTCGCATCAAATTCCTGTAGGAGATGACCGTGGACCTTCTGCATTGCACAGGATTGCATGTTCATTACCATCTCTACTACTGCGTGGCGCTACCTTTTTACTCAATGAGGACTGTCATCTTTCAAGCTTGGGTTGAAAAGGGGTGCGTTTGCTGCTGTAGGATGTTTTGCAGCAACAGCTGAATTACAGCTTTCTGTGGGAATGGGAGCGCACTTCTGATAAAGTACATTTGGAATGGTAGTTCATACTGTGAGCTTTTGTATCTTACGTGTTTAGTCTTCCAGGGGCTGCTACTTCCAGGTAGTTTTAAAACTAACTGTTAACTTCAGTGTGTGTACTCGGTTGCTGTGTTCGGAAGACCCGAGGAATAATCATTCCTTATTCAATCAATCAACCTTGTAATCAATCTCTGCACACCTATCAAGGTTGGAATGGCCTTTGCTGAATCATCATCTCCATTGGCCTTTTCTTGAGCTGAGGAATCTATATAGTCTCTCATCCTGTAGCTCTTTCAGCATCCTTCATCTGGTGTAGGTGTATTGTCCCGCAACAAAGGGGTTGGCCCCCACTGAAGGAAGTGCTCAGGATGTGGGCACGTATTTTTTTTTTAATTTATTTTTTATTGTTTGTTCTTTGGTCCTTTTTTGGATATTCTAGCTGTCTTTTTGTCTGCTGCTGAGTTTTGAGCTGATGGTTTTTGAACCTTTCTAAAGCGCCTCCGCAGTCTCTTTCCTGGAGAAATGGCTAATGTAATAGCTATTCCTGTGTACAAAAGGTACGGACTTTTATTTCTTATGTGCGCTATTTTGTAATGACAGATTCTGAGTTTCATCCACCATTTTATTGCCCTTCAAATCTTCACAAGCAGGAGTAATTTGATTATCTTGAATTAATTCCCTGCAACCTTATCAGCTCACTGTCTGCCTCTTCTTCCAGATCTTGTCTGATGAGATCTAATGTCGTTTGCGGTACCTCATTTAATGGGTTAGTACATGCCAATATGCCGTGCTCCACTTGCTGGAAATTCAAATGGAAATATGGGCGCTGTCTTTTTTCTGCGTATGGTACAAATAGCATGTCTTCCTTTTTTTCCTTTTCTCCCCCCATTCCCCCCGCCCCCCCCCGCCCTTTATAGTCATATGTGCTCATCATGTTTGGAGTGTACAAAATAAAGACCTTAGCAAAAGAAAACACAAACCACCTCAACAATAACAACAAAACCCCACAAAGAAAACCATGGAAGATGTGTGGAGGCTAAGAAAAACAGCTGATGAATTTCAAGGAGAGAGAAGGGTTGTATTAGATAAACAAAAGCTTATTTAAACAGAAGAGGTATGACTGCCTAAATATATAATGTAATAACTTAGAGTAACTCGGAAATTTGAGACCATAACGGTGTAGAAAAAGGGTGAAATTATTAATACTGGTAATGATGGAGAAAAAAAATGCTAAAAGCTAAGCATAAATAGATAATGAGCTGAGATTAGCGAGTGCATCTAGTAGAATACCAGAATGGAGAGAGAGAATTAAAAAAAAAAAAAAAAAAAAATTGCTTGAAGTTTGTAACCATTGACATGGTCAATTTTACTTAAAAATTGCATAAGGCAACTGCTGACAACTCTCTCTATTCGGTGGCTCAGCATAGCTTTGTCTTCCGCAGACGCCTCCCCTGCCGATGCAGGAGGTGGACTGTGGATTTTAAGGTGGGGAAAATGCCACATTGAAAACTACAGCTGTACCTTGGGGTCATCAAGGAAATCCAATATCCTGGTGTGTTTGAAATAGGACAAAGTGCTGAAAGAAGGGAGCCATAGATGCTAGGTTTCAGGAAAATGAGATGGCCACCAAAACGTTGTCTGCTTTATTGTTTTGCACAAGGAAATGGACTTGAGAAAAGAGGAGAGCATTCAGAAGCTCTTTGCAAGCATCTGGGAGCCTTCCTCCTGTTTAACTTTAAACTCAAAAGGCAGAGAATGCTAGTGTTGTTAAGTAGAAGAAAGATTATCATGTGTAATAAAATCAGTTTCATGAGGTGTCATCAACCTGGCCAGGAAAACGTCTATAATCAGAACCTGTTTAGTACGTTAAAATCTGTTTAGCCTGTTTTAAAGGTATGGAGCCAATGCACTGTTTCTGCCAAGGAAGCCTGGTGCCTTCAGGTTTTAGCATGTGGCCTTGATTGTAAAAATGTAAGAATGAGGAAATCCTGCTCCGAACATATTGAATTTGATTTCATGCTAATAGTAGAAGTTACAGAGATGTTTTCATAACGCTATATGAAAAAAAAATAAAAAAAGGGGTAAAATTCACCAAAAGCTGGGAGTACATGGCATAATCTATAAAATCAGGTAATTTTCTGTAGTACTAATTTTCTTCCTGGATCTGGACTGTAAAACATTATATGCTTCTAGAGGCAAAGCTGTTGGTCTACATTAAGTTAGGAAATGAGGTAGACAGTCCTGTCTGCCAGCAGAGCTCCCGCCAGCCCCCGCCGCTGCCTTCGCATTAAAATGCCGACTTCCTGCAGAACGTAAAGCCTGATGTAGAGATTTGCTTCTCGATTGCAAAGGCCTCTTGGCCCAGATCATTGAAATATCCTGCTGAAATAAAACACTGCCACTACTTGCGTCTTTGGGGAAGGAATATGAAAATAATCAATCGTATTTTTTTTCGTGTACTTGGTGGAAGGTGAGCAGCTATTATGGTAACGAACTTGATAAAAGAGCGCATCCACCAGTCCCCAGCTCAAAATAAATCGCTGATGTATTGTATTCTTGTTATTAAGCTGTAATACACGATGAGAACTTCATCAAGCACTTTATCACCCTTGAGGATGCGTCCTGCAGTGTTCGTGGCGCAGATGTACCCTGAAACCTTCTCCAAGTGTTGGGGGGAGAGAGGAGCGACTGGCTGCCAGAGGGCTGCATCCGGGTGGGAATATAAAGCTTTTTGAGTTATATCAGACGCTTCCCATGGTGCTTTGTGTACACGGGGCAAAGCGCAGGACTGCCAGAAACTCTATTTTTCTGGGAGTGCCAGAAATAAATCCGAAGCGTTTCACACATGCAAATAGGCTGTGGCAGAGCGTGATGGGTGATCGCTGATTCCCCCCTGCTCACCCATCCTTTCAGTGACCCAAAGGCAGGGCCGAAGGTCGTTACACATTCCTTCAAAATTAACTTGCTCGCCAGACACTTCTCGCTGGGTTAACAGCAAATTTGGCCTTTGCACTAACGAGCCATTTCAAGCGCCGTAGCGTTAAAAAGGTAGTTGAGGAGATACTTAATGTTTGAATTAGGCTTCTGGTTTTTTAGTAATTGATCTGTTAGTTTATAGTAGGCTGGATAGCGTCTTTCCTGGGGGAAAGCCAGTGTTGAAGTTGAGCTCCCGCATCTCCAAGAGCGTGCTACCACTTGCCAAAAATCCCAGTGGAACTGACTGTTCCCAGTTACTGAAATTCCACCTGGGACTGCGCGTGGGGCAAGGCTGTGATAAAAGGGGGAAATAAACCCAAACTAGTTGATTAGCTCAGAAACGAAGTTTCTTGCTGGTAGAAGTTAGTGGTGAAAACAAATGAAATGTAACCATGGGGGAAGGATGCTTTGATGAGTGAGGATATGAATTACGTGACTTTTGTTATAGGGTGGGTTTGTGTGGGGCAGAGGCAAGTCCTTTTAAACAACCGAATCTGTTGCTCCTTCTGGAAGCACCGAGTACAAACAATTTCTAATGTTTATTTTATGTTTGTTTAAGTGCATATTTTGCTGGGTTAAAAGCAGACACTGAAAGAGGACGTGGAAAGCAATAGGAGAACCGGAAGGGCGCATCCCGCCTTGCAGCGACTCATTAATCTGGAAGCACATGACAGTACACGGCTTTATTGCTGCTCCATCCCAGTCTATCGCGGGCTTTTACGAGAGCGTTTAGATTACTCTCCTTGGCAGACTGTGTCTCTCCTTGGTATTAGTACCGTCATAGCAGTCTTCAAAACTGCTCCTTGCGGATGAAGCTTGTATTTAGGTTATTATGTCATTTGCAGCAAAATATAAGACTGAAATATCAGGTGGTTTTCCGAGGCCACCTATTGCTCAGTGTCTGCAAAGATTACGGGAAAATTATTCTCCCTTAGAGAGAGGGAAATTGTGGAGGTGCATTATCAAATATTCTCCCTGTAATTAAGCAGTCTGCAAATGGCTTTCCCTGTGCCCGTTTGCACTCTGGTGGTCCCGGTAGGTTAACTGCTGGCTCGTTATAATCTCCTGAATGAAAGCCTGACTGCTTATGATCTCTAAGATTTGGAGACAGCTCAAGTTCCGCATTTAAATTGTTTTTTGTTGTTTTTTTTTTCCTGTCTAGTGCACACTTTTTTTTTATGTTTCGGGTAGATTTAATCAAATTGCTGTGGTATGAAAAGAAAGAAGTGTGTTTCTTTGAAAGACGTAAGTAGTTCTCTATTTCAGGCCTTTCAAAACAATGCCATTCTGTTATTTTGCAAATGTGTATAATGCATCATTACAAAGTTCATTTCAATTTTGTCTGAAGATACTCTGAGCTTAAATATAATGAATCATTTCATTTTATCTAAAACTGTTAGTAATAATACTACTGTAACTGTTTTCATTATTGTTTTTTTTGTTTTCAGTGCTTTGTCTCTACAGTGGGTGCCCACTTAAAGCTAGTGAATATTTCTATTCATTACAAAACCTTTCATATACAAATTTGACTTGAGACATTCCGGCCTTCTCTGTTGATGGGCTGTGGGTTTCATTTGGATACCATAAAATTCTTTCCTATGGTTTGTTTGCATTTTGTTTTATTGATATCCCTTACTTTCTCTCCTGAGCTGCATGAATTTTTGATAAACAGCTATTATGTTGTAAGTGTGACGGGATGTGAAACAAATGAGGTGTGAAGTCAGAAGGGCCAATTAGCTCACCTAATGACTCCTGAAAAATGTCACGTGACGTTTCATGTATGAAGCCCTGTAACACCACCAGTAGCTTGGTTTTGGCTAAGGCAGAGTGCACCGAGAGAAATGCTGGCTTTTCCCAAAGGAGCCACCGCTTGGCTGCTGGTTCCAACAGTTTAATTCTGTTCTTTTATTTTGGTTCAGACTGGGCTAGTTTCAGTCGCAATCTCACAAACAACGCATGCTTTGCATGTATGAATTTCCTTGCTCTCGTGCTCCTAAAGCCTTGCCTTATGTTCAGCTTTCTGTCCTGGATTGTGGAACCCTTTGGAACCCAAGATTTTTAATTTCTTTGACGGAATTTACCCACGTAATAAAATCTGCTCATTCTCTTTTTTTTTTTTTTTAACAACACATTGATCTGTCTAAATCCCTTATTTAGCAGCACACCAAGCATTGCAGAGATACTGGCTTGAATAAACACCTAATTTAGTCTCTGTAGTTGACAATAACAGAGTCACGTGGGAACTTTTGTTATCCCATACACGAGTTATCAACAAATAAAAACTATCCCAAATCTGACAAGACAATTATATCTGTTTTGATATTGTATAGACTATTTATAGGACCTACAGAAATAAATTTTTTTAAAGTATTCCTCTAAGATTTTTTTCATGCAGAATTTGCTTTTTATAACTATTTTCTTTACTTGAGATTATCAATAAGGACATAATTGGCAAGTGTGTTGACTTATACTGATTTATGTGCTCCTTGGTGTAGGAGTCCCATTGCCTTATTGAAATCATTTGTGTGGAGGTAAATACCTTCAAGTGTCAGCAGGATTAAGGCCTGATTGTGAGGACTAGAGAAGTTATTTAGCCTCCTGAAACATTGCTTTGTTAGAATTTATGCACTGAAGACCAAGAAAGCAATCTGGAATTCTGTTGCGAAGGCTGCTTAGGGATGACTAGGACTCACTGAGTGAGCACTTCCCCATTGACTTAAATTTTCTAGTTGTTGTTGGACTCAAAGTCTAATGATGGGTGATCTAAAGTGTAAGCAGAAACCAGTTACGAGTGGCATTGCTGAAAGGTGAAATACCAATGGGAACTTACTGGTATGTCAGCACATTCTCATCAGTAATTTGGAGGGTGGGGAGCACCCCTGCCAAGTTTGACAAGCTGTTCAAATTAGTTCAAGTTGTTCAGCCAGGAGAGAAGGAAGGTCGAGGAAGGATCACCCAACTTAAAGCTGAGTGACGGAGAAGATGGAGCAAGACGCTCCTCAAAGTTGAATGGTAAAAGACAAGTTGCAGGATGGGAAATCCTAGCTGGATGCCAGGAAAAAAATTCTTCCCCTTAAGCTGCCGGAGAGGCTGTGTGACCCCCATCCCTGAAGATTTTCAAAATGACAGGGTGAGACCCTGAGCAGCCTGGTCCAGCTTTGAGCAGAGGTGGCCTGGAGACCTCCAGAGGAGCCTTGCCCTCAAAGCCTTCCAAGGATTCACCTCCTGCACTTGTGTCTCAAGGGCCCTCGGGTCTAAAAAAAAATGTTGGGTGCCTACTTCTAGGAATGAGATGGAAAGAAGCTTGTTCAGAAGCTTCTGGGAATTTGGATTTTGAGACGTCAGTATTCAGCTTAGAGATCTGACTCTTGGAATTATGTTGATCTAAGAAAACTGTTCCACAGGACTGTTTTGGGGGTCTAAAGTAATGAAACGAGCAAGAATTTGGGAAAATGACAAAATGCTTCAACATGCAATCACTGTGCTGACTCATGCAATTTAGATTTAGTTGAATTATTTAAATGGCATAAAATTATTTACATTTCAATGTGAGAAAAATATGAGCGAGTTTGTAGTCTCATTTGCTTAATGCTGTGCGATGTATAAAGTAAAGCTTGTAAATTTGCTGCTGAAAACACTGTAAATTGAGGGGGGGAAATGAGGTAAATCTGCTGAGGCCAATTTAAGAGAGATCATGGTCCTTGCTCTCCTACAATTCCATAGAACATATCAGAGACTGCAGCAGGTTAGAAAGAGAAAGCGAGCAGAGCAAATCTCTGAAGCTGATTGAGATGTAACACTTCACCTGCAGCCTCTTGAAGTTTCTGAGGATTTCTGTTAGCTTTGTTTCACTTTGGATCCGATTCATAATAACTGTATGGCTGCAGTGTATCATCCTTTTGGCGAAAATGTAGGTGGAACTATATTAAAAGGAAAAAACTTACTATCTACTGGTATTAAGAAAATAGTACTCTATGTTCCCTGACAAATATTGTCTGGGAACACTTTAAATCGAAAGCCTTCTGATCCGATGTCAGAAAATTGATTGTTAGAGTTATTACCAGGATCTGTTTTCAAATCTCTTTCATTATGGTGTTAGCAAAGTGGTCCTCCTTTACCGAAATTAAACCAATAGAGATGTGTGGGTAGAAATTGCGTGGCTGCAGCTTGTGGATGTGTGCTCTGCTCCGGTGGAGAGAAAAAAAAAAAACAAACAAAAAAACCACACTAATAAAAAGATGTAAGAAAGGGAAAAGGAGGGAGAGGACTTGGCTATGAACAGGGGCCTTGAAGAAGGTCTTGGGGAGGACATGGCTATGAACAGGGATGTTGAAGAAGGTCTACCACTGTGATTCCAGCCAGGAAGGACGTCCTGGCTTGTGATCTGACATAGGATGACAGTCCCACGTTATGTAGCTCAGATTTAGAGCTAAGAGGAAGGAGGGGCTAGGGCTGGGGCTACCTTGAGCACAGCTTGGCATCTTTTCTGGGGGCTTGTGGCTTACTCTCAGCTGCTGCACCACCTCGATCAGTCGTTGGCAATGACTCTCCCCTCAGCTGAAACAACACAGCTGCCTTTCTTAAGAAGAGCGGATCCTCTTGTTGAAGGACAAGAGCTACTCCTCGGTCCCTGTGCCACTGAGGGCACACATCTTTATTAGTCTGGGTGTTGGTCTTACACCAGATCACCTGTCAAAACTCACTACTCCTCCTGTGGCTTTTACTGGATCTGTAAAGAGGGAAGAGCGCTTGCCTGGGCTGGAGAAGAGAGTACAAAGACCTGCTGGTGTTTGTCTTGGTACTTCCAGCTCTTCATCATCTTAATAAAGAAATAAATAAAAGTCTTTCCTATCCTCCACTGAAGGACAGCATCTGGAGGCAATTTGGGTGGCACTTTGAATCTTCCATCCCAGATACCAGTTACCTGCATTCCTGCTGTCAAATAAATACATCTTTTAATTACCAAACGCTCTTGTCTCCATAAAGCATGGAAAGCCAACTGACAGAGAGCGTTTGTGATCCCAAGGTACACCAACCACTCCTACGCTTCGGGGCAAGGCTGGCCAGTGCTGCCTTCTAGGTTCCAAACCGCTCTCCTCCTGTCACACAGCCACCGTTGCTGTGCATGTACAGCAGGGCTGCTGCTTTCCGAAAGCATCAGGTGTGCTGCGGATGTGCTGCCTAGCACAGGATCAGAGGAAATTCCCTGGGCAAGAGAAGGCACTTTGTCCAGTCCCTGCAAGCAGGAGCTGCCTTCTGTATTTTTTTATATTCTGGAGAAAAACCTGGCTATTCTGCAGAAATTTACCGGTTATTACCTTTACTGTTGTGATATCCAGTTGGAAAACTTTAGATAAGTGTAAGATATTGCTGTATCATGAAAAGAACACCCAATGCTCTCACTCGGAAAAGGGGATGTTCGTAAGAGAAGACTTTCTCAAGGTTGGGTTGTAGGACTACATTTCCCAGATGTAGCCGGACTTTGTCTTTCACTGTGCTGCATAGTTCCCAGAAATCCTGTAGAAACAAGTGCTCTTTCCGTCCCTTCCCCTCTACTTTGACACTGTCCCTCACAGCCTTCTCCTGGAGAAGCTGGTGAATCATGGCATAGACAAGTGTACTCTTTGCTGGGTTAAAAACTGGCTGGATGGCCGTGCCCAGAGAGTTGTGACTAATGGGGTGAAATTCTCTTGGAGGCCAGTCACCAGTGGTGTCCCTCAGGGCTCGGTTTTGGGGCTGGTTTTGTTTAATATCTTTATCAATGATCCGGATGAGGGGATTGAGCGCACCCTCAGTAAGTTTGCAGATGACACCAAACTAGGTGGGAGTGTTGATCTGCTTGAGGGTAGGAAGGCTTTACAGAGGGACCTAGACAGGCTGGATCGATGGGCCAAGGCCAACTGTATGAGGTTAAATGAGGCCAAGTGCTAGGTCCTGCATTTTGGTCACAACAACCCCAAGTAATGCTACAGGCTTGGGGAAGAGTGGCTGGAAAGCTGCCCAGCAGAAAAGGACCTGGGGGTGCTGGTGGACGGCCAGCTTAACATCAGGCAGCAGTGTGCCCAGGTGGCCAAGAAGGCCAACAGCATTCTGGCTCGTATCAGGAATAGTGTGGCCAGCAGGAGCAGGGGAGTGATGGTGCCTCTGTACTCGGCACTGGTGAGGCCTCACCTCGAGTACTGTGTTCAGTTCTGGGACATTGAAGTGCTGGAGCGTGTCCAGAGGAGAGCTGCCAGGCTGGCGAGGGGTCTGGAGACCAGGTCATATGAGGAGAGGCTGAGGGAGCTGGGCATGTTTAGCTTGGGGAAGAGGAGGCTGAGGGGAGACCTCATTGCCCTCTACAACTACCTGAAAGGAGGTTGGAGAGAGGTGGGTGTTGGCCTCTTCTCCCAGGTGAATAATGACAGGACCAGAGGAAATGGTCTGAAGCTGTGGCAGGGGAGGTTTAGATTAGATATTAGGAAGAATGACTTTACTGAAAGAGTGGTCAGGCACTGGAACAGCCTGCCCCAGGGAGGTGGTTGAATCACCATCCCTAGAGGTATTTAAGAAACATGTAGATTTGGCGCTTCAGGACATGCTCTAGTGGCAGAGATTGCAGGAGTTTTTTTGGTGTGCGTATGGTTGGACTCGATGATCTCAAAGGTCCTTTACAACCATGGAGATTCTATGATTCTACTTGGAAATATTGCCAAGTCCTCAGCACTTGTAAAATGAGTCCATGTAACTAATTCCCACCCCCTCAGAGAGGTGAGTTTCAGCTGGAAGACGGGGAGAAGTTGTCTACTGCAGAATGAGCAGAAGCCCTTGTACCTCGTCTGGTTGAGGTGCTCGCTGCATAACAATGCTGTGATGTTCAGCTAACATTAGGGTGGAAAAAGCCATTCTAGCATATGGTCCAAACGTGCTGGTGATGTGAATGACTAATTTTCTGAAAAGTCTGAGTGGGCCGAGGGTAATTTTGTGCAATAATTTGTATTTGAGAGTTGTCTCAATATTTCACATCTATATTGAATTTGCTGTAATCCATCACTCTAATTGCCTTTCCTTGGTCAGTTGAATTTATGTGCTTGTCTCTATCATACTTAAAAGATTGTAGGTACAACCTTTCTTTCTTATTCAGATTAGGAGGTGGGGTTTTTTCTAGTTTTTGAAAGGTCACTGTGTCCCTTTTCCCAAAAATGATAGTGTGTCTCTATTTTAGAGCATTAGACCAGAAACGTGAGGCAGTTTTCCTAGATTTAAATGGTATATTAGTCCTGGTACGTAGGACTTGGCTAATGTTAATGTGGATGGCTACGAGCCGATCCTCCCATGTTAGAAAACAGCTTGGCTCCTGTGGAGCTGCTGCGGTTTGGATCAGCCCACGTGTTTTCAAGGGGACCAGTGAAAATTGTCTGAGTGACAGTGGCATGGATTTACCGTGCAAGAGGAGGGAAGATTGGCAGGCCGGCTCATTGCTTACCCTATCTGAAATTGCTCTGCTGTAAGAGACGTTGAACAGATTTAGCTGGGCGGCTGCGGCACTCGCATGGCCATTCTTGGAGGGATTTAGTGCTGGCTTATTGATATTGGCTGAATTTGCCCACTGTATTGATATGAGCCACCCAGTTGTGAATTGATTCAACCATTACAGGGGCTGGATTGGTTTGGGAAAAAAAAAAAATCCATTTAAAAAATGATCTCCCTAAACCAATAAAACTTGTTATGCATGCGAGGTCTGAGCAGGAGCTGGATGCCTGGAATAGGAAGTCATTTGGGCAGTAAAATGAACTGACCAAATTAACTTTGGAGCTTGTCACTTAGCAGCACTCAGAATTAAGCCTCGTGATAAGGACGTATTTACGCTATTGTTACAGATACAGGAGCAACATCGTTGGCCCTGCTGTAATAAACCAATAGTGCAGATAATGGAGGAACCCTACCATATGTTGTTTTATTTCTATTGTATTTTAAGTAATGGATGTAAGCTTCGTGATCACTGGAGCCTTACATTTTGCTGCTTTTTGTGTTGTGGTTTTCTTGTCGTTTTTTTTAATCTGTTTTGGAGAAAGTCATAGCTTCTATTTCACAAACCATACAAACAATTAGCTTCTCAGCCTGTGCTGACTTAGTGTGCAACTAATTTATTTTATATCTACTGTATAGGCAAAAGTGAAATCAATAGTACAAATGTAGTATAATTTTAATATATTATTGTCAGAAGAGCAAAGAAAACAAAACCTCATACATGTTTAGTATTTCACTGTTATTTTATAAATAATGGATGCATATTGGAAAGGCTCCATTGTAGTATTGGTTTTCCATATACCTGAATTTAGTAAAGATGTTTCTCAAATTTTCACAATTAGAACAGGCAAAACCAAACCAAATGAATGCCCTTATTGTAAGCTTAGTTCAGAACTTCATTTATCAAAAGCTTTCTTAGAAATTTTTTTTCAGAATTGTTGACGTTTTGCATATTGGGATTTTTAAAGTAAAAGAAATATCTCTTCCTGCTTTTCTGTTAACCTGATTTTTATTTAAATATGTAACCACCACATGCGTGATTACAAATACGTGGATACGTATTTAGAAGCAGTGTATCCCTGCTGTCCTTCTTATGATGTTTATCTCTTGAAATTACTAACATGATGAGAAAAATACAGTTGACGGAAAGGCCTGCACTAGGGTTAGCAGGGAGATTTCAGAGGCAGGATGGCAATCAAAGCACGAGGCGGGGAGAGCTTCACTGCCAGTTGAGGACAAAGAATAACTTTGAACTTTAGTTTTTCTGCCTCCGTAACTTCATTGGAGCTCAGGCCTGGGCAGTGCCGTTGCCCATGGTAGTTCCCGGTGGAGGAAGCACAGGGAGCCGCCGGCCTCCGAGGGAGCTGCTGGTGACTCAGACCTTTCTGAGAGATACTAAAATAACTGTAAAACCCATAGCGAAGGGGAATCGCATTGTCCCAAGGTGGCTGTTCCAGCATTTTACTACCTTTTAGTTAGAAACTTCTTGCTCTTGTTGCCTCTAAATCTTGTATGAATCTTTTTCCAGTTACTTCTAATCTGCAAGCCAGGGGGCATGGAGAAGAGCCGATGACCCTTCTTTTAACCAGGGTGTTTTACATGTTGGGAGCCTATTTCCCTTCAGTGTTCTCCTATGTTACTCTTCCAGTCTTGCCTCAGAAGTCACATTCTCTAAATCTGTCGCTTTTCCTCTACTTGACGCCTTCCAATTAGCATAGATTTTTTGTAAGAGCAATGCTAATGGCTGGACCGTGTGCTCCAGACCTCACCAGGGCTGCACAGAACCAGGTAATTGCCTCCAATGTTTGCTGTCCAGCGGTCCAATTAATAATGCTTGGCGTGATATTTCCTTTTCCTTTGTGTTCAGTTTAAATCCTCTCCCTGCAATTTCTGGCAGTGTGATCAGCTAAAGGTTCTCAGTCCTCTTTCTCCTGTATATTTTAGTTTTACTCAAAGGTAGAGCTTTTGTACTTGTGCTTGTTGAATTTCACCCCATCGCTTTTTCCCTTTTGGGTGATCTCTCTCAACTGCCAATGCAATTGAGATTTTTGTTCCCGGTCTCCAAAGGCGCTTGTGAGATGTGCTGCTTTCTTGTCTTCTATGGATTTCATAGATGTCCTTTTTTATTCTTTCCTCTAGCTCATTTAGGAAAGCAGTGAATGGAATCACAAAAATCAGGAAATTATACTTCTTCCCTTGCTCTGTCAGCTTAACAACGTTCACGGAGTTTTCTCCCAAAGTACTTTGGGGAATGAGGATGTAGTTGCTGTCGTGAGAGGTACTGTCAAAAGTCTCTCAAAAAAACCCGACGTGTTGTCTACTGCTGCTCTGGCCGCAAGGCCCATTGCCGTGAGCAATGTTAGCAAAGAGAATTAGATGAGTTAGACTGACTCTGGTTTTAGCAAAGGTGTGCTGCCTGTGTCCTATCACCGCGTTAAACCCTTAGATATTGCTGTTGCCTGTTCAGTGATTCGCTCTAGTGCTTTCCAGCAACCGTTCCTCTCACAGACGTGTCGCTCCACCCTCCTCTGTGCCACAGCAAGGCTTTGGAGACACTCATCACAAACAGGGGACTTCCTGGTCCACAAGATGTTTCAAAACATCCTTTGAGCATCACTGAAATGTGTACTTGAATGACAGCATGAAGATTATAAAGAGGCGTTTTTTTCCTTTTAGTACAGAAAAAAGTACTTCTGGGCATGTAATTTGGATTTCATTTTAAAATTTGGTTTATGGTGCAGTGTAAACAAAATATTACAGGAATAAAATTTAGTAGTGAAGAAAAGGGTAGGGATTAGTACGAGAACTGTGTTGACTCTCACCCCTGTTGGCAGTGACCTGGCAGGGACAGGAGCTGAGGGAGGGTGGCTGCTCCTCTGCCTTGGAAACCGAAACCAGAACAGAGTTAACAAGGAGACTATAAAAATGTGGATGAAATGAGAACAAGATACATGCTGAGCATTTGTCCAACTGTAAAAAGAGCAGCGCTGCACAAGAAAGAGAAAGTTGAGAAAAGAATACACTTCAGGAACTGAAAAGAAACGAGCGCGTCTGAGAGGAAGGGTGCCTGAACACAAGCATCTCTTTGAGCTGCCCCCCGGTACCCTGCGGCCCCGGTGGCAGGAGCAGATGTCAGAAAGGACAGATGTCTCCTGTAGGTCGTGGGCCATGTCCCACGGTGGTTTCTGGTGGACTAAGGTGCCTCAGACAGCACTAAATGCCTTTATGTGAGCAACTGAATCAGGATCTGAGATTGTTCAGATTTAATGAATTTTGCCTCCAAGAGTAATTCTGGGAAGCCATTTACTGCAGGAGGGATCATTATTGTCACGTGTTTGCTGTTCTGTCTCTCCTGTTTGCTTTACTCTAGTGTGTAGGTTTCCACAGCAAGCCCGGGATGTGATGGGGATAGACACTGTGCAAAGCTGTAATGAATATTTTTGCTCCAAGAAGAGTTTTCTTCAAAGGATATAATGCCTCTGGCTGAAGTAGTCATATCTAATGATGTGCCTTTAGGAAAAGTGCACGCTGCTAGAACTGCAAAGGGAACTTTTTAACTGAAGCCATTTTACTCCGTGTTCTGTTTAAGGGAAGAAGTTGATAAGGAATAAGGGGTGTTTTACAGAGTTGCAGACTGATGGCTGGTCTGGAGAACCACCCACAGGTCGCCTTCATGAGCAATGAGGAATTTGTACAGTGCTCTTTCTGAAAGGAGAAATTAACTTACTTTATTTTACTCCTGCTTGTGTGGGGCTTACCTCCTTGGCCTGTGCGTGCTTATCTCATCCACTGTATGCCACATATAGCTGCAAGGTGGGAGTCGTGTTCAGATGACGTAGACCTGGTGTGCACATCGTGCTGATTTCAAGTAACGCATTCCATTTCTGATGAGCCAGTGAATGAGGTTTAGACTGGCCTTCTCCTTATTAGCAGCCATACAACATGGCCGAGGAGCTTTCCATGTGAACAGCAAGTTGGCAGGAGCAAACTGTAATTTGTGGGTCCTTCCTACAACATGGTAGAAAAGGAGGGGAAAGGGGAAAATGGCTGGAAGAAACCCCTTCAGCATGTTTCTCTGTTCCTCATCTCATTTCAGCTCCCTTACTGAGAGACTCGGGAGACATCTGCCACGTCGCCCACAGTTGTGGTAGACCGAGATCCCACGTGCTTGGACCGTATGGGTGTTTGTTGTGAGAAAGGCCAGACTGCAGAAGGATGCGTGCGGCTGTCTGTGACCTCTGCTTTTGAAAACGAAATTCAGCTCCAAGCTCTCTGCCAGGGATCGTCTGTCTGTAATTGCTTAGCTGAATGCAAATCTCATGCAGTTGACCACTGCCACATAAATTATTCCATGCCTTCCTCCCTCCCATCCTGCCCTCTGCTTGCCCTTACTGTCTGCTCACCACCCCCTCCCCACCCCCCAAAGAAAATACATTAAAAAACTGGTAAAAGTGTGCTAATGTACACAGCTGTTACTGCTGCTTTTTCACACCTCGGGGAATCATCTAGGTTTGAACCCTTCAGGGAGATGGAGAAATGTTTTAGCAACAGCAGGTTTGGTGATTACAAGCAGCGGTTGCCAGCCCGCAGTTCCTGCGGTGTGTATCCGCAGGACTCCTGGTGCGCTTCCCTCCATGACGCTCGCTCCGGTGCCAGGCATGGACCATGCCGTTGGCGGGGCGTGCTCCAGCGCCATGGCACGGCCTTTCATGGGGATGGGTGGGGATGATGTCAGGGCTCTGCTGCCTCACAGTCACTGCTTGTGGATACTTCTTTCCAACAGCAGGCACCTGATTGCAGTCTTGAACTTGCTGCATCCCAAAAGCTTGACGAAATAACATCTGCCTTGCTGCAAGGGGACATGGGGAAGGATCCTCAGGGAAGGGTCTCTGCATTGCAGGGACAGCTGGGTGGTGTTTTGCCGTTCTGACAGTGAACTATTCATCCAAATACAGAATCATAGAAATGGTTAGAGTTGGAAGGGATCTTAAATACCACCCAGTTCCACCCCCTGCCCTGGCCAGGGACACCTCCCACCAGCCCAGGTTGCTCCAAGCCCCGTCCAGCCTGGCCTTGAACACCTCCAGGGATGGGGCAGCCACAGCTTCTCTGGGCAACCTGGGCCAGGGGCTCACCGCCCTCACAGCCAAGAATTTCTTCCTCATATCTAACTAGTTCTAGATATAATATCTAACTAGTTCTAGACAGAACTAACAACATCTAACTAGTTCGAGAAAGAACTAACAAAGGGATGGAGCGAATGACAAGAAAGGAGAAAGGATACGCTCATATGACTATGATTGTAGAAAACACCGTAAGTCAAGGCTTTCTTAAAAGGAGGATCAAGGGCTGCCTCTCAGGAGCCAGGACGTGCTGGAGAAATGGGCTGCCAGGAATGCTGTGGGGTTTCAATAACGGTAAATGCAAAGCCCTGTCCTGGGCGGGGATAACCCCCTGTGCTATGCAGGCTGGAATCAGCTCTGCGGAGAAGGACCTACAGGTCCTGCTGGAGAACTTCTCGGAGTTGCAGTGATGGGATGGGATACAGGGGACACAAGTTTCAAGAAGGGAAGTTAGATATCAGGAGAATAAAATCCACCGTGCCAGTGGACAGACTTTAACGAGGGCTCAGAGATGATGTTTGATCTCCAGCCTCGGAGATCAAAACTCAACTGGACCAAGGCCCTGAGCAACCTGACCTGATTTTCAAGTTAGATCCAACTTCAAAGTCGGCCTTGCTTTGATGAGGGTTGAACCGGAGACCTCTATAGGTCCCTTTTTGACCTGGATTTCATGATTCTGTGGGATGTACAGAAAAAACCTTCTCATGCTAGAGGCTTAGAATATGTGTGTCGGTTAAGTTTCACTGTAAGATGGTTGGGTATTTCCTTACAGTAAAAGGCATTGTTACTAAATATCAGAGACTATAATACAATTGTATGTGCTTTAGCGTCTCTTCTCATCTTCTCCTACCCTGTTGCTAGCATGTGTAATCTAAGGGAGATCTTTTTCTGGCTGTGAGATCTGTTGACTATTACGTTTGGTTTCTCAGTGTTGACACAGTGTAGAAGCTTGTGATGATCTGTAGGGGTTCACCATACTTGAATTTTCACAGGCTCTTGCCTCTGTTCTTTACAGAAGAGCAGCAGAGTTGAGGGTGCTCTCGGACCTGCAGACACAGCGCTTGCTTGTCTGTTGGCACAGCTGGCGAGGCTGGCTGCTGCGCCTTTTCTGCTGTCACCTGAACAGCAGCAAGGTGGCCGTAAAGAGTGTATGAGTTCTCTGGGAAGAGAAAAACTGGGAAGGGAAGATGCTGCCCCGCAGCACCTTACTGAACCTAGTGATAAGCGATGCATGAAGGCAAAAGTACTGACGTAAGCTATAAAGACTGCCAAAGAGCGATACCGGGGGATTTTCTGATTAGATTAACTCCAGGGGAAAGCTTTTGGGGTTTTTTGCTGCCAGAAGCTTTTCTTTTGGCAATTGTGAAGGGCTGCGGGTGCCTGAGGTGGTGTGGAGCCAACACAGCAATAAGTGAGGGTAAAGGCGGTCAGCTGTGAGGAGCCATGGTTTTCCTGATGCAGCCTTGCCCTTGGTTTGCATCTCCAGTGCTCCTAAGGCTGCAGCAGAGCCGCATGCAAAGGCCACGGGATTACTTGTGGATTTACAGTCTGACTTAAACATGAAAACCCCTGGTGTCTGGCTGTGGGAAACCATGCTTCTGTGGAGGAGGGAGATGTAGCAGCGCTGGCAGGAGCTGTAGCTTGGTGTGTCACAGCCATCTGCTGTTCCCAGCTAGAGGAGTTGTCTTTGTGGGGCCAGAGCTGAGGGAAGAGGTTTTAAGACGATTTGGAAAAAATAAAAAATAATAAAAAAAAGGAAATAGCCCTGAGACCCGAACCTGGGGTTGCCCTCACTTCAGCCTCCCAAGGGTGCCTAACAGCAGAAGGGGCTGTCAGTCCCCAGGCCGTCTTTGTGGCCACAGTGGGGCAGGGAGGAGGGACACTGTGACACCGGGTTGGTTTCAGCTGCGGAGGAAGACTCAGTTGGACCCATTGACGTGTTTGATGGGCGTCAGGTCCTTCATGCCGTGGGTAGGTGTAGACGCGCTTTGGGGACTGAGGCGATTCACCTGGTTCCTAAATCATCTAGGCACAGGAGGTGGGTGCAGGTGCCCTCCTTTTATGTGGGGAGGGACACCTGAGCTCCCACTCTTGGGCAGGCATCTGGGGAGGGGGGGTATGTCAGTCCTGGGCTCCAGCATGTCCCTCCTGCTGAAGCTCCTGCTGTCCTGCAGTCTTTGTCAGAGTGTGCTGGAGGCACTCATTCTACTTTTGCTGCAGTCTTTCTGCACGGTTGTTTAATTATGGAGCTGATTATTTTTGCAGTTATGTTTTTGAGAGCCTGGCTGAGCACTGTTTAAAAGCAACAGCGAAAGCAGACTCCCTGAAAACACGGTGGTTATGCAGGCAGCATAGCTGGCTCATCAGGTCAGTTGTCTAATTAAGCAGGGAGTTTGAGGATTTTATGGATGCAAAGGCTACTTTTAAATACGTTGCTCAACCAGCGGGGTATTTGGCTTGCTATTGTCTGACTGCAAATAATACAAGTCTTGAATTGTCTTTGTTTTAATTTATTTTTATGCTTTGCGTGTTCTTTAAGATTGGCTCAGGTACGCTGGGAATTCATCACTGGATACCGTGCTGGGATGACCAGGACAGTATAAGACACGTAATTTTCTTCATTCATCTATGGAATTTGTGTGTGTGCATATGCATATTTGTCCATCATTGTGATTAGCGGTAAGCTATATGAAAATAAGGAACAGCCCCAGGATCTCAGGCAAAAAATAAAATTAAATTAAATATTTATTAGGTATCATGATTTATGGAATCTGTCTGAAAGTGAAGAAGCTTTTATGAACCGCATACAATCTCATAGTTATTAGGGGATTTTAGAACTTAAAATTAAGAAAGAAGGTATAAGTAGCTTGACAAGGATAAGGTTGTAGATGGATGGAGCTGGTCGCTACAGATTTCTTCCAAAACTTCATTTCACATGAGGCTGTCCTGAGTGGAACTGACTTTTTCAGTCGTTGATTTTTCCACCTAAGCGTGTTTAGATAGGCCTTGAAGGACAGTTTGCTGTATATGGTGCCTTCTTACAGGGAAAGTAGCTGTAAGCAAAGGCAAAGCCAAAAACTTTCAAGGTGGGTAGCTGATTCCCAGCAAAATTCCTTTTCATTTCCTCCACTGGTATGTGGTTATCTAGGCCATCTCTCAAACGTGATAAAACGCACGAGGAGCTTTACACACATGGGTAGTGGCACAGTAGCTGGAGGAGAGGTGTGGGTGGGGAAGAGGGGACATCCCCAACCAGCCTGGTGGTGCTTGGGGTTGAAAGCTAAAGTAGTCGGCCAAGGTTGTCTGATGGCCCTCGTTCTTGTGTCATGGGGACTGGAGCTGATTCCTGAGCGCAGCCAGTTCGTGAAAGCTGTTCTTTGTGCATCTCTTACGAAAGATGTCTAAGCTGAATTTAAGAGCTCTGAGCGTTGATGAATTTACTGAGCTCACGGTTAAATTGTTCTAGTGCTTAAATGTCTGCTGGATCAGGCTTCCGGTTGTTAGGAGGGCTAATGTGTATTTACACTGTGATGAGCAAGTATCGCCTATTAAACTGGAGATAAAAGTGGAAGCAATGCAATATCTGGGGCTTGGGGACAGAAGAGAAAATAACATAATTACAATTCTGTTTCCTGCTCTATTTTTCTTTAGTGCTGTCTTGAGGATTGTAATTGCATATATTTTAATGATTTCTGTAGAGTTTATGATTTATTTTTATAAACCAATGACAGCGAAGTATCAGCTTAGTCTACAAAGCATAAAAAATAGCTTGCCATAATTGAGTTCCAGTTGTAAATTCTATTAAAGCTTTGTTTAATTTGGAAGTTTTATTTTTAAGGGAAGTTCCATAAACCTAATGCAGTTACCAAATAGAAAACCCTGCAAAACTCTGCATGTATTAAAATTCATTAATATTAAATTAATTACATAGCATGCTGTCTTTCGAAAGATGAAACATTACATTTTGTTCATCTGAGTAAGAGGTCTGCATTGATTTGGCTGAGAATTGTTTGTTTTGAACAGAAAGTAAAATGCAGATGCTGTTCTGGCTGATCTGTGTTGCTTCAGCCGGAGGGAAGGTGTGACGACTTCTGCAGAACACCTGGAAGGTTAGGAGAAGTGAAATCTGAAGCAGTTTTCTTGAAAGCAAATGACAGAAGGCAAATATAATGTTTGGGGGATTTACCAGATGGTGTACCTTCAGAGAATCTTGCAAGGTCTGTTTAGAAAGGAGGGAGGGCATTCGGTGTTGGAAGCAACAGTGCTGTGATGGGGATTTATGTGCTGGAAGTGTAACAGACCCCCCCGTCTGTATGGATGTAGGGTTTCTGCAGTGGGGAAATATCCATAAAGACGCACAGGGAAGAAAGTATTTCAGGTAGGAGAGCAGTTGCCTATACCAGTTCCTCAATGCTCCATCTTGTTCCATTAATACTTGGGGCTTTTGGTTTATTTTCCCCCCCCCGGAATTATCTACAAAAGAAATCATAGGTTTCTTGGGCTCAAAAAGTTCAGATTGGGTTGGTTTTGGTTTGGTTTTGGTTTGTGGGGTTTTTGGGGTTTTTGAGTTCTTTTTTTTTTTGGTGGGGCTCAGTTCAGGAAAAACTCAATGAGCTCATTGTCTTTTTTACCTCGTCAGCGTACTTTGACTGAGAACAGTCTGCCACCATTTCCCTGCGGACATCCATCGCCTGCATATTCCTCAGCTCTTCTCATTTTGACTTCTGTTGCATTAGGCATCGCTCGTCTTTCACCTCTCTGACAGCTTCATCCTTTCCTCCGACTCAGATTGGCCTGTGGACATTTGCAAGCAGTCTTTGAAACTCTGGCTGAGCCGGGAAAATGCATAGTTGGTGTCGTGAAAGCCTGATCATTCATCCTGACGTTTTCTTGCCATGTTGCATTAATTAGCTTTAGCCTACAGGTGGAGCAGGACGAAGGCAGAAATACTTTTCTTGGTGATTATTGGAATAAATTGCTAATATTTGTAAGATTGATAAAGTGAAAAGCGGGCATGAGCTATTAGATTAATAAGTCAGACTGTTTTGTACACTCCTCTTGCTGTTGTTATTCTCATAGGAAAGATCGAAATTATTTATATGCTGCAGTAACTCCAGTGCTGTCTGCGAGAATGGCTAGGACACCCTTTTTATGTTACTGTCCCTTGAACGCAGATGCAGGAGCACCTCTAACTGTCATTCAAAGTATATTTTGTGTTAAGGAATGTGGCTTAGTTGATTTCAGCAAGCTTTTTGGTGGTTTATAAGTAGTAAAGATTATGTATCCCCTGTGGTACTGAATCAAGAATGCCTGTTGTCTATCAGCGTTTGTTATTGATACGTGTATGTCACAGCACAGGCCAGATTCCTCACTTTATTAATCGTGTATCACAAAGGTGCAAAGTGAGTAAATGGATGTCTGGCGGTCACTCAGGGCTTCTGCAGAAGAGATAATGGAGTTAAGCCTCCTGGTTTCTAATGCAACATCCAACACTCAACATCTGCTGTCAGAGCAGAGTGTGCAACACTGTAAGGTCAGATGGGGAATGAGTTCCCAGCAGGCTTATCCTTCATCTTGTGGGATGAACCATCAGAAGAGTTTCAACCCAAAAAATCTCCTTCTCAAAGAGGCTCAGTCATCCCTTCTGCCTCTCATCAAGCTCCCAGAGCCAGCTGGAGCTGAGACCTACTTCACTCTCTTTCTCTCTCTCAGACCTCCAGTTTCAGTTCCAGGTCTTGAAGCACTGGAAAAATGAGCAAATCCATTTCTTTAGGTTGCTAACTACCTTTTCTGTCATTTTATATCTCATTCCACACTTGAATGTTTTGTGTTTCCTTTTCCATTTCAATTGCGAGCTCTTGGATTGCGCTATAAAGTCATTGTTGAGTTAAAGCTCTCCCTACTATCAGGTATCTTTGCCCGACTCGTGTAATTACGGTCTTGAATTTTGTGCTTTAGCTTTGGAAAAGCAATGTGGACTGCTCTCTTTTAGTCTGTGCCAGTTGAGACAGTTTTATTAGGTATCAGACCATTTCTCCAACTCCACAGGAAACTTTTGTTACTCTGGGGTATTAATAGGCCTCTTAAACAGACTGGGCAGGCAATGTCATACGCTTTTGTGTTATCCAGCACAGTAGTGCTGCTGGAAACCTCTGGAGATGGATGGCGTTAGGGAAGGAAGTAAAAGAAGAGGGGGAGTATTGCATTCAGAATACATGTCTGAGTTCTCTGTCCCTGGCTCCCTTATGTGTGAGCCTACAACAGCCTTTTATGACCTTGAAAACTGTCTATACCCATCTGTCGTCTTTTTGTTTAAAAGTCCTAGCTTATTCGTTCTTTCCTTGTAGGTCATACACGTGGGGTTTTTTTCTTATTTGTGATTGTTTTTGGATTGTACCCATTGCCTTTCTTTGGCCTCACTCCCCATACCCATATTGTCAGTAGGGACAGGGATGTAGACTGCGTGCAGTACTCCGGTACCGAGGGGCATGGGGGGTTACTTCTTCCGCTTTGAAGTTTCTGCTGCAGCCGAGACATTTCAGGGCCTGTTTCTTGTCTTTGCAGTAACGTGACGTTTCTGATTCACGTTTAGTTTGTGACTCTCAGTAACGTGCAGACGATGTCCTGCAGAACCTGCAGCCTGTGCAATGGTTCTTCACCCTGTCTTTCGGTAACACGCTGACTCTTTTTCAGTGGGATATCTTGCAATTTCCACATCGGATAACAAATATCCCCCCCCCCTTTTTTTTAAATCTTGTGATATGTAGGGATAAATCTTTGCTGGGTAAAATGTTGTTTCCTGACTTGGAAAAAAGTCTATTTCCAGCCTTCTCCAGTGCACAAGATAATTCTATATTCCAAGATTTGAATTCTTGTGAATGAGAGTCAAAAAGCAGTGCATGAACAGAACATTGGGGTTGTTAATCAAATTAATCTCTTAGAGTGAAGGTTAAGCAACTGGGCTTTATTTTGTTTTCCACATACGCTCATTTCAATACTCCAGTCTATCCCAGGAGCTGTGCGGCTGCACACAGAAATACCAACCCTTAGGAAGAAGATGTATTTAAATGCTTTGGTGTGCGCCCTGCAACTATATTTTTATTCTGGTCCTTATGGTGTTCCCTTAGTTTGTTGCTTATTGATAGGAGACTCATCTTGAGTGAGTATTAATCTGTTTTTAATTATGGTGTCTAAAGTGATTTAACGTCTGCCAGTGATTTCTAAGACATAAAATTTAGATGTTAAAAATGTGATTCACATGAAACGGGAAAGGTTTTAGTGTTTCAAAACTTCTCAGTAATTCTGGCATTCTGCCCAGTACTAATGCCTATCTACTAAAAACAAATGGTAAGAGAACTTTAATTCTAGCTTTCTTATGAAATGAAGGTCTTTTCAAGTCAGGTTTGGCATGATTTTCTCATCTCAGTTAATTTTTCATATTTAGTTTGAAGGTGCTTATGATTCTGAAAGGCGAGAAAATAAACCCCAGAAGCAGCCTAGTCCTGGCAAGTTCAAAGGGTGTTGCTGACGACGTGACAATCAAGTACACAGCTGAGAAATGTTCAAAAGAAATAAGGGAACAGGATTGGGAATAGGATCAGAAAAAGACTTGCTGAGTCTTAAAGTTCGGCCTCACCGCTGTAGGCAGCCACATCAGAGATGTGTCTCATAAACTAGTCAAGCTTGAACCCAACAGAGACGGACCTCAGCTGCCTGATCCCAAGATACACGTGCTTCCTGAAACCAGAGTAAGGGAACATGTTTGTAGGGTTATTGATGTATTTTGCATTAGGGTGGTATGGCCAAGTCAACATCGTTCTTTCCTTCACCCAAAGCCTGTCTGGTTCCTTCCCTCTCTCCACACATTTGGTGCGCATTTTCTCAGCATGGTTGTCCTTCCCTTCCCATGATGCCCAACAGCTCTGCGCATCCCTTCTGCCTACTTCAGTCTAATTTTCCCACTGTCCCAAATCACTGAAAATCCAGGTTTCACCCTCCACACACCTTAGTGGCCCTCTCTCCATCTACCATACTCATCCCCGCCACCATGTCTACCATCGTTCCCCTCTCCCTGCTGCTCTTCCCTCTCTCTTTCCTCTCTTCTCTTGCCCTCACCGCCACAACGTTGCGCAATAATGCAGGTCCAAACTGTCCCACGAGCCTTTTATCAGGTGCTGATCTGCAGCAGCTTTCTGTTTCTCCAGGCTTCACTGGTTCAGGTTAGAGGGTAGTGATAGTGGTGGTGACCTTATCTTCTATTTGTACTGTTTCTCTTCACTTTCCCTTCCAGCTTCTCCTTTGCTTTTGAGCATCTCTGCATCTTCTTTCCCATTTTGTGCTCCCCTGCTCCAGCCACCCTCTATCTTCCTCTTTCCTGCCCATCGTCTGCTCTTGCTCTTTTAATAAAGCTCCTTGATTTCTCTGCTTGTGGGCGCTCCTCCTTATCCCTGAGACAGTCCAGCTCACTTGCCAGCGATTGTCTCTGTCTCCCCTCTTCTACCGCTCTCCCAGTTACAGCATTGACGTTTTCTTGTCATGTTCTTCATCTTTCCCGCACCAAACACTGCCTGCTGCCTCTACCCATCTCTGTCTTGGAAATCCTATGAGGTTCCCCTCTGACAGAGACCACCATATGTGTCAACTTCCTCTCTTTCATCCGCTTCTTCAGCATCTCCACATGAGATTTCTTCACCTGTGTACCTGCTCAGGTAGCTGCGAGGCAGCTATACTTTAGAGACCAGCAGCAGGCCACTTATGTTTAAGGACCACGTAATTTCTGAAGGTAGGTGAAATGAATGAGCACCTCTCTTCTGGTGCTCAGAGCTCCTGCTCCTCATCCAAGCTGGAGCACCTGGATGGTCAGAGCTGCCTGGAGCAAAAACCTTGGAGGGGAAAGGCCCACGGCAGCAGCGCTGCCTGGACGGCTGCTGGGGCTCTCTCCTGCAAGAGACCAGTGGGGTACAGGAGAGAGGCAGTCTCTGCTCTAAGGACCACTAGCCACTTTTTCAATTTAGCATCACAAATTTCATGCCCGTGGAAATGTAAGAAGATCCAAAGCGATATGCTGGACTGCTGGGTTTCAGTGTAAATCCATGTCCTGTGAAGCAATGGGGCTGCTTACGTGGGAAAAAGCAGGAGCTGAGGAGTTCTAGAAACTAGTGGAAAAGTGTTAAAAGTGATAGAACAAAATTAGGAAGCCAAGTTTTTCTCGTTATCGTTTTACCAGGAAAAAGAGTATGCCTGGTCTGAAAAAGAGGATGACAATTTGGCAGTAGGTGCTACATACCTTTACTACCGTGCAGATTGTCCTTTTCTTACTTACTAAAGCTGTCAGACGTTTTGGTTTCCCCTTTAAGCAGAATTAATGGCAGCTTCATCTGCAGTGACTATTTTTTCCTTGTTTTATAAAATATGGAAGAATGCTGTGCTTATGTATTATCTTTGTACTCATAATAGACATTAATAAGTAAATCCCTGTAAGATGGCAGGGATGTTTAGAAGATAAAAAAATCCCGCTGTCGTTTTTTCTGTGTTTAGAGTGTGTGCCGCATCAAGGCATTTTAGTTGCAGTGGGAAGCTGTTTCCTTTTTCATGACTTTATGTATGACTGCAGTGTATTACAGAATTCTCTAGTGCTAGGAAATAAAAGCTAGAACCACGTTTTCACACAGGAATTCAGAAGTTTGAGACAAAAAGTTTAGTTATGATTCAAAAATACTTTTTTTTTTTTCTTTTTTTCCCCTTGCAATATAGAAGGAGGTCAGCATGGCCTGGATATCCCACACCGGAGAGAGCACATCTATCGCCAGCACGAGCTGGGAAGAGCTACAGGATGGAAAATGGAGATGCTGAAGAGACTGGGAAGATGGAAGCGCTCCTGGCAGCGTGGCTCGGTAGCAGAGGAACAAGTCAAGTATGTGCCATCCTTGCATCTTTGGTGGTATCTTCATCATGACATCATGGCAATGCCTATAGATTTGCGACTGGCTGAGTCCCGTTGCGTGAGGTGCTGTACAGTCGGAGGAGGTGTGAAAGGAGGTAACATTAAGAAGTGGGTGCTGAGAGCAACGGATGCAGAAAAAGCGTATGAGGAGGCAGGTGGATCCAGGGACCTGCTGGGTGGAATTAAACCCCAGGGGTTATTCTGATAATGATTGCTCTTGTTATACCTGGAATGAGTTTTGGAGCCACATTTCCATCTGCGGGTTGACCTGCGGTTGTCAGCCTTGCAGGCAAAGCCTGCGCTTCCCAGACCATCGTTAACTGGCCCCATGTTTGCTGCTAATATGCTCAAAGCAAAGAGAACCCAGCCCATTGCTTCTAATGGGACCTCCGGAGGAGGGTGCCTGTGGGGGACATGGAAGGTGCCCAGAAAGCACAAGGGAAGCATCATCTGTGGTTTGTGGTCCCCTCGTCTTTCCGCCTGGCTCTTTGCAGAATGCGTTTTCCTCCCTGGCTTGGTAGCGAGTGAGGAGCCGTACCTGCTGTGGGGGCGGTGGGGAGAGGCAGGGGAGGGACCTGGCTGGGTCAGGGATGGAGTTTGGGTGGGCAGGGCGAGGCTGAAGGGTTTCGTCAATCTGTGTTTCAAGTTCTTAATGACAAAACAAGCAATGAAGGTCAATTAAATGATCTCCTAAATGAATCATCAGGCAAATAACATGGTTTTAGTAGAATCTTTCATCTGAAGGTTTATCAGCTTTTGACAGAGAAAAAATGTTTTTATTCTTTTGAGCATTTTCCTGGAAGCGATATTTCTTTTGCTCGTTTCCCCTTCCATATATTTTTGCTGGAGAGTTGTTTACCCTCTTTCTGCTCTGGTAAGAACGACATGGCAGTATATTCACAAGTAGGAGGCACAGATGAACCTTTCCAGGTAAAACTGGGTCCCGGTTGAACCTTTAACTGCTCCACATTATCGCGGCACCATAAAGACATGTTATTTTGTGTTGGCAGCAGGTTTGGCTGAATAAGCAGCTTGCTGTGGCACAGGGCGGGTAGTGACTCACCTCCCCGGTGAGTCAGGCTTAAACACCACATAATGCCTTGGGGAAACTCCATGTTTACGTCCTCAATTTTCTCTCAATTCACTAGGCTCGTTTTTAAGACATTTGAAATACGACAACGCAGCTACAGAAAGTTGCTCTCTGTAGCATACCTCAACATAAATGTTCCATCTACTGCTAATTTCTCCTGCTACTGTCTCCTGGCAGTAGGTCTTCCCTTTAACTTATAATATTTGAGTGATGAGAGACCTCCTCACTCTCTACAGCTACTTGAAAGGACATTGTAGAGAGGTTGGTGCTGGTCTCTTCTCACAGGTAATTAGTGATAGAACAAGAGGGAAGGGGTTCAAGCTGCAGCAGGGTAGGTTTAGGCTGGACATTAGGAAAAAATTCTTCACAGAAAGAGTGGTTAGACACTGGAATAGGCTGCCCAGGGAGGTGGTGGAGTCACCATCCCTGAATGTGGTTAAGACTCGTTTAGATGTGGTGTTAAGGGATATGGTGTAAGGGAGAACTTTGTAGAGTGGAGTTGATGGTTGGACTCGATGATCCCAAGGGTCTTTTCCAACCTAAATGATTCTATGATTTTTGAATTACTTTTTCCTTAAAATAAACACAAAACTTTTTTTCTTTTTTTTTTTTTTTATTAGAAAATGACATGGGTCTGCCTGTTCACGTGATGAATTCAGCCCTGACCAGTTGGATTGCTTGAGATCCGTCTTCTCTGGTCTGTCCTGGGCTTTCCGTCCCACCCACAACCCGATCATCCCCATTCCCTCCCTTGGCAGACACCAGAGCTCGCAGCCTCGCAGGAGGCATCTTCACTGTCCTTCCTCTGCCGAAGCAATTTCGAACTTCTAACGGTCTTACCTATTGAAAGTCACTTTAATTACCATTCTCTTTTCAGGCTTCGGGCTGTGAAGTGAGTGCCTTTGATCAGATTAATAGTTTTTAGTTTTAAGAGATGTGCGTTTTCACCTCTTGTGACACATTGAATATTTGGCTTGCTGTAAAGGCTATTATGCTAAACACGTGTTATGTTCACTTAAATGTGTTTTTATCTTTGGAAAACCTTTAAGGAGCTTAGCAGGGCAGAGAGAAGTACGTTCTCTCCGCAAATGCTGGATGCGCCTGAGTTTTCCTGCCCCTCTCCCTCCTGGGGACTCTCTGCCTCCTTGCAAAGCCGGGCTCAGGCTGGCTCCCCTCCGACCCCACGCTCTCACCCTGTTTTGGGGGGGCCACAGGGCAATGGTGTGTTTGATAAAGGCGTTATCAAACACATTGCACGAGCATTTCTCCTTCATGTATCCTGTAGACATTTGAGGTAGAAATCCTTCTCTACATCCTCCCAGTGGTCTAACTAACTCTTCCAGATTTATCTTTTTTCTTCTTCAAAGTTTCATTTTTTTCTGGCAGAGACTGGATATATTTTAGCTGTTTAATGCAATCTGTTTTTCCTGTTTTTTACCTGTAGCTGCAGCTGTTTCAGAGAGTAACTTATAAGAGATTAACCTCCACGATGCAAGCAGAGTTAAACGTTTCTTCCCAACGCAAAACCTTGGTTTGAAATGGTGCAGCAATTAACTAAGATTCGTTAGAAAGGGGGGAGTCCTTTACTCTCACTTTCTGATTAATGCCTCTACTTTAAACTCTTATCCATTTATCCCTCTATATATCCTATTGTTCTCCCCTCCAGATAGGGGCTTCATACAAACACTGTTTTAATTACTTTTATAATTAGTCAGCGGCAAAATCTTCGATGAAATGCCTCTTCTACTTATTGAAATCTTTGCTGCTTTTTTCATGTATTATACACAACTTCTCATTAACTTTTTCAAGTCTAATTAAATTTCTCTCATCATTCTTACATTCGCCCCTCCAGTATCACTCTTTGCTAGTTCTCCTTGTGACATTACATTCTAGATGACATCACAAAATCTCATTTGTTTCAGGGGAGAACGCATTTTAGAAAATGAAGACGGGGAGCAATTTTTCTTTGTTTTTAAAGGAGACTTCTTTCTGCTTTGCTGAAAATTACCTGATATTCTCAGGAACGAACAGAAAAACACTTTGTAAATCCAGTATAAACAATTAATTCTCTGTCCTAAATTATCTTCCCCTAGTGTTCCTGGTGAGCTGTCACTGACCTTAATGCACCATTTCCACAAAGTCTGATATTATCAAAACATATTTAACAATCCGTTCCTATTTGCTGCTTGTATTTTTGCCATTCACTTCCATGAAAAGGTGTTTTCAGTCCTTAATTACAGATAGCATTTGGTAACTTGCGTCTTTCACTGCCCCTTGGCTGTATCTTGGAACTGCGTTGCCACTCCCCGCATGCTCCTGGCGCGAGACTTTTGGAGTGGTGCGCAGAGATTTAGCTGTGGTGTTAATGGGAATCACATAGCTACATCCCCAAGCAGGGCTTTGGAAATGAATCCCTTCCCCCTGTGGATTTATCAGGGAGTAAGGGGTTTATTTATGTGAAATAACATGGATAAACCTCAGTTTATCTTTGAAAACTTGCTATTTTTGCTTTTTGTCCCTTATCTATATCTGCTTCAAATTTACAGCATTTATGGTAACTGCTAATGCTTTCTTATGAATGTGCTTCCAAACCTTTTTATTTTTAGCGATCGGATTACCTGCCTGTTCTTTAACCTTTGAGCACTTGTTTTTCCATCTCATGATTTTGCCCTAAAATAGGGGTGAGACTAGAATGCTGATGTGGAAATGAATATTCCCAGCCACGGACCAAACCATAACCATTTTTCACTTGATTCTTTCAACTTGGCACGAAGTCCTCAGATAAATTTGTGTGAAGTTTCGGAGAGACTGCACAGCATTTGAATCGCAGGGCGCTGGGGGTTCACACTCACCTTCAGGAAGATTTGCCTCAGCTTGTCAAGCGCTGCAGAGCCCCACCGCAGGCAAGGTCCCCATGAGACAGCAGCCTCAGGGCAGAGGAGCCACCTTCCCATCCCGCGTCCCCACCAGGAGTCACCACCTGGTTGTACCAGTGCCTTAGTGCTGGTTAAAGGCCACTCTCAAACTCCTCTGGAGTCCATCTCACGCTTGCTTCTGAACTTCTCAATATAAAACATCCCATCCTGCTGGTGGTGGAACTCATCCAGACCAGCCAATTATGGTGACACCTTGCTAAAAAGAGAACCAAACTTGGAAAAGACTTCCTGTACATTTTTGTTAGAGGCGAGCTGCCCCCAGATCTGTTTGACTGAGCCCTACCCTGAGGCGAGCTATGTGACATTAGACTTTCTTGCTTTGTGTGTAAAAGCAAAGTTCCAGTGATTAACAGTCTCTTCCTGTGATTATTATCCTTTGTTTGAAAAAGAAAAAAAAAATAAATTCCTTTTTTCCAGTTTTAATTTCCCTGGTTTTAGTTTCAATTTCCAACCATTGCTTCTTACCGTGCCTTTCTTCATGAGATTAAAGCAGTTTTCACTTCTCCCCATGAAAGTGCTTACATGTTTATAACATTCCCTCTCGTTTTTCCTTTTTGATGAACAAAGCTAATGAATTCTTTGAATATCATCAAATAAGGTATTTTCTCCCATAAAAAAAAAATAAAAATAAATCGGCACGCAACTCCCTACACATCTTTCAGCATGAATTTCTCCAGTGCAGTATTCAGAGGTTATACGTTTCCATTTAATCCTACTCTACCCTCCTTTATTCGTATATCCACACATTTCTTGGACATTGTGTTATTCTGGGAGCTGATGTTACTTGCTCACCATGACACATAAGGTCATGTAGCACCACAGCTATATTGAAACAAGAAGGATTCAGTAAAGAATTTATTTATTTAGTGTCCTGTAGTTGAGACACACTGACATCACCAGGACTTTTGCTGGTTGCTCTCCAGCGTCGTTCTTTTCACCGTCAGTCATAGCAGGAGAGGGAAAGCTGCCCGTATCAGCGGCGCTGCTGTATCCTCCTCCTCCACTCGGCAACTGGTGCGTTGTTTGGTCTGGTTCAACTTCAGTCCTGGTCAATGGGAAATGTCCTTCCACTGGCCCCAGATCAGCTTCACTTCAGTAGGCGTACTGGGTTCACAAGGAGGGAGGGACAAGACAGGGCTCTCTCTGTGTGAGGCGATGCTAATTCTGCATTGGTCACAGCCGTTTCTGTCTTGAGCTCATCTCGAGTGATGTCCTTTCACCAGTGGAAGCGTGTTAATTTAAATGAGATGTGGATGTAGTCACAGGTTTCTGTTGTTAGTAAATATTGATGCCTTATGGAAAGACTTTTAAATTGGTCTCTCTCCGATTTGCTCATTTTACTATGGGAAGCGATCTACAAAGCATTTAACAAGCATGAAATTCTCCTTTATGGTTGAAGTGCAGGTTCTCTAGTATTTTCTTACGGTTTACAAGATAAATCTGACCACTATCTGTCTGAGGAGGTTTAATGCCCAGCTCACAGCTGCTGGCTGGATTTCTGGCTGTAGCTATGGCTCATCTCACTTCAACCTGTTTGGGATCTTCCTGGCCCTTACACTCAGTTCACTTTTGATACTGGCCCAAGCGATGAAGCTGTGGCACAGACGGGCTTTTAGACTGGGCTTCATCCTGTTCCCCTTGAGCTTTGTACTGTCTGAACTAATTTAAAATGACTCCCTTTTGCGTGATTTATGCGATGCTAAGATGCATTTAGGTAAGGACCAGAGCCTGTGCTGAGTCTCTCTGTGTAGCCCTTGGCGTCCGGTTGTCCTTGCGGTAAGAGATCTAGAGTTTGTTTGGTTTTGTTTTCAGCTGTAGGTGGTCTGCATGCTCCTGTCCAGAGGCCCTGTGCAGGCTGTGCTGTAGTCTCTGCTGTGCATTGCGTGAAGTCTGTAATTATAGTGCAAACGGCTGCAAGGTTTTGACCTGAGCAAGTTTGAAAAAGCGATCTGGGTTGTGAAGTGCAGGGCAGGGAAGAACCAAGCCTGCGCTCACCGCATTGATATCAACTAAGGTAAGGCTTTGTAGAAATAATGGGAAATTTTAAGTCTTCACCGACTGTTTTATAATTACGTGGACAAAGGGATTCTGCAAAGACAGGTTTAGAGCTTTACAGTTTAATAGAGCACGGTACCTTACCTTCTTTGCAGTGATAAGAGATGCTTTGGGGATGCCTTCTATAGCGTTTGACCTTCCTGCTCTAGGTATTGGCCATTTTGTGTTCTTCCCTCCGCGCAGCGTAGGTGGTTTCTGCCCTACCTCCTATAATTGAGGCTAAACCCTGAGCTTGTGCTGGGGAGATACTTTAAGCCAACGAACAACAAAACACGTGCAAATTCCGTCTCCTGCTATTTTCTATCTATTCTGTTTCTGTTAGCATTCTATATGGACGCTTCACACCTGGCGCAGAGACATTGAGGTTTTTTATGGTGTTGGTAAGTCTGGTTTTTTTTTCTTTTTTCTTTGCGTCTGCTCTTGGAGGCTTGAGTCTGAAAAGATTTTCAAGGGGAGGAAGGGAACGTGCTGGGTGACGGTGAGCCTGATAAACAAAGATAGCGTGTGAATTATGCATATTCTTGAGTATTCACCTTCAGGAAGTAGTAGGACTTGGGTAGTGGATGACTGGCAGAGAAGACCTTGAACAGCAGTTTTGCGAGACTTATTTATTTATTTACCAGCGTAGTCTTCTAGCAAGATTAATTATCAGACAAACAAGCCTTGAGGGATCATTTTTTTGTTCTAATTGTACAAGTTTTGGACCAATATAAAATAACTCTCTTTTCTAGTACTCCTGAATTGTGGTACAACAAGCTGGTAAGGCACACAAGTGAACAGGATTATTCAACCTGGGTATGCAAATAAGAACACATTACAGCTCTCACTGGCTTTTATGACCTTCATTAAGCACAGGGGAACAGCTGAGCGTGCATACATGGACTCACACCCAGGCGAGCTCATAACCTGCAGTGCGGTGCAGCTCCCCTCGCTGAGGGCACGCAGAGTGCAGAGCTCCTACAGCGCCGTGCAGAACCCAATTTCATATTCACAAAGCTCAAATATCAAGACCTCCTAAGGGAATTAGCACACGAGGACAGGGCAGATTTAGACAGGAAGGGTTTGCGAGCTGTGTGTGTGTAGGAACTGCAGACCATGACTGCCAGTAATTACCCACCCGGCTTATGAATCGCATAGTATGTGCAGGTTGCTACATGGGACTCGTAAACTCTATCAGCTCAATTTTCTGAACAAAGCACCTAGACCTGTTTTGTATGCCACCTGTGAGTATTTAATTGTACACATTGATAGAAATTCCCTTTGATGTATTTGGTATTCCAAATAACTGGGGGGTTAAAAGTGCCTGTGGCTTATCCATTTTAGCGCTCCTCCATGGGTAACCTGGGATGGGCTCAAAGGACCCCCATCTAAAATTTGCTGGTTTATTAGCTGCTGGGGCGAGGGGGGGAAGGGAATAAAAGGGATTTTAGTGGATTTATTGAGAGAGTTTCAAGGTTTGAAAGTACAGTCCGCATTATAGGGATTGTAAGGTCTGAAACGTCTACTTCTGTTCTTGGAGACCGTCTATATGGGAAGGAGCAGCAGTTCTCACCTGCTGTCGCTGACCCAGATTTATTTGCACGTTTAGAGGCTTAGCGATGCCAGACCAGCTTGACCCCGTATGACCACAGATTAAGTTTAGAGTTTGAAGTTTTTGCTTCTTTCCCAGCTTGTATCTAGGTTTTGCAAACTGATGGTGTTGGTAAGAGACTGGCCGTGTCAGATTAGGAAGCCCCTGGAGTCGTCTGTTTTGTTGCCCTGCGTACAGCAGTGCTGCAGCAGAGGTAGCCGTGATTGGCATGTAATCAGCATGCGGGCAGCCCCCTCTTACAGACCCCTGCATCCCCGGTGGCTGCCAGGCTTTGGGGTATAGGCTCTGGTTAAAGAAACGTGATGAGAGAGCCAGTTTTCCTGCGCCAGCTCCCACCATGAGTTGCAACCACCAAGGAAGCTACAGAAGGAAGCAAGCAAACCAGAAGTTGTCTCAAAATTCAAAGTTTGCATTTGTTTGATAAAGCATGGCAAGACTGCGTGTAAGGGGGCTGTCTCTTCATTCCTGCCATAGCCATATTATTCGCTAATAGTAACGTTCAGGCTGAAACTTGCATCCTTTGGGATGTAATGTCATGATAGCAAACACGCTATGGCTTTTAAGAAAGATATGGTCCTTTCCTAAATTACTTCAATCTTGCAAATACAAGTATGCTAAGAAAATTACCTTCCTGGAAAGCAACTGATCCAAAGTTGGACTCTAGACCTTCCGTACTGCTGGAAGCAGAAAGGCACAAGTGAATTGATTTTCCTTTATGATCAAATACGAGTCTGTGGTTCTTTAGGAGGAGAAGCTGTCACAAGAAATGCCTTTCATCCTGTTCTCTCTGATGGAGTAGGGTGGATGGAAGCTATCCAATGATATATCACAGGATGGTTCAGGTTGTAAGGGAACTGGAGGTCATCAGCTCCAACCCCCCTGCTCAAGCAGGGCAACCAGTTGCTCAGGACCATGTCCGGACAGCTTTTGAGGAGCTCCAGGGATGGAGACTTCACAGCCTTCCTGGTCAACCTGTGCCAGTGCTTGGTCACCCTCACAGTGACAAGGTACATAGGAATGCGAGGGGGACGTTTCTCTCTGCTCCTGGGTCCCCGAGTGAAGGTCCCTGGCTGTCAGCAGGGAGGTGAGAGCAGCAAAGCAGGATGCGATTTAATACTCCTAAAGCAGCAAAGTTTGAGCCACAATTTAACACTCCTAAAGCATGACAGTTGCCCCGGTTTTCTTTCCATGTTTATGATTTTTCTTACTGTTGTAGTAGAGACTTGTAATTACAAATTCTAACTTAGACCTCTTATTAATCGTCAGCCCTCGACACCGCAAGCCTCCGTGTTTTGTATTTGTAAGGCAGTGATAGCCTTTGTTTGATCTTCCATCACTCCAGATAAAGTGGCATTGCCCTAACACTGCACAGATAATCTGCTCGTAATTGGAAGAGCTCCTTCAGGCATCTTATCATTCGATCTGTGAACGCAATACTTCATCATTACAACTAGTTAAAAGAATGCTACCTTCATAAATTATAATTCTGTAACTCTTTGGAAAAAGAACTAGTATTTTCTAATATCTTTCCTGTAACAAGCACCTGCAGCCAGTTATTCCAATAGAATAATTTCTTCACAATTAACTATGCAGGTTTCCCCTCCATGAAAGAGCAGAGTTTCATGTTAATGTTAGATTTTGGCCAGTAATGGGTAGTTGTAAAGGTCAGGCTGTCTCATACCTGCAATGCCACAACATTTGAGTGGGGGGTTACAAAGATTACTAGGAAAATGGTTAAAAAAAGTATTAGAAAACCCCTTGTAATTCAAACAGCTTGCCATGTTCTGCTTCTAAGCCTTTGTCAGCGCTGCCAACCAAAGTTCAGGAAGGAATGGCAATTAAGAAGAAGGGATCAATTTATCCATGGCAAGGAGAAATGCAGCCTGCTGAGTTTCCTGCTCAAAGCCCAGCAGAGCGATGGGTGCTTGAGGGTCAGGGATGGAGATCGAACATTTCTTGCAAGTCAGGGGTTCCTCCAAATTAGCGCTTTGGAAACTTTGCAGATTTTCAGTGGAGATCAATTTAGCACCAGAGATCAAGAATAAGATATAAAATAAAATAATAGGACAAAGATACTGCTGGCACAAATGGGTCTGTCTCTTTGAGCAGATGGGCTAGAGACCCCCAGAGATCCCTTCCAAATGAGATTGTTCCATGATTTTGTGATATCCGCTTTGCAAAAAGAGAGTTCCAAATACAGCAGGTTAAATATATTACCCAAATCCTCTTGGAAGGAATAACCTGTTTCAGGGTCACAATCCTTTCAAAAAAATGAATTTATGTCCGTGCTAGAGCTAGTATCGCTATCATTATTATTTTTATACGTTGAGTTTATTTTATACATCTTTATTAAAAATGTTGTCTTTGATAACATTAACGGTGATCAATAACAGGCTGTAGAAAGGTCACAGGAGGAGATACAACTCCTGCTGTATTCATTCAAATAATCCGGTGGTGTGACAGTCGTGTTTTATGAGCCCAGTGAGCAGGCTGCAGGAGAATTTCAGAGCTCAAACCGCTGAGCCTGGTACCTGCCATCAACATTAGGGCATCTGTTTTTCTGTAACATCACAGAAGGAGCTGAGGCTGATGTATCCGCCCATTGCTCCCAGGCCCTTCTCTGTGCTATTGCTCTCGGAGGCAGCATCCTCCTGTTTTGTTCGCCTCCACAGCATAACACTCTTTGCGTTCATACCTTCCAGCGATCGTGTTTGATAGCATAATTTCACTTTGCACTTCCCTTGCATTGATGCTAACGGTTATTAAGCTTGCTTGTGCACTCTTCCTTCCTCCCTTCTCTGTTTCCACATGCATGGTATTATATTCGCTGTGATGCTCTTGGTCTGGCAAATAGTGCAGACTGTTTTTGAAGGTTCAGAAAATTAATGATTTTGAACTACCTTTCATTTTCACGACTCCTTATGAAAGTATTTTTTTTTAAAAAAAAAAGGTGTTGTTGCAGTTTTGTGCATAACTTCTTCAGAGGAATGCTTGCAGGCAGTGAAAAATCACTGTCTGAGTAACAATTTCAACAAAGAATGAGGCAGAAGGGCCCCAGTGTGGAGCCCGTTAGAGTATAAGGGGCAAATGCCCGTTTGCATTAAACAGCAAGAAAGTGCAGGTGCTGCAGACCATTGAGGGATAACAAAACAATGCTCAAGAAAATAGTGCAAATTTTCCATTGCTACCTTACAATAACTTTATTTTACTTAACAGCATAAATAATATGGTGCCTTTGCTATAGGGTAGTGAGCCGCAGGAGGTATTTCACAGTAAATCAACATTTGCTTTCTTGAGTTACAGAGAGAATTTTGCGTCCCTGAGGCCATTTGAGCAAATGGATGGGAATAGATGGGAAAGAGCACCGTGGGGCTAGAGGGATTTTTAGAAACCTTCTTGCCGCTTTTAATGTCTCTGTACACTGAGCAGAGAGGAACTGAGGAGGATTTTATACAAAGCCGGGGGGGGTGTTTGCTGATAATTCTCGTGTTAAATAGCTTAGTGTAATATGTAGTCTTACATGTAGTTATGGGTGGGTTTTGATGATTAGAATCTTTGCTATTAAATCCTTTTAACTTTTTATTTCGTAAAGAGAGAAGAAAAAGAAATACTTACTGAAACTGGAATTTTGAGAAATTAAGGTTTATTACAAAAAACACGAGTAAAATGTGCCCAACAAAACCTGTATCTAAATTTCGTAAATGTATAAAGTCCCTATAAGAGAGATATCTATTGTGAATTATTTCAGATATTTATTATTTTTGGAGCTGCTAAGGGAGAAAAACGTTAATTGGGTATTGTCATTATCTCAATAACGCCTATCCAGCTCGTCCCTTCTTGGAATGACCGCGGTCCCCTGCGAGGGCGCGCGGTGCAGGCGGTGGCACGTCAGCGTTTGAAAGGCTGCCCTTTGCCAGCACGTTATGGTTGTAGCACTCTCGGATCGCCAGCTTTTGTGAACTGGGCCATCTTTCCAGAGTGCATCTTCTAATGTCCGTATACAAACACTGAATGAGTTTTCACAGCTTTTAGGCTTTTCAAGCTCTTTCATCTTCCCCGGTACAGCTCTGTTAGTATCTTCAGCGAAATGCCATCTCTGCTGCTGGCTTTGACCAGCTGCTTTTTGCTTCCTCTTTACCAAAACAAAAAGTAATCCCGAGAGTGGCGTTGTCTTGTTACCAGATGGAAATGGAAAGGTTATTAATACTGATATTTATGAACTGCTTCTGGGTTTTGCTCGGAAAGAAGCAGATGCGCTCATTTAGCGTGAAGTTATTTTGCTTTGCAGTGCAATGGATACTACATAGTACCTATAAATAAAAAATAATTTTAAAGCAACAGGACTGGATAGCTTGCTCCCCAGTGACCTAAAATAATAGACTGAGGGGATTTTTGATGTAACAGTTTATTAAAGAGTAAAACAAGTAAGTAAAGTAGAGCTCACGTTAGTGCATATATTTGAAAAGACTGATCAAGGTCTAATGTGCTAGTGAACAAAAGGGTCGAGTGTGGGTCATCTGCAAAAATAATGATAAAGTATGGCAAAAGGAACAAAGTTCTTGTCAAAGATGCCATGAATGTATGCCGTAGGCAGAGACAAGCACGGGCTCTGTACGGGAGTAGCGGGATGAAATTTAATGGATTGTGCAGCAGAAGAGATCAGACTGATGTAATGGTCTTTTCTAAGCTTAAAATTGGTCAGTAATTCTTTGGCCAGTCACTGTGGCGAAGTTACACGACAGCCTGCAGGACCCGCTATGAATCTCACTTGGAAAAAGAGTTATCAGGTCATTCATCTTAAACTTGCCTGCTGTGTGACAGAACCGTGGCAGGTCCTAGATACCCTTGTGAATAGTTATGGGCTTTTAATTAGAAAGCGGTGTAAGATTTACGTCGGTGTTCCAGCCGCGTCCTAGCCCTTGCCCCACGCTATGGCACGGCAGTTAAGCATTCTGCCCGCCGAGCTGGCGGGAGAAGAGGGCTTTTCCAAGGGATCAGTCCTTTTCAGGAGAGCATCAAGGACAAGGGCTCGTGCACTGAATCCGGCCAAAAGGAGCTGGGCTGGGAAGAAACAGCTCCCCTTCCGGGCAATGATTTGAACAAATCAAAAATTTACTTTACTTGAAAAAGTTATTTCATAGAAGAGTAGAAATACTTTTTATTTTTTGGGAGAAGTAGCGCCTGGGCATCGGAAATTCTTTAGTGAATATCTAATATTAAAATACTATGTGTTAAAACTGTGAAAGTCTTGGAGGTATTTTTAAAAGCTTGTAAAATAGTGTCATATCATCGTATGCAGACATGTACAAGCCACCATATATTACAAGGTACAGGTACCCTTTGCATCAGGATCCACGAAGGAAAACGCATTAACTGGAAATCATGTACTTTAGCACGAGTTCAGCAGGGCACAGAAATAAGGCCACAGGCAACAGTCTGCGGAAGCAGATCCGTGCTTGGAAAAAGTGCTCTGATGGGTCTTGCTACACTCCAGCCCTAATTCCAATTTGCCAGAATTAAAGACTTTTTTTTTTTTTTTTTTTTTTTTTTAGAGGACCTGAAGGCTGGATCTGGCCTGCTGACCTTGACTAATAGAGGTTGACTTCCAGCATGAAGAAGTTAGGAGGGAATTTTGCCTTCGTGTTATACATATTTCTGCTACGCGACTGTTGTATTTGCAGACACCAGTGAAGTGGTTCGAGATACAGATTGGGGTTGGAGCTTCATTTTTTTATTTATTTGGGTTTTTTTCTATCTGAACATTCACAGCCTTCAAGAACTTTCGTTCCACTCTGCAGTGCAAAATAAATCAGATCCCAGCAATGAGGTTATATATCAAAATCAACTTAAATGATCCCCCAAATCTTCATGCAATGCAAAGGGTGTTATATGGCTTCTGCGAGATGGTTGGGTTGAGCTTTTCCTTTTTCTTCTTTAGAGAACTAAAATAGGAAAAGCATGGAGATGGCTTAAAGTATGTAGGCCTGGTAGATAGAGTATTTCGAATTATTTTTCATTTTCTGCTCTGTGTGATGTAATTATGTAAGTACCTGATACTTAAAAAAAAATAAAAATGGCCTTTTCTAATGAGCAGCCAGGAGTAAGGATGATGCTTGTTGCTTAGGCCTTGGTTCCCATTTTTAAATATTACACTGCAGAGAAAAGGAGACATAGTGGATCTCGTACAGTCCGCTGCACGCTGGGAAAGAAACCGTCATTACTTTGGTGAACATAGATTTAGCCCGCGCATTAGAAGACATGAGTCCACTGAGTCGCATCTGCGGTTTTACAGTGGCAAGGGTCTGTAAATAGCATTAATGTGCTTTTTCTGATACGTGAACGTGAATATCCTTCCTCTGTGCTGGGATTAAACTTGTAGTGACCTCTCCCCTTTCTCTGCAGAAGCAATATTAAACGCTGGCAGTGTGATTACTCCTTCCCCGTGCCCGCTCCCTGCCCTCCTCCATCAGGAGTCGGATGTGCAAACGTTGTCTGGCTGCTGCTGTCAGGATGAAGTGCAATGTTTGCAGCCCTCGGCCTCTCCTGCTGCAATCAAAGGGGAGTACAGACTGACTTCTGTATTTCTAAGGATGAAGAAACTGATATTTGTAGTACACATCTTCCTTTTCAGCCTTCTAAAGCTCTCGAAGCCTCTCCCGTCTCATCTCCCTAGCCACCCAAGACCAGGTTCACTGCTTCTATAGATGATGACGTGGTCAGGAGAGATGCTGGCTTAGGTGGGACACCACATCTTGACATCCAAAAACTTATTCCAGCCTTAGACGATTGGTACATCAGGCAGCATGCCTGGAAAGCTGTGCACTGCTGGGACTGTCTAGTGTCCTGGGCACGTCCTCATCCAGCGTGTGAGTGGGGTAAACATGGCCACACTGCAATTTCTGATCATGTGAAGCAACGGGGAAAGATGCGATGGTGTTCAGGAGATGTTCTGCTCAGACGGGCTATGGGCATACTCTTAATGTAACAGCAAAACAACTCTTCAGTAGGCAGTGGTGGTTTTTTTCTAAAACTTTTCTTCCTAGCTTGTCTCAATTGCATTAATGGATTTCCTCCTCCGAGGTAGTCTGCGTCTGGCAGTGTGAAAGGAGGCATTTGGATATTCAGTTCATGCTTGAGAAGAGTTTTGAGTTTGCTGGACTGTTGGTGTGAAGGGCTGGGACCCCTTCAGTTACACTCAGTTTCCAGCCCATCTGTATTAGTAGGACCTTCAGACCCGACCTGGCTGCTGGCCCCTCCTCATCAGTATTTAACAGAAACATATCTGTGGGAATCCGGTGTTGCGCCCTGTCTTGAATCCATGGGCGGTATGTAATGATGGCTGCGTACAGACCAACGTGTGCGGCAGGGGAAGGAGCTTGAAGGACAAAGTGGTGTTTGTGTATCCAGTACAGAGTGCAGAAACGAGTAAATCCTGCCAATCTCAGATCCCCTGGTGTGAGGGCAGATGGAGAGGTTCTCCTCTGCGTTAGGAGGCTCCGTAGGTATTTTCACGTGGCCAAGGGATTTTCTGCGGTGACTTGACTTGGTTCTGCCACGCGGTCTTCTGTGACTTGAGTCACTGACTGTTCCCTGAGTGGAGATGGCAACTTGTATTAAATAATGCAAATAATACATTAAATAATTCAAATATTTTTTTCTACACACGATCAGCAGCTCCATCAGGTTGTAAAACCAGCACATGTTGGGGAACTGTTTGTGAGCTGGTGTTCCTGGGCCATGTTGATGACCATGGATAATATGAATTCTGTAGTTCATCAAGAACGAGGGTTCATGTGCCACAATTCCCGTTGAAAGGACTGTTTTAGGTATCGCAGCTCTTCCTTCTGCATGAATTAATCTTTCCTTTCTTCGTTTCTGAATACCGATGCCGTTTGAAATGGCATGGTGAGACCCCAGTGCTGCAAAACTCACCTTCTCTCTGCACCTCTGTGCTGGCTTGGGCCAGACCAGGCCAGAGCTGGACAGGAGCTATGGGACATGTTAGTAGTATCTGGAGGAGTTAAATAGAGCTTAACAGACCTAAGGCATCATATTTCTGTCTTGAGTTGACACTCGTAAACACGGTGCTTTGAAAATGTGAAGCATTACGTGCTGTAAGCCCTAAATACCATTATTATTATTCTGCAGTCTGTGTGTAATTTTCCATTCTATGAAAAATTTTCCCTGTCCTAAACTGCCATTTTAGCTATTAGGGATTGAAAATGGCAACGGCATTGGAAGAAAAGCAACCATTGTTTGAAACCACTGAACTCTGACTTTGCACCCCAGTGTGTTCCAGAGCTGGATGGCTCCTGATTTACACCAGGATTCTGGCTCATCTTCTACTTAGAAGGCAGGTATTGCTATAGACCTTCAGAATTAATTCTCACTGTTCAGCTGAAATGAAATTACAGATGATATTCTGTGTATTTTTCTTTAATCAGAGTCTATAAATATATTGAAAAATCATGATAAATCCCAGCATAATTAAGAAAATACTACAATGCCAGGAGTTAAAATACTCCCCTCTGTTAGATTTCCTGTGTGCTTTTTCACCTAAACAGACTGCAATAATCAAAGCTTAAGTTAAGAAGTATTGATATAAGAGATGTATAAGGTATCTATTTTTTAGTTTATTATTTTCACAGTGACAAATGAAGTGCTGGAATTTGGGGTACCGCTTGAGAGAGCCTTGGGGTAGCAATGGATTTAGGAACTTGTTAAATCTCCAGAAATGATTTATTTTATTATTTTTTTAATAAACCTGTTGATGAGGCAGAAAATTTTTCCGGCTACTCTTTGAAATGGTTTTTCTGATGACGAGACATTATTGTGCAGTAGCATTCATGCTGTAGAGGACGGTACAGAGTTTCCTGCGCAGGACAGTGTGCTGGTGATGCCAGGGCAGCTTCCAGTGTTGCGTTAATCCCAGATTATTTCTGTTACTGGAATAGTTTATGTAAATGCAGCTACCTCCTCCATTCTGCAGGTTTCAGTTTGACCAAGCAAAATGGAAGAATATCAGAAATTCTCTGCTTTAGATAATAGCCTCTTTTTTTTTTTTTTTTTATTCCCCCTTGTTTTTACTATTTTCCTGTTCCTTTCTTTGATAAATAGGTATTCCTATTCCTGGCTTCCCCTGCTTGTGTACACCAGGACAAAAAGACCAGACAAATAAATGCCAATAGCATGGGCATGCGTTCACAGCTCCATGCGGTATAAGATGGTAATTCAAGACGGAAGTTTGGTATAATCTAGAGAGGGAATGAGACCATGGTTATATTTGACTTAAGGACCGTCGGTACCAAATGAAAATATTGTGGCCCCAGGATGTAAAACTGCTCATCTTGTATAAACTGGCTCTCATCACTTCTTAAAGCATATTTGACCTTGTGCCTGCATCATGTGCACTCTTCTTCCTGCTGCCTTCATAAATCTCTCGGGAAAGCAGAAAATGGGCAAATACTCTCTGTCATGGGTGCCATCTGAATGTTCCATATCTGCATAAAGCAGTCGTTTATGGATCCAAGATTAGTGATCTTGGAACCGCAAACCTTGCGTGGAAGGGGAAAAAAACCCACCCAAGCACCTGCTGTTAAATATATTAGACCTGGTTAAAAAATGAAGAAACAGAGGTGTTTGCTCAACACTGCACGGAGTACCAGTTTGGATTATATGAGTAGCTGATGTAGGAGGTTAAGAATTTAGCAGGGTTAAAAGAAGTGTTGATATTTAAACCTAGTTTCTGAAGGTTTATTAACCCTAAGTGCCATTGAATAAGATAGCTGTTAAACATTGGGATTGGAAGGAACCTGTTCCTGAATGGTAAAATATTTTATTGAGGTTGACTGAAGAATTTCTTTCTCAGCAGCCCTGATTTTTAATTTGTTTGGATGGACAGATTTTGAGTATGATTCTGTGTTTAAGAGCTTTACCCAAAGGTCTCATGCCAAAATCAGACAATTATGCAGAACTCTAGTGTGGGAATTCAAATACTTCCATTACATTTTTTATTATTTTTTTTTTTTAAATACAAAATATAGGAAGCTACTATATCCAATTTCTCTATTAAAAGTTTAGTCCGTACTGGAGAATCACAAGTCACATGATAGGAATTTAGTGGGGAAAGACGTATTAGGGTATTATTTTTCCTTTGACAAATTAATGGATTTTACAAACATTTAGAGTAGGTATCGCTAACAAATGGAAAAATTGCAGCAATTAAAAATGAGCCCTAAGGCTCAGACATCAGAACTCAGTTGTCAAACCAGAATTATTTCCAATGAATCCGTTTTATAAAGAAGAATAGGAGAGGCGTCCCCTCGGAAGGGTATTCCAGATAGTAGCAAAAATTTGGCGTTAGAGGAACCAGATGGATGAAAAATTGCCTAATTTACAGTATGACACTAGTGTTATTGTGAGAGATGATTGTAGAGGCAATTGAGCAAGAGAATTCTAAGGTTAATGAAACCAAATGTTTAACTGGAAGAGAAAGAGCCTTGCACTTGTAGTGTAGAGCACAAGTCTTGTGAGGAGCGGCTGAGGGAGCTGGGGGTGTTCAGCCTGGAGAAGAGGAGGCTGAGGGGAGACCTTCTCGCTCTCTACAGCTCCCTGAAAGGAGGGGGTAGCCGGGGGGGTCGGGCTCTTCTCCCAAGGAACAGGCAATGGGACAAGCGGAAACGGCCTCACGGTGCACCAGAGGAGGTTTAGGATGGATGAGCAATTAGAGCACTCTGATCTAGTTAAAGATGTCCCTGCTTCCTGCAGGGGGGTTGGACTAGATGACCTTTAAAGGTCCCTTCCAACCCAACACATTCTATGATTCAATGATATCAGGAAAAATTTCTTCACTGAAAGGGTTGTCACGCATTGGAACAGGCTGCCCAGGGCAGTGGTGGAGTCGCCATCCCTGGGGGTATTTAAAAAACATGTAGATATTGTGCTGAGGGGACATGGTTTAGTGGTGGTTTTGGCAGTGGTAACGGTTGGACAAAATCTTAAGGGTCTTTTCCAACCAAAACGATTCTGTGATTCTACATAGCAAAAGCGGGGTATGGTCGTTTGGTCAAAACACCTTAAATATTAGGAGTTTCAGCACTCTGTTCTTCTTGAGTTCTTACACCAATTTGCATTTAGTTGTCCAGTGTTTATCACTGTCGGTGACAATAACCTTGAGGACACAGGGGACGTTTCCAGCCTTGCTGGTGTAAATCAGCCTGTGCCGACGGTCCCGCTCCAGCTCTGGAGCAAGCTCGGGACCGCTCCCCTCGCTGGTGAGGTAGGAGGGCTGTGCGCAGGCTGCGGCAGCGCGCCTGCCCTACGGCCCCGCCAAACTCCACAAATCTGTAACGTTTGCAATGGAGCTTATTTTATAGCTCTAATAAAATCCTTCGGTGATAAATTATTTACGTTAGTGGCGTTACTCCTTAGTATGAATCTACCATTCTAAGCGGCCGATCAGTCACTACAACAGCCCCATTTTTTTACAGCAATAATTCCCTGGGGGGCTCGGCACGGACAGCCACGGCGTGCGGGCTGCGCCGCAGAGGGGCTCGCACCTCTCTGTGCTCACAAGCAGTTTTCTTATCCCAGCAGTCAGCGACATGTTTCAAGGAGCACAACCAAACAGCAAGAACAGGGTGCGTTTGTACTGTATAAAGCACCTTTTATATCGGTGGTGCCATTATTTTTATTTTATTATAAACGCTAGCATCTTATGCTGTTTCACCTGGCAAATCTTAAGTTTGCACCTTGAACACCTTACACCACGGGAGCCTCCTCGGGAGCGTGAGAGTGCCAGATCCCCACCGCTGCACTGGACGGAACATTGCAGCTCTGCTGTAGCTTTGGCTCTTGAAAACAGGAAAGGAAAAGTTCAGGATAACGCCTATAAATAACCTAGCCTTCTATTTGTACACCATGTGCCAGTAGCTGGATTTTCATATTTCTATTATTTCTATTATTATTATTTCATTATGTCTTTCCTCAGGATGAATAATTTAGTGTGTTTTGGGGGTATTGCCCAAATAAATCCATAGAAAATAAAGGAAGAGGAGGAGGAAAAATCCTAGCAAGGTTATTCACCCGTTGAAAATTGTGGCTGTGTGAACGCATGTAGGTATGTGCATGTTGAATTTACAGTCAACTCGCATTTGTGAAAGGCTTTTGCCCACCCACACACAGTCAACTGTTGAGTGCCACCAAAAATTCAGCATAAAAGTCACCTTGAGCATGACAGTTTTCTCCTCTGAGCTGAAAAAGCCATTCTGGGGATGAGAGTTCAGGAGATCCATGGAGTGTCGGCATTTTACAAGCTCTTGCCTTAGGGATTTTAGGGGCCGAAATGTCGGTGAGTGGAGAAGAAAAACCAGGTAGAAAAGCTGCTTAAAACAACTGGTCAACAGAAAAAAGAACTTGTCGCTACAATTTGTGATGGGTTTTATCATTAATAGCAGTGGTACAGCAGCAGGCAGGGCTGTGACGTTTTCCACTCAGGTGTAATGGGATGATAATGCACGAGGAAAAGCCAGAGAAAGAAAAACTTAACTCTCCTCTCCTCTCTCATCAATGAGTGTCTTACCAACTCTGAGCAGCTCTGTAACAGAGGGAGCCAGTGTTACTGTTGGGGTTGTTTTCTCAGCTCATTCCTTGGGCTGTTACATTAATTACTGATGCTTTTTTCTTGCTCATTGGTGGGCTGGATGGGTCAGCGTTGTAAACTGAGAGGATTTCTTTGCCCCCAGCCTAAGAAACTGCACAACCTCCATTGTGCAACTGACAGTCTCGACCCTACTCCTCTGGTTCTTGTGGCTCTGAATTTACTGGGGGTGTGGGTTAGAAGATGAAGATCAAAATGCAATTCCTTACAGAGGTAACTGAGCTCAGTTACCAGCGGCTGCAGTTTCTTCTTGCCAGGATAAATCACCCCAGGCAAAGCTCAGCTCCTCGCTGTGGTCCTTGGCTGTTCCCAGCCGCCAGCCCTACCTGGTTTTACAGCTGCTGTAGTGCACCGTTTTCCCCGTGTAAATAACAATTTAAAATGTTGAGGACTTGGGAAGGAAGCAGACTGCCTGGTGCACCCTCTCAGTGCCCTGGATATCAGAGCTTCACCCAGGGGTCGCTGGGACCTCGTGGCTCTCTGCTTTAAAGGTTATCACCCAGGAGGCATCTAGTCCTGCATGGAGGAGGTGGAAGGTCCGTCAGTCCTGGTAAAGCTTCTGCTCAGCTCCTGCCTCTTCTAAGATGTTCAGGCTAGTTTCTCATTTTAATTTTTCTGTTCTGCCTTCCCTAGGATGGAAGGAGTCCTCCTGTACCAGGCATTTTTCTCCCCATAGAGGTACTTATCCCGTGTAATCACATTTCCTCTCCTATCGAGCTCTCAGCCTGTGGCATTTTTCCCAGCCCTTGAGTAATTTCTGTAGTTCTTTTCCACACCAATTTTTCAACTTCCTTTTTAGAAATGAAGGCACAAGATGTGTATTCAGTATTCTCAGCTACATCAGTCTCGGGTATACAAAGAGAAAATAATATTTTTCCTCACCTGTGTAAGCAACATCCAGGGATGACCTTGGCCCAAATGACAGACTTCCCTGGGTCGTCTTTCTGGTCTCCTCTGTTTCATTCACCGTGCCTTAAGCTTTCATCTCTCCATGTTTGCATCCTGGATCTGTCTCATTCCTTTGCTGGGGTCACACACACCCGTCATAGGAGCTCTTTGGTGGCCTGCAGAGCACTGGGCTCTCACGTTGGCTATGCATCCTCCTGGGTGTCCATGACAAATGGGGACTGGTGACCAGCGGGACCCTTTCCTCTGAAATACTGTTCGTTATAGCTGGAGAGAAAAAAAAAAAACCACAAAACACCAACATGTGAAAAACAAGCATTAAAGAGGTAAACCAAAAGGCCTACCAGCTCCAGGCAGTGACCTTTGCAATCCTAATGTGTTAAGAAATACCAGTGAGTGTAAATTTTTCAGCCTTGTCAAGAAGTGTCCTCTATGCCAAGAGCGCGAGCTGCAAAGCCGGTTACAGTTCTTCTCTTTAATGTTCTTTGGCTTTAGCCCAAAGCGGATCCTGGAGGCTCGGCAGAAAGCGAGGCAGAGGTGTCCCAGCCAAGGGCCGTGTCCTCGCCTCTCCGCCCGACGCACCGAACGCTTCTCTCCTTCCCCCGCCTCCAGTCCCGTTGGGCCTGTTGGCCACGGTGTCACTCTGCGAACTCGTGTTATTTTTCCTGCGGGCTAGGAACGTGTTTTATTGAGAGTCAGTGATTTCAGGGGGCAGGTTTCAGTCTTGTAGGGGTGACCTGTGTCGTCTCCCCGGGCACGTCTGGCCACGTACTCAGCTGTATTTAGACGCTCAGCTTCCCCGCGCGTGGATCGCTACATGAACTATATTGCCCTAAATAAATCTCTCATCCGTTTTATCAATCTTCCTGGCAGCATTTAAGAGGAGAAAAGAGTGGATCTGTTATTTTGTTGTACTCGCGGTTCATTAATGAATATAGAGTGTACGCTGGTCTCTAGCTGAGGCTGCCAGAAAGCTTTTCTGTACTTCGCTGCCAACATTTTTTGAGATCCAAAAGCTAGGCAGTGCTTAATCATTTCAGGTGTTTTTCACTGATGTGATCTAACACTAAGGCTTGAGAGGGCTTATTTGGGAAAAGAGAAAGGTTGTGTGAGCCTCGGTCTTCTACAGCTATTCAATGGTAGTAACAACATGCCCTGCTTGAGGTATGTTAATGAACCTGTCATTAACTAAAAGTAAAGATTCAGGTACAACCCCCGGTCGAGGAGGGTGTTAGACAGGAGTGCTGGAGGTTGGGAGGGTGTGCTGAGGGCCATCATGGGGCACCATCCCTTCCTCAACCCCCTCAGCCAGCCGCTGCTAGCAGCAAGGCTGGGCCGGGGGAACCTCCTGTGACCCACGTTGGCAATTCGCACTTTCTGCTCTAGTTACAAACTCTTTACATATTTCCCGTCTCCTCTACCCGTATGATATTTAACGCGTTGCTATGCCAGTAGTTGAGAGCAAACACTGCAGGAAAATATTAAAGAAACAACAGTTCCATCTGCCAGCATCTATCCAGAAGCATCAGTAAACTCTCTAGAAGTTGCATAGAACCATATAATCACCTAGGTTCGAGGGGACCTTTCACATCATCGAGTCCAACCATCAACCTAACTCTGACAAAAACCATCACTAAACCGTATCTCTAAGCACTGTGTCTACCCATCTTTTAAATACCTCCAGGGATGGTGCCTCAACCCCTTCCCTGAGCAGCTTGTTCCAATGCTTAATAACTCTTTCAGTGGAAAATTTTTTCCGAATATCCAGTCTAAACCTCCCCTGGCGCAACTTGAGGCCATTCATCTGATATTGCTGAAACAAAATTACAATATTGAGGTCTTTTTTCTGGCTCAGTTTTCTAAAAGAACAGGTGGAAGTCCCTCGCACTCAGGCAATTCTCTGAGGCATCCTGCATACACGTTACCTGGTGGGCTTACCTCTGGTGTCGCAGGACACGGTGGGTTTCCTTTCTTCAGGGCTTTCCTGCCTTCAAAACCTGTGTGATCCTCCGTGTGAACGCCTCGGCATGTCCCAGGGTGCGCTGAATGATCTCCTTTCCCAACAGCACTCTCGGCACAGTCTGGGTGGTCAAATGAATCCCGTACCTTTGGCATTTGGTAGGGATCTGGTGGGGACGATGAGGGCTTTGAGCACGAGCAGAGCGTGATCCAGGCGGTTCAGCCAAGCGGCCAGAGTTTCAGACCTTGTCTCAATAAATCCTTCTGCAGTTCATTCATCAGTAAAGGCAGCCTTGCTTGCAATTTATAACAGCCCTGTGAGTGGCACAAGGGTTTTAATAATCCAAATGCTGGCTTTTACAGACTGAAGTTGAAATCCCATTCTCATTGAAGCCAATGCTCAAAGCTCCCATTGCCATAGTGGGACAGAATTTCAAATAAGATACATAAAACTGTTCTTTTCTGCATTTTTTGGTTCTGTGTTGCCAGCCATTTCCTGGGGCACTGCTCCTCTGGCATGGTATGTGCTGGGTCTCTGCCCAAACAGTCCTCTCACTGCAAAAGCTCCAAAAAGCAGTGGGTTGTTCTGAAGGAAAAGAAAGAATAAAAAATGTGAACAAGGCAAACAAAACTAAAACAGAGAAGAAAGACTGCTAAGACATCATTCCTATATATAAAGCCAGGTCTTAGGGAACTGTCTTCTGTAAAAGAAAGCAAAAGGATTTCCCTTGAGGTGGAAATAATATTTTTGCTGAAGACTTCTGAAACAGCCCTTATTTTTGCTGTAATAAGCTTTGACTGTCTTGTGATTTCAGCGGCATGGTGGAGCCCTTTTGGCATTGCCCCCCTTACCCCCACCCAAGTCTTAATTTTCCATCTCATCCCCCCTCCCACCGGCAGAGCATCACTCGTGTGGCCACCTCATCTAAAAGTGCTTAGGGAATAGGTAAACCACAGGCGGTCCATTTGATTGTCACTTTAACTTGTCTTTTTTAAGACCAGAAAGGGAATTAAAGGGGTAGGAGGGGCTCTGCGTCCCCTCACTGTGGCAGTGCATGGGCTGGGGACAGTGACCGTGTGCTTTTGCTGTGGATGTTCCTCTCGTTTCCCGCAGCAGAGCTGCAGCAGATCCCGCTGCGTTAACTCGCTGCTGCGCCTCGTCCTTCCATCAGCCCCCATGTCCCTGGGCTTCCCGAGGTATGAATGCTTATTTGTATTCAACTATAGCTTTAAAAAAACTCTATCCAGCTGCACTCGCCCCTGCTCGCAGAGTGACAAAGAGCCGTGCCAAGCCACCCTGTGTGGCTGGGGTTTCTGCTGTGCCAGACCCGGCGTTTTCCCGTGGAAGGGGGAATTGTCAGGAAATGTGTTGCTTGCACATAGTGCCAGCAAATCATAGAATAGTTTGGATTGGAAGGGATATTAAAAGGATATTTAGTCTCATCCCCTGCCCTGGGAAGGGACACCTCCCACCAGACCAGGTTGCTCCAAGCCCCATCCAACCTGGCCTTGAACACCTCCAGGGATGGGGCAGCCACAGCTACTCTGGGCAACCTGGGCCAGAGGCTCACTGCCCTTACAGCCAAGAATTTCTTCCTCAGATCTCATCTCAATCTCCCCTCTTCCAGTTAAAAACTATTACCCCTCAACTAGCATAAATCAGTCGTTTTCATGTCGAATCACAGGAATCTGCTTTCTCTGTTCCTAACTGCTTTGCTGTTTTTACATGTGATTGTCTGCAAACCCACTCCCCCAACGCAGAGCATCCCTCGTGTGGTGGCTGGGCAGGACACCCTGTCACCAGCCACTGCACCCACGCGTCGCAGGATGCTGTAGTGTGAAATGTGGATGTGATCGGACCTCGGTGTCGAGCTCTAGCGGGCTGAGCTTAGAGAGGCTCGGGAAAGACGTGTGGCCAAAAAGATGAAGAAGAGAGCAAGTTATCATACATGCTGCACGCAGGGTTTGGAAGAAAGGGAGCTAAAAACAAGCTTTTGGTAAATGGTGTTTACTACAGAGGTGGAAGGGGGAGGATGAAATATGGGTGTGTGTTTTTGCTACACAGCTGTGCAATGAGTCTCAAGGGTTCAAACAGCACCGAGGAACAGTCTGGAGCATCATTTTCCATCCTGCTTTCTGTTGATCGATCCCATAGCTCGAGGTAAAACGCAGCATTTGAGCCTCGGCTGATTTAGTTTGCTTTGTTCACAAGTAAGGATTTGTTTTCATAAGGGTGTTATATTTACGTAAATACAAATGTTCAGTCACGACCCAGGCAGGGTGAAACAGGAAGAGGGAAGTGCCTGGACAGTGGCAGTATGGTGTAGTGAATGCCAGGGAAAATATTGACGTGGATGGATGCTGGAGTGATACAGAATAAAAGAATTAAAGCACCAGTCTCGGTAGGGCCTGGGATGTTACCTGAACCTTTTATTTTTTGCACTTTCAGTAACCGTTTTAGCTACAGACAAACATCTTGGCTGAGTTTCCTTTCCGGCCACTGAAGTCTGGGTTGATATGAATTACTTGAGGCTATGCCATGGCATACCCTTGCAGGCTATAGCATAAGCAAGCTTTCCAAGAGGAGGGATCCTGCAGCCCGGGGTGGCGAAATGAGGGCAGCACCGAGCCTTTAAATTCCCTGTCAAAGTCACATTCATCTCTTTTTACTTGACGAGATGGTGCATGGGATGAATCGTTTTATCGGAGGGTAGTTTTGGTGGCTGACCAGAAAGATCTAACCTCAAGACACGCGCACCAGCTCATCCGTGTGGCTGAACTGGTGCTGACTGGTCTGGAGTATGCACGGATGGGGATTTGGGGTGGTCATGGGGGGAACTGGGAGCCAAAGGAAAGGCTACGTGTAGTTTGAGAACCGATGCCTGGCATTTCCACTGGATATTCCTCCAAGACACTTAGCTGGGAGAAATCTTACTGGAAAGAAATCTTTTTACATGAGACTGAGAAAAATGTTCCTGGGACATGAATATTGGATTCTTGCACTTGAGAGCTTTCTCTGGAAACATAATTTTTTGAAGTATGAAGTAAAAGAAATAGCCTGCCAATATACTGTTAGAAATTTGCCTTCTTGGATGTGGCTGCAGTATTGGAGTAATATGTTTTAAGATGTATTTCAAGTCTCAGATGTGTGCAGTAATCAGGCCTCCCCAAATCTTTTATGTAGCTTCTCAGTAGTTTCATCATCTCTCTTGGTCTAGCACAAACGAGCCCGGAAATGCCACATTTGTAAAGGAGAAGTAGGTGTGTTCTCAGGTGGTTTCCCGTGCTGTGCGAGAGCTGCCCTGAACGCATCTGTGAAATTCAGACGCCAAGGCTTTACGCCATCCCAGTACGTGCCAGAAGGATTCCTTTTCCAGAACCGTCCAATCTCACCTGTTCGCTTGGAGCAAATACACACCTCAAGACGCCCCGTTCCCTGCATTGGCTTGGACACCATGACAGCCAACAGCTCTACTTCTGCTATGCGTTGGGGAGCTGAGGAAGGAGAAGAGCCCTGGTTTCGCCTCCTGAATCTCGTTCACAGGCTAAGTAGGATGGAGGGAGGATATAGCCTGGAGCAATCTTAAGGAGTGTTAAGGACACTGGGAATTAGGCTCCATTTGGGGTGGGGGCTTCTGCCCCCTCTGGAGGGCGCTCTGCTGGTCCAGAGATGCTCCCGCCAGAGATTTGGTTTATGTCTTGAAGAGAATGACATTTTTATTTAGAGATGTTCCTCCACACAGATTCTTGGCGCTTTGGAGAACTTTGCAGCAGTCTCAATATTTAGCATTAGATTCCTTAGTTATTTTTTGCCCTGAAACTGCACAAGCCCAAGCAAATTTTCTCCCCTTTCCTCTGTCCACACTCTCTCTGTGCCTCGTGCTTTTCCTGTGTGTGCATCTCCTGTCGCCTCTGTGGCAGATAGGGACTATCAGCAACTGGCTTTTGTTAGCCAGAAATACAGGATGCCGTTATCAGCTTCTGTCTGATGCACTCCACCTCTCATGGGTGAACCAGAGCCAGACTCATCTGCTCACCAGGGATGAGTCAAGCTTGAAAGCCCTTCAAGCCATGATCCTGCCCACACAGCCTGGCTACCGGAGCTCTCCTGCCCGCTGGCCAGTCCCAGGCACTTTGGACTGAAGAGGTCTTTCTCTTCGGCCAGCCCTTGGGCTGTCTTGGCCTCAGACCATGCTCTTCGGTTCATAAGAAGGAAATGGGTGACTGTTTCTTTCTGCTGTGGAACGAGTAAGCTGACTCTGATGTGCTGCAGAGTTTTGGTCAGGCAGGGGTTGCAGAGGAAGGTGGTGGAACAGATGTTCTTCTTCAGGTCCCTCTTGCTACAAACCCTGTCAAGATCAAAAGCTCCCTTTGTTTCTAAAACTGCTCTTGTGCCGTGATTTCAGGGTTCTGTTGAACAAGTACAGGTGAAAATAATGTGACATCTCACAGTCAAATGCACACAGAGCAATGCAAAAGGCAGAGCCTTTGAGCTGTTTTTAAATAAGTGTGTTTCTTGCATAGATAACAGCGCAGCCGGGGGAGAATTTCATGCGTGAGGAGCGTAAATCGAGCGCCTTGCTCTCAGTCCCTGGAAAAAATCTCATTGGGGTGACTGCCAAAGCAAAGGTGGCGCAAAGACGGGCTTGCAGACCTTCAGGACATTGGTGGCAAATAAAAGAAAGGACTTTATAAATAATATAGACTACTACCAACAGACAGCAGCTGCTTTGTTTCTATGGTGATTTTGATCCTTTCTAAACAGGTACCCTTGGCACCGCAGGCAGGTTCGAGGAGAGCTGTGCATCCTCCCTGGGGGTGCCCACCTCCCTCGGGGGGTGAGGCCGCGGCAGTGGGAGGTGAGGCAATGCCCTGCTCCCCTGGTGCGGCCGAACGCCCAAAGTCAGCCCTCCTTGGTGGGACTAGAGGAGTCGCCCCCCCCTCCATGGCGGCAACACCTTGGGTTCCCGGCTTGAGGCGAGGTCACATCAGAGGATGGGGAAATCTCGGTGGGTTTGTAAAAGGCTTGGAGAAGAAGGTACAGAAAAGAGGACACGTCTGAGTCTGGGGATGCTGAAGTGTTGCTTTTGTTCTCTAATGACAGAGAAGTCTGCCAGTCTTGGCTCCGCTGCGAGCTTCACTCTCTGTAATTAAAAATCAATTAGTATGTTTAGCAATTATCTAATTAACTTACTAAAGCTATCATGTTAGATTCATATCCAAACATGCCTCTAAATTGTATGTGTTAGTAATAATGCAAATGATGCATTTATTGCTCATGTAAGTTTGAATTAATTGAAGCGCGTGACGTTTCTGTTAATTTTGCACATACCTAATACTCTGTACTTGGGGATCTTAGAAAAACCAATTAGGATCACGAAAACTTTCCCGGGACCGCAGTTTTGCAAGTCTTCTGTACGCAGGACTTTGGTCCCTGAAGCTCAAGCATGAGAAATAGCGCAAAATGATCCCCGCCATCCACATCAGCTGGCAGGAGAGTTAAAGCCAGCGCAATTTGACTGTCCCTGGGCTTATTCTCAGGGAAGTTGGTGGCCCAAGTGACTGAGCACCAGGCTGTACCTTGAACACCATGCCCAGTCTCCCCCGTGCTTGGCTGGTGGTCTTTGCACCCACTACTTCTCTGTTTTATTTAAACAGGGATTTTCGTGCAGCAAAGACCATCTCCTGACCCGGTGTATTCGCGGCGCTTACCGTGTGTACCCGCTCACAGCCAGATCCTCTCAATAATAACGGAAAAACCGCCTGATGCCAAGGACCCCGTTGTTTCCTGCATTCAGAGGTGAGGTCAAATTTGTTATCGAGTTAGCATTTAGAAAGCCGTCTATTAAGCCAGCTTAGGTACTTTTCTCTGCTGCAGCTGTAAGAGGTAAAAGAAATTAAATAAAAAGGAAAACATCCATCTTTTTGCAACTAGCTCTACAATGGGAAATGGGAACGGTTTTACAGCCTCTGTTCTTTCTGAAACTACCCAGGTACCAGCCCTTTCCTGGGAACCTTGCGGCTAAACGTATTAATGAGCAGGGTGTATAGGAAGGTAAAATAGCCTTGTAATGTGCGCCAGGGGCTTTGCAGAGCCAAACGTTTATTTAGTCAAGCAAACTTAAGGGCTCGAGTGTTTGCTAATGGGAATTTGAGAAAATCCAGAGCAAAAATGCATGAACAAATAATACAGACCCCATTTCAAAAGATGGTTTTGGACTGTCAGTCTGGATTACATGGAAGGCTCCCGGTGTGTTCAGCCAGAGTGACTAAAAGATGACAGATGCTGCTGGTGACGTTGTCTGGAGCTCATCCCTTCTGCAGCTTTGGGATCGTTGCAACTACGCATGTTGCCAGACAGTAATAAAGACAAAAAGCGATGCTCCTGGAAAGCCTCAACTCTCTGAAAAAAAAAAAAAATTGGTGAAGCTCTAGAGGTTTTGCAGACCTTAAACCACTGCTCTTCTCTCCTCTTGATAACAAAAGCGGTTTCCAAATCAGACACCTGTGTATTCAGCAGCTCCAGCACTACTGAGCAGGATTTATGAATCCGTGTGCGCTCCAAAGCTGGTCACTTCTACCTTATTAATAGCAAGGGACGTGGCCAGAGAGAGAGCACACCGCCACGAAACGGCAGTGATAAAGCCATCTAATTGGTTTCTTAAATTCCCCGGGAAACATTTGTCCTTGGTAAGACTAGGCTTGGGCTGTTTGGCGATGCCAGAGCTGCGTGAGGTGTAATGGTGGATGTCAGATGCCTGGGTGAGTTATTCCCGTCTGAACTACGGAGGTTGGTTATCTCAGATCCTTCGATTGGTTAAAAAGCTCTAAGGTGAAAAAAACACAAGAGAAAGGGCTGTCCCTAAGCATAAAGTGACTGTGGGCAAGATTTGTGAAGGTCTTTAGGTGCCTGAAGATTCAGATAGATATTTCTGAAAAAACCTGCAGTCAGTGGAGAGTGGAGAAGTAAGAGTGAGTTCAGAACATAAATAAGGAGATCTGAGTTGGCAGGGTTAAAGAGAGGATGGGAGGCAGGTGAAGAGGTGAAGACGTGGATTTATCAAAGCAGGACTGGCGTTTAAGAGCGTTCTTAGATCCAGTGTCTGGTCTTCAACAGGGACGTGACTCTGGTGTCCTGGAAGGAGAACACCTCCATGGGGTGGCAAGGGAACAGAGCGGGGCTGGGGGATGGGGCTGCTTGGGGGGGGCTGGGGGAGGAGGTGATGTTCTGGGGATGGCTGAGAAGAGAAAGACAAAAAGTTCTGCGTTCACCCATTATGGTGCTATAAATCCGTGGCTCTGAGGACTGTCCTAACAAGTGTTTCTTCACCAGTACTTATGGGAGTGTTAATTGTACGCAAAGTCTTTAAAGCAGATACAGGTTTCTGTCTTATGCCACTTTATGCAAGATACATCATTTTGCAAATAAACATGCCCTTCCATCCTCAGATCCTGACATCTTAAAGTGCATTTAATATTATAATTGTTGTTGAGAAGGAAACCAAACATTTCTTCAGTCTACCTGACCTCTTATAGCACTTAAAGCTTTTGGAGTTAACAGCAGGCACTAAAACAGGTGACTGATTTTATCATCCTTAACATCTTGCTGACATTCACAGGCTTCTGCCAAATGCACTTTCTGCGTTTGGTGCTTCGTAGCTACATGAGATGCTTTTAAAATTTTATAAGTGCATGTTACAAAAGACAGTCTTGCAAGAGCAGAAGCCCAGTAACTCGCATTCCTGTTCTGCCACCCGGAATAGAAAGTGCATTGCAGTCAGTTCAAAGTTTTCATTGTTTTCTTTGCGGTTGCTTTGCAACCTACAGGAGCTGCTGAATTGTGTCGTAAGTTTGGAATAATTTAAAGCTTGTCTCCAAAAAGTAAACAATTATTGTATTTGCAGCTGCCGGTTTGCAGCGTGATCTCCACGACAGCAGTTGGAGAACGCAGTAGTTTGTGGGTCTGGAAACACTGGAGAGAGGCAATAGAAACAATAAGTTAAACCTAAAAACATTTCTCAATTTTTAAAAAATGGCCATGGAAGAATCCCCGTTTTCCCTCTCTCCAGAGCCACTACATGGTTGCTTCTATTAGGAAATATTTCTCTTTTGGGAACTTTTCCTCAAAGGTTTGATGCCAAATCCTGATGCCTCCAGCAGTTCACGTGGGGAGTCTGTGAGCACCTTTATAACATTTACTGCTTCGGCCTAAATAATTCATCCTCACTGCTTCTCTCTGCAGAGAGCAGGCGTTTCATTTCACAGGCAGAAGGCTGCATTTAGAAAGACAAAGTAATTTAACCAAGGCTATATATCAGGTCACTAACACAGCTCAACCTCATCTGCTATTATTCTCCGGTGTTTGTTCCTCGTTGAATGCTTCATTTTTTTTAGTGTAGTAGAAAAGAATTAAAGCTATAGGTGCTTGAGGGAGAGCTGAGATTTTCTCTCTTGTTTCCCCTCTCCTTCTCCAGTAAGCCTTTGCCACACAACCACTACGTATTTTAAAAGTAGCATGTAAAAGTAATGCAGAAAAAAAAAACCCAAAGGAGTTGACTTTAAGAGGAATTAATTTCCTGCTTTTACACCCAAAAAGGTGCTGAGCGATTCTGAAGCCTGGCCTGGGCTGTGATCCCAAATGCTCGGCAGGCTGGCCCGTGGCTGGTGCTTACCTGCTGTCAGCTTTTCCCTGGGCTATTAGTGACAAGTGGCTAAGGGCTGGCCAGGATAACCCTTGTGCCGGCTTGGTGCTTAACCATACCACTGGTACCGGGCAACCCCTCCTCCTCCAAGCCCCTCAAAACCCACAAAAACCCCTTCTCACTTCTGCGCTATATCAACAAATCAATGTTTAATTGAGTTATCAGGCTTGCAAGTATCTGCGCAATTATTATCCGTGGATAGCAGAGCAGTAGGGTTTTTGTTTCCCTCCAGGCTCAAAGGCGAGAGCCCGCAGGGGTTTGGGGGGGCAGGAAAGGATGCGTGGAGCTCGCTGCCTTTATCCAGGCTCTGTGTTTGTGACTGGTGATGCCCCAGCAGCAGCTACCTACTGACAACGGTGACCTGCTCGATAAACCCCTGACCAGGCCCTCTGGCTTGCATGAAACATAAAAAATCCTGCGGCGATTTCCAGTCCTGGGGATGGGGGGAGGCTGGCTGCTGAAAGGCTGTGGAGTCACCCAGAAAAAGCTGTTAGAGCCAATATTCAAATATGCAACTTGGATAAGAAAATGGGAACTTCCAGCTTTGATTTGGAGTGGCAGGACGAGCTGGCCGAGAACATGAAGGTAGAAGGTGACCATGAAATACAGAGGTCACAGCCTGTAGTAAGGTTATCAAAGAATAAAAAGTGCAGAAAATGGGAAAAAAACACCTCCCAAAAACCAAGGAAGAAAACCCCAATGACCTTCAACAGGGCAAAGTCCAATAAACTCGGAACTGGTAGGTAACAGCCTTTGGGAAACAAACCCAAATGAAAAAAGGAATTCAGGAAAGTTGGCGGTTCTTTAAAAAGGCTACTAAGGGCACACATACAATCCGCCCCAATGCAGAGGAGCAATAAGAAGGGTAGTGGCTAAATCATGAGCTCTTTTATTGACTCTGAGCAAAAAGGAATTGCGCGGAAAGTAAAAAGCGGATCAGCTCTCTGAAAAACAGAGCGCAGGAGAGGACCGTAAGCATAGAGGAAAAAGCAGAAAGACAAAAGCGCAAGGCAAGGGTCAAGTAGAAAGGCACACAGAAGGGCCGTGTAGAGCTGCATTAGCTGCACGAGGAGGCCCAGGAAACTTCTGGTTCACGACTGGATGAGCGCAGAGGGGGGACGCAGAGATGGCTGAGGCCCCGAGTGCTCCTCTGCCCTTCTCTCTGCCGAAAACAGCAGCAGCCGACACGGTTCGCAAATAGGTAAGTGCTTAGGCTAAAAGAGGGAAAAGACTTAGCGAAGTATTTGCATAAATTAAATGTTGCTGAACCAGGCTATCCAACCTGCTCTGGGTGAGCCTGCTTTGGCAGGGGGGTTGGACTAGATCATCTCCAAAGGTCCCTTCCAACCGCCACCGTTCTGGGATTCTGTGATTCCATATGATAGCACCATTTTGCTCTCACTGAGCTCGCCAGGTGATGGTTGGCAGTTACCTGTGAAGAAGACGGGAGGGGGTGGCTCAAGATTGGACAAGGACTAGCAAAATGAGGGGTGCAATTGTGTCTGGGGTCTCCTTAATTCTTGGAGCATAGGGCCGACCCCAAACAGGTTGGACTCTGCGCCAAAGGTGGTGTAAGGAAAACTGTCCCCGTTCATAGCAGCTGAGGCTCTTGGGAGTCCTGTTAGTTTAACAGGAGCCAGTGGTAAATAGAAGTCAGTATGTAGCTGTGAGCTTCCCATTTGCTTGTCCCTGTCTCAGCTTTACTGGATAAAAACCCTATTTTGAAAGGTCAGTGCTTGTGTTCTAACTGTAAACTAAAAATTCCTTCCTGGAGGAATGTTAGGGCTGTTACATGGAAGCTCCTTGGGGATTTCACGCGTTGATACTTGCCCAGAAGGTTTCAGTGGTGCAGCATTGAAAAACCTCTGCGTTGGTAAGCGTTAAATTGCAGCAGGAATGCATGGCTGCTCCCCAGTTCAGAGCTACATTGTGCATGCTGAGAAAAAAACGGTATTTTTCTGGCGCTTTGCTGAGTAAAAGGCTCTGTTGGCAGCTGTCTTCAGCAGCCAGGTAAAACCTTCCCCTGCAAATACCGCAGCTGACTGTAGGTATGGGAATGCAGTTGCCCAGGGAGCGGGCGTGCAATGGGCTGCACGAGTCTGACAAATGAAGCAGAGGCTTGTTCTAATTGAGTAACCTGACCAGAAGTGGAGCCTTTCGAAAAAAGCCAGATGCGTCGGCCAAGGCTCCTCCTGGGACACTTTCCTTCATGGTGGGGAGGAAGAGGAGCCTGGGAGAGGCAATACTGCAGAAGCAATTTTTCCGTTGCTAAAGCTAAATCACAGCCTTTCACTAGACGTCATCTGGGAGCAGGGAAGGTACCCCTACGCTGCTGTGCTCCTTTCCCTGCTCCCCACCAGGTCCACCTCCCGTGTCATGCGAAGACCTGAGAAGTCCAGATTTCCGTGCATAGCCAGATATTTGTTCTTGCTGGCATGGTTATCGATGAGCTGATTGCCTCATGGGCTTGGCAGATGCTTTGTGTGAAGGGGTGAAGGCAAGCGGTTGCAGATGAGCAAGCTTGGGTCTAGGACCCATTTTCTCTTATTTATCCCCACTCTTCTCCCTTGACGATACACTGAATTTCAGGGATGGTATTTTCCTCTGGAGGGGAAACGTAGAGGAGAGGCATGTGATGGTCTATTTAAACCTCTCGGTAAGTGGATGATTTTTTCAGTTGTGTTTTTCCTTGACAAAATTTCATCTGCTTAGAGTGGTATCAAACTGTGGCATACCGTAGCTGCACGTCTGCTCAGAGCCTTTCTGAAACAAATGTGGTCAGCGAAAATGTCCACATGGTAACAGCCACTCACATTTATGAAGGATGGCTAAGAAGAGAAATAGGGAAAATGACTGGAGACCAAAATCAATTCTGCTAAGCACCACCTTTCCACAAGAAGACTGCAGAACAGCCGCTCCAGCTCTTACGGATGGTTTTGTCTCCAGTGCATGGTGGCATCCCCCAAAGCTTTGCCTTTGCTGTTGCCCAGATGACTGTTTCATGGCCTGATGGGTCAGGAAGGTGTTAAGCTGTAAGGATGCAGTGGACGAGCAAGGAGGGGCTGAGTTACACACCTGACCTTGCTCTTCTCACCCTTTGTGTCCCAGAGGAAGTTGTGTAGCCTTGCTGTTGTGTGCTTTGAAGAAGAGACTCAGCTGGTTGGGGTGCACTGAGGTCCTGAGCTTGGGGCAGAGCTGCTCCTCTCTAGCGCCAGAGCAACACTTTATGTTTTCCAGCTCCAGAGCCAGGTAAGCTCAATGTCACCACTGAGCCCAGAACAAAAATGCGCGTGGTCTATTTTATCCCCTCCCCTTGCTAGTTCTGTTTCTTCTCCGTGGTAAAAGCAGGTCTAAACGGCAGGATACAGACAGGTCTAGGATCCTGAAGTTGTGGCAGTAATATGCCCAAGATATTTCATCCTCTCTAAATCCTCCAGTGTCTTTCTGACCCAAGCGTACGAATGAATAAGATGCTGAACAACATTGCTGGGGGAGTAAATACCTCGTAACCAAGCAGGTGCCTCACTTTTCATTTGTGCCCGTGTGAACATTTATGATTTTATTTCAGAATGGCATTGCAGTGAGCTGCGCCTTTACAAATAGGAAATTAAATCAGATGGTGATGTAAACCTGCAGAGGAGAACAGGCAGCTGTAATGGTTCTTTATTGCTTATTTCATCTGCTGTTGCATTTTGCCATCGTCTGGTGCTTAGTGAAGTGTATGATTTATTCATAGAAGACACTGTCGCAGCCAAAGGATTGTACAATAAACCACTGACAAGGCCTATGCCAAAAGCCATTAGGAAAAGAGAACAATAATCTAGACACAAAGTATTTACAGACCAAGTTGTCTTTAATTTAAAATCCTTTACTAAGGCTTGATGATAATTACATCACATTTCAAATCAGCCAATACTGACAGGCTTCTGTGTTTTCCCCATTGGTATTAAAAAATCTGCAATAATTGAAATCTACTTTAAGAAGCCACAACAAATTAATGTCATCTTAAGGTCATTGAAGCACTCGCGCATGCTGCTACGAGCCAGATTTTTCTTACTTAATATTAGTGCCAGGCTGGCAAAGGAGTTGGCAGGCCAGGTACGTGTTTAATATGGCTATTGGGCTGGATCCTCCTCTGTGGTCTGTCTTTCTCCTCTTCCTTCTGCTTCTCTCTCCCTCCCCATACAGTGGTATTTATATATATATATGTTTAAAATATGTATTTTATACATATATATATATACACACACACGCGTGAAGGGGTGAGGTATCGTGCTAATGTAGGGATAGAGAGATGCTTTAAAGTCTATACGTCCACTGGAATTCCCAAGAGGACTGTGCCTTGGAGAAGTGCTCTTCCCCTCGCGTCTCCCTCTCTGCTGCAGCTCTGTCTCGATCACTCCCCACTCCAGATTATTTGAGGAGGCTCCGAGCGCGGAGGATATCTCTGTGGATTCAGAGTAATCCAAGAGGATGAGACGTTGATATCAAAATGCACAGGGGCAGTGGGAGGGAGACGTCAGTCCTCCATCATTCCCTTTGCTTACCCACACACCAGTGCACGTCTGGGAACGGAGCTGTGCAGATCCGGCTTTGCAGGAAATGGGAAATGGCAGAAAAGGTTGTAAAGCCGCCGTAAAGCTGCCACGGACTCTGCGGCAGTGGTGTCCCCGCGGGCTGCCTGCAGCTCCTGCTCTGTCACATCTCCCTTTGGGCTTTCAAAGTCTCGATTGCATTTCTCGTTTTTTGGAGCCCGTGCTCGAGAACAGCCTTCCCAAGCAGAAGTCACTCTGGTTTCTGTGCTGCGATGGGAGGGGAAGCCCCAGGGAAGGGGTTCACAGCACAGGGCATGTAATATTTGAATTCTGAAATTTTTGGAAGTGCTGCAGATGTGGCTATGGCTTTTCCCCACACTAAGATGTCTCTCTGAGGCAGGGCGAGGGTGCCCACGTTGTGCATATCCATCTGGAAGACAGACTCATTTATTATTTTGAACATTATTTATTATTTGCTAGACAAGGACATCAGTGGCAGCACGTCAGGCAGAGGAGGCAGAAAAACCTGTGGTACCTGTGTGATGTTAGTGACATCTTGCTGGAATAAAGCAGGTTTTAGTGATCATTCTGTGAAAGGTAAACGCCTGTATTCTCCACAAATGGTATTCCTTTTTTACAGGAGCCCTTAATTTCACTGTGCCATACTGCTGCTTCTAAGAAACAGAGGCATTTATCGAGGGTCTGCCTGCACTGTTGATGCTCGGAGCTGGAGATAACTCCTTTTCCTGTGCTCGTTTAACCCGATTCCCATAAAATCTTGGCCAGCCTGGAGATGGCTGGACGCTCCAATGTCCATACCAAGAGTTAGGGAGAAATGAGGAGACCCTGTGCTGCAAAACCACATTGTTAGCGTTTTCAAGGTTTGTATAATGCCACGTGGGTCCAAAAAAGCTAAGCCCAGATGCAGATAGCGGATGGTGAGAAAGAGCAACTGAGGCATCCTAAAGGCAGAAGTATTGCTTTGGAGGGGAAACTGCACATTTAGATTTTTCCCCAGCCTGCTAAAGCTGTCATTCTTCCTGCACCGGCTGTCCTTGGAACAAAATAACAGCTGATGGCGTATACGATGCAGATCGCCTGAGCGTAAACGTGTAGCAGAGTTTTGTGTAGGTTTGTCTGTTAAAGGTTTGATGCCATCAGATGTCCCTGCGCTGTTCCCTACTGCATCGTGTTTTATGGCTGCTTTTTGGAGAGAACAGAAGGAAAAACGAAAAGGAGCGCGATCTGCCTCCTTGGCCGCCGCGAGTTTGTGGGTGATGCAGTGCAGCACGCAGGTAGCTGCTCTGCAGGTGTGTGCAGTTGCAGGGTTTTGACGACTGAGAGCAGCAGATCCATTCATTGCTCAGCGCCTGCTCTCGGCAGCCCCGCGGAAGAGGAAGATGAAGCGCGGCCTCGCGCTAATATTTGCATTCGCTACAACTTTGTTCTTGCTTTGTTTCGCTGTGATCTCAGATGTGGCAGAGCTCTAAGGGGCGGGTGAGGACTTTGAAAGAATAAATTCCGGTTTCTTTGTGATGTGCAACGAAAGCAGTAGGAGTAAGAAATCTGTTTTTAAATCCAGCAATGTAAAAAACGGTTTAATTAGTAGCCTAATGAAAGCAGTCCTCTTCGGAAACAAAATACATCTACCTCTGAGTGGGAATGCATGTGGTGTTTATGGTCCCTCCTTGAAAGATTTTGAGGGTACTTTTGTTGTAAATTATAACACTGTTTTCCAAAGAGTTTAAATAGTCTTTATTATTCCCAGCAGTTCCATGGGGAAACTCATGTCCTTTGAACAGGATTTGTAGCGTATGCAGGGGCTTTTGTCACACCTCCTGCTCAACAGATCCCCAAGCTAGAAGCTGGGTTAGCTACGGCCATGCTTGGGGACAGGAGTTTAGCCTGGATGAACCTCTGGTCTGACCCAGGATGGGCATTCTTGTGCTTAAATCACCTTTAGGTAATATTTCCTAAGAGATTTCAGCAGCTAACATGGGCAGGGTGGGGGGGGAGACGGGGTGGTGAACACCTGGGTGACTGTGATTACTCCACCAGGGTCGGAAAAGACTGTGAGGATGATTGTATCGCGAATAGCAAATTTATTTGAACATCGTGAATTCTTACTCTTCTGTGCAAAATGGTTTGACTCGGTGATGACACTGGGAAAAAAATTGAGCGTTGAGGTGTTTAGGCACACAAGCTCCTGGAAATTCAGAAAGATGCTCCTGATATGAGCTGGCAAGCCTACAGGAGTAGGAAAATCCAGTTGGAATTTTTATTGCATGTTGGTTTTTTTTAAGAAAGCAAACAGAAATCTCCACCTCCTTATGGTGTCTGAAATAAGCTAAATTATTCTGCCTGGGGTAGCTGTCACAAGAGCAAAGGCCGAGGGGTCTGGCCGTATGTCTGAGCACAGGGTGCAGCCAGTCTCTGGTTCAGAGGGAGGGTTGTGACTCGTCCCGTGGGGTATTGTGTGGCCGGGTCAGATGCTGTCAGCAGTTGGGCCATGGCCGCCCACCCCAGGGTCTGCTCTGGCAGTGGTCGGAGGAGACGGGCACTAAACTTTACCCAGAAATGAAGGCTCTTTTCTCTTCTCTCAGCAGCTGATAGAGGTCTGCAACGTCTCCTGCTTCGGGAGGTGTCTGTAGGGCTGCAGCAGAGATTTCTTCTGGAGTTTATGCCGCTTCTCCAATGAGAAGCAGCACTTAGCTGTCCTAGGGAGGCACTAACGCTAAGGCCAGGAGTGAACCCAAACGCATGAAAGTACTCCTACTTCTATCGGAAATCTCCATCCACCTCCTCTCTGAGGCTGGAGGTCCATCCCACTCTTGTGGTCTTCATCCTTCCTCCCTCCTCCCCAGATCCCTCACGCGTCACAGGGATTGGTGTGAATATAAGCAACACAAGCATCTGCCTCCACCTCCAAGGATTAAGAGGGGGACAAAATGTAAAAAAAGACAAAAGAAATTGTTATTTTCTGGCAATAACTGTCACCGCCCAAAGACTGCATAGTGATAGGGATAGTTTTAGTAGAGCTGAGGATGCTGTCACTTTTTCTCACATCTTCTCTGTCTGAATCCAGCAGCTGTGGGATGGGATTAGGTGGAAACGCTATCCTGGCACCATGGCTGGTGCACCCCGGGGGCCAGCAAACCCCAGCCTCTCCCCCTGCTCATTTCTGAAGCTCCACATGTGAAAATGAATCCCTGTCTCAGCTGGTTTCCACGCTGATTATTTGGCAGGGGATTCTGCCTGGCCTACCAAAGCTTCCCCCGCTTTCTTCAAAAATTACATTCAACAACCTACTGTTTTTCATCTGCGAGCATCACAGATTTTAAAGGACTTCTCTGCAAAGAGTTTTTCTCTCCAGCCGCTGTTTTCAACAAGCATGAGATGCTGATAGCTTCAAAAATCCTGCTTGGAATATGGCATTAATATTTGATCTTTGCTGAAGCCAATGAGTTGCCTGACTTCTGCAGACAATGCAGAGAATAATAAAGCTTTTGTTTGTTCTTCCTGCAAGGAAAAAAAAAAATAAAGGAAGCTTCATTCTGCTGATGTAAATTGAATGCTAATGAAGGCGCTTGTTAGTGGAGAGGCTGCAGCCAAGCTCTCCACTTACAAAAATTTTCCAGAGCTCTAAATAGAGAAGAAGGTGGAGGAAGTCTGAGCGGCAGCGTCCGCCGATGGATTTGTACAGCTCTAATTTTCTGTACGTGTGCGTTTTCGGAACCTCACTCGGAAGGGGAAAATGCCAGAAGTTTGGGGTAATGCTTCAGTGGGGATGTGTTACGTTACCAAAATCACAGAATCCTGTAGGTTGGAAAAGACCTTTAAGATCAAGTTCAACCATAGACCAACGCTGCCGAGCCCACCACTAAACCAAGTCCCTAAAATGAAAGTATTTAAATAAGTAAATAACCCATTTTTACAGTAAATTTTTTTTTTAGGGGTGGTGAGGGAGAGGCTTTTCCTGAAGTTTGAAGTTCTCCTCGTTCTTGTGGTCTTTCTATCTTGAAAAATAAATAAAACAAGCGAAAGCTGATATAAAGAAATCCACTGAAATAACACTAGTCCACTATGAAGGCTGAGGACTTACATACCTGCATGTATTCTGAAAATTAAGATTTTCTATCTGTCTTCTCTCATTAAAATTTCAGCTTGACAATCCGCTTGCTACATTTCAACAAATTACTGTCCGTTTCCTTTCACTAGGAGGAGAGGCCCGTCCCCTGAACTTGTCCACAGATGAGCCCGAATAGCGGGACATCTCATCCTGCGCCTCTGGAGGAAAGGGATGAAGCTTCTGCTTGGAACCACGGTTGGTTCCCGGGAAAAAGGAGCACCAGGTAAGTTCCAAGAACAACCTTAATTTTAATATTTCTTGATGCTATATTCCTGATCTATATCCTTCCTGTTGTGCTAATGCTAGAAATGTTTGTGTTTTAATTAGTTCCTTGCTATAATAAAGGGTTGGAGGGGGGGAGAAAAGTAGCTATAAAGACAGGAGTGGGAAGGCTTTTGGCAGGAGGAAAGGAAGGAGAAAGAAAGTTACTGCCTACTTAGAAAGTAATGATATGAGCAATTACCACTCTGGTGTAAATGAGGTGATCTCAAATGAGAAAGTCACTTCTGAGGTATCCTTAGCAAATGTGTCTTTCAAGGATGGGACCTTCTCCAAAAAGCATTTTAACAAAGTATTTTTTATGGGAACAGTTTTATCTTTGGATTGGGAGAAAAACATGCAAAGTCTACTGTTTCCAAGCAGAAACATTTCTAGTGTTAAAATAATGCTGAGGCAATTTTCTGGAAATCTCAATTATTTTCCCTTTGTAGATTAGAAAGTCAGCCGAGGGTCTGCTCTAATGCCTATAAAAGTCAATGGGAGATTTTGCATTAACTCTCCGGAGAGCTGGATCAGTTTGATTCTCAGCTGCAAAGCCTTTAAGCTTTGCTATTTCTGAGCTACGTGGAAGTAAGGTTTACGCACTGGTAAATTGTGCCCTGTGAGTTGCAGAAGGTTGGTGCTAATTTTCTACAAGCATTTTGGGGAGAAATAAGATATGCAAGTAAGACCTAAAAATCAAGCATAAAAGTCCAAGCGCATCCTTGCTGTTGTGCTAAAAGTAACGGCAGGTGAGCGCTTTGTTCCATTTCAGTTTTTACATCACACAATTGAGACTGGGAAGTGATTTAGGGCAAAAAGCTTGTCGGTGTAAGGACGAGTTGCCTGCCGCAGCAGTTGTCCCCCGTGTTACTTAATGGCTGCAGTTCTTGAGTTTTAGGAATGAGTTGTCAGATTTTTCTCTCCAGCCATCGAGAGGGAGGTTTCTCAGTTCTGCCTTTGTCTGTACTGAGTAAATACAGGACGTTTTTGGCCTTAATGAAGGTTTTTGCTTTAGTGCCAAATGTTTATATTAGGGTGGAGTTTAGAGGTTTTATCCAGTTTAGGGTTTCACCGTGGCAGACCCGATGATCTTAAAGGTCTCTTCCAACCTAGATGATTCTGTGATCCTATGATTTGAAGTCCCTAGCAACAGCCGCTCCTTGCCCTAAGAGTGTGTGTGCTAAAGGGACCAGGCTTTTAGGGATTGGGTGGACAAGCACATTTTTCATGGAAAATAAAGATGCAGGGATGCTTTAGCCATCATTGTTGCAGGAGGTCCAAAAACTGTCTCTTCGATGCAGGATATTTTGGCCAAATAAAAGCGATCTCTATAAATCTTTCCTTCCTGATGGCCGGTTAACAGTAATGAAGAGAAGTGGTTGATGGTCTGGTCCTCGTCCCCGGGGAGGCTGTGGTGGTTTGGGCAGATGGAGAGGTGCCCAGGGGGTGGGTGTCCGTGCACGGGCACACATGCAGGGACACGCGCTGCTCTGTACATCAGGCACTGCAATGCCTGCAGCCAGCCCTCTCATTTACCAACATCCACCATATTTTCTGTTCTGCTCAGCTCCTCTCAAACATCCCAGCCGCGCAAATACTCCTAAAGGTGAGTTTCCACCTGGGAACAGATGGGCACAGAGGAACAAGAGCTGCCAGTGCTGGTACAGCTCAACTGGTGATGAATTTGCTCCATTATTTTATCCTGTGGTCTGAAACGTGCCGTTGTCTCTTAAGCAGTAGTATTTGCTTCCCAGCTCGCTGCTCACTGGCTTTTCAAGCTCTAATAAAATTCAGCCTGCAGGTAAGTCTACTTCTACTGTGTCCTCCAAGCTGGCTCCAGTGTGCTGTAAACACGGGCTTGTTACGCCTCTGAAGCATAAATAAACCCGGGGCTCTCTGGCCAGGGTATGGCAGCTGCAAGAAAACTTATCGTGTTCCACTTCATTTCTACCCGGACTCATCTGAAAGCACGATCTGGACAAAAGCAAACGGCGTGATTGAAGAGGCTGTCCTCTCTGCGCTCAGCAGTCCTGTCACTGGAGTCGTTTTTTAATCTGTGCGTCTCTCATGTTCAGTGGAAAAAATGTGAATTAAATGGAAGTCACAGAATCACAGAATGGTGGGGGTTGGAAGGGACCTCTGGAGGTCATCTTGTCCAACCCCCTGCCAAAGCAGGGTCACCCAGAGCAGGTGGCAGAGGAACGCGTCCAGGCGGGTTTGGAATGTCTCCAGAGAAGGAGATTCCACCACCTCTCTGGGCAGCCTGTGCCAGGGCTCTGCCACCCTCAAAAAAGCTGTTCCTCATGTTGAGATGGAACTTTCCGTGTTCCAGTTTGTGCCCGTTGCCCCTTGTCCTGTTGCTGGGCTCCACTGAGAAGAGTCTGGCCCCATCCTCTTGCCACCCGCCCATTAAAATATTGCTCAGCATTGATGGGATCCCCTCTCAGCCTGCTCTTCTCCAGGCTGAACAGCCCCAGGGCTCTCAGCCTGTCCTCAGCAGAGCGATGCCCCAGTCCCTCATCATCTTTGTAGCCTCCGCTGGACTCTCTCCAGTAGTTCCTTGTCTCTCTTGACCTGGGGAGCCCACCACTGGACACAGTAGCCCAGAACTGGATTCAGTCCAACCCCTCTTCCCAAAGTCACAGCACCCGAAGGGGCTGTGTGACAAAAGCTATCATTAATGTCCCCTTTGCCCATCACACTGGCCTGCGCATCCATCTCTCTCTCCTTCCTGCTTCTGCCATCCTTTGCACAGTGCACCAGCACCCCAAAAGACTTTCCAGCTATTAGCAATTCTATTTTCATTGCATAAAACATATCCTTCTCGAGCTTTTCAGGGAAAGACTTGACTTAAAAATCAATCTTGGTTTTACTTTTTTTGTTGAACACGTGGAACGGTTTTGACAGGTAATTTCAGGGAAAATGAAAAAGAAGTCCCATAAAGAAAATAAAAAATAAGAAATAAATATTGCGACACACTCAAGCCTGCATCTGTGGGATTTGTCGGCATGAAACCAGGTAGGTGTGGCTGGGGCAGGCGAGTCCCACCTGCGATGGTGACTTCGCTCTGCTCCCCCGTGTCCGGCCAAACACGCCGCTGATTCCTACCCCGTGCTCTGTGACAGCCGGGGGGGGTCTGCCCGTGGCGTGGCCGATGCAGCACCGTCATACACACCAACAGAATTCAAGGTGGGGGGGCGTCCCGGCATGGAACAACGGCTGCTTTATTTTAAATGGCATTTATTGAAAAAGCGTAAATTTGAATGGAAGAAAAATGATTGAAGGTGGCTGGTAGACGGCGGGTTGTGCTGTCTGTGCCAGGGACCCTGGGCAGAACAGAAGTTGTTGATATTCTGCTGTGTTATTGTTTGGTGTGGGTGGGCAGCGTGTGTTGGGGGGAGGAAGGCGTGTTGGAGGCACGGTCACTACTTTGCAAGACGCGTGTGGGCGGCATAGTTGCGAAGAGGGCCTTGGTGATGTCTTGTAATGAGAAAACGTCTTAATTTACTAGTGAGGGGCCTTACATATGTCATGGAAGGTCAGAGCAAAGCCAGCCACTTTCTAAGATGCTTGCATCATTTATGATTTTGTTTTTTCTCTAGCTAGTTTGGGGGAGGCCAATTCTGATGCAGGATTAATGCTCTGCACATGGATGGCTTTTCAGGGTGAACAGTCAAAGCCACTGCTTTGTGTTTAAAAAACACTGGTTTTTCAGGTTGTTCCATTTTTAAGTGACAGACCCTATTAAAAAAAAAAAAAATCTGCAGGAGTTACGGCAAAAGCAAATAAAAGAAAAATAGAATGGGAGTTAATTAACTGTCTGTAAATTATGGTGAATTTAAATATTTAAAAGGCTGATTTTTTTTTTGAAGCGCAGATATGATAAACACTAACTGTTAATGCAGAAGAAAACATTAAAATTGCACTAGATGCCTGACATTTTTTCTATAGCTGTTTGAAGGAAACTGTCTCTGGATACCAGCAACACCTGGTGGGAACAGTCACTTTCATTGTTTGATTTCCATCTCAAAGGAATTTCTACATCAAAGGTCAAAATCGTCAATAGTTAACCGACTTAATTATTAGCTCTTAGGATCACTATTAAGCACAATTTTTAATGTAATTTTTATTTAATTCCTCTCACGTCCACCAACTTGATAAACTTTTTTGCAAGTTCTGTGTTCTAGAAATTTAATTGCACTTTTATTGTTGTGTTCTGAGTTAATTATATAGCAAACCAGGTTTATCTTTTATATATTAAATCTAGCAAGTGCTCTTTTAACAATCAATTGATATTTAATTACAACAGAGAAGCTGCCCTATTAAATCTAAATTAAATGCTCATTCAAGACTATTAAAGTGTTACCAGACCATCAAATAGCAAATGCAATACAGTGCAGCATAAACCATTATGCGGTTGGTTTTCCAGTGCCGCTTTGTAAACCGGAGCAGAAAAGCTGACCTCAGACGACATTTGCTTCAATCTTTGGTGAAACCCTTAGCAAAATTACCTTTCCGAAATCGTTTTTACTTAATGAACGGTAAGGACGACGCATGGCCTTTTTCGTATCTCTGGCCGAGTTGTGGCAGTCTAGGAGGGAAGGGTTCATGAGAAGCTCAGAAGTGTGGAGCATGGAGGAGGCAGGAGACACCCCAGCGCTCTGCCTGTTCTCCTCCTCCCCTGGCAGCTCAAGAGGAGCGTGATGTTGGCTTCGAAGCACCAGTGGTGGTGAAGGGCAGGTAGACATGATGACGTGGATAGCTTTACGTGAGGTTAATGGGCAAATAGGGAGAGAAAGATGAAATTAAATTAAATTGTGAGAATTTGAATTGTTCATGAAAAATGTGTGGGACAAAGCCATCGCTTTCCAGAGCAAACACAGAGAAACGCATCACATTGCATTAGAAGTTTTGCATGGACAACGTTCCTAAATACTTCTTAATCAGGAAAAACAGGTCTGGATTTGCCCAGTGTCCAATGCTGAACAAGTCTGGAGGCACCATCTCTTCTCCTGACTACCTGACCCAAGCTCTTGGTTTGCCAAGTCCCAGCGGTTCTGGTTTCATGGCTTTGTCTGAGACGCTGCAGAAAGACAAAACACGCATGTGGCTGACTTTGGGTGAAAAAGCCTCCAAACGTCTTAAACGTATATAATGCAACAGGCAGTGCCACTGTTTGTTCATCCTTTGTGGGTCCACAGGCACCCAGAGCATCTGAGTACGCAGAGGAATGTCTCTCTCAGAATTTACCGGGTCTGCGCAATATCCTGGCTCCCGCGGCTGAGCCCATCCTCCAGCTCTGCCTGCCCAGGGTAGCTGTGGTGTTTCTCATCTCTCTCCTGGATAACGGGGAACGGGCCCCCTTCCCTTCTTCAAACAAAGAACCGCTGAACGCTGACAAAGCAATGGCAGCAAAGCCAAAGGTGATGCAAGGAAGTAGGGGCTGGAGTATTTATTTTGACTAGTGGGGCAGCATATTTAAACAAGGAACGATTTTTTTTAAAAATTCTTATAAAGAAAACAGTACTTAAATAGGCAAAAGGTTTTTTGCGGTGTGATGTGGAAGGCATTTAAGTGACTAATGTTTCATCTTGAAAGAGAAGGCTCCATTACTCAGTGTAAGCCATTACTTCTGATGAGTTACGGGTCATTCATCAGTCAAATCTCTAATGTATCGTACATATTCATGCCTGTACGTTCTTAGAAGAGTGATGTTAATTTTGGTTTCCCTTGACTTGTTTTCCATCTTCATTTACCTGCACACTGTAAGCTTCCAGTTTAAAAAAAAAAAAAAGTGGAAACTTCTGTTTGGTAATTTTTATTGGGTCGATGAACAGTGGAGCGACCCCGCAGACAGTTAGGAACAAGCGGAACATGCTTGTCTGCGACAAGGCGTTCGCTTACAGGGCGGAGGTGAGATCGGGCACGGGCACTTGCCAACCTCCGCGCTCTCAGCCTTCCACAGAGATCCACAGGTGTTAACATCCAGTTTAAGGTGTATTTACACTCAAAATGCATTTGATTACAGCAGAATCTTACGTTCCGCTGCAGGTACATTATCGACACGTGAATAGGAAAAGAAAACGAGTAGTTCCCAAGCTCTCCTCTGTGACTCCTGTTCTGAGGTCAGGATGTCGTTTCAGTGGCACTTCTAGGCTCACAACCCGACCATTGATTAGTGTTTTCTGAGGCAGAAAAATAAAGGCTGCTAAAACCCCGGATTAAATACCCTTTTGATCTGGCCCCGGGAACAAGGCACGACGTGACAGAGGCAGAAGCACTGGGTGCTCTTGTTGGCTTCGCCACTTACCTGCTGGGGGAGGCTCAAACAGCCTCTTTATTTCCCAGTGCCCGCGTTTCCCTTTTGTCTCTTCAGATCAATGTGTGGTTTGCTGTAACTTTGGACCTTGAGGTGCTAAACAATTTTCCTTTTAAGTAGCAGGCTTTGTCAATTATTCTCTTTTCTTTTTTCTATTTTTTTTTTTCCCAATGAAAGAACAAAATTGATTCTTTCTTTTGCAAGGTGAGACAAAAACCAAATATCTGCTTTTACCCAGCAGGATAAGGAGGGGGGAAATCTCTTTGAGCAGAATAAGAAGAAAGTCTGCTCCTTGTAAGAGCATCCAGGGAGTGTTTGTACTGCTAGTTCAGGAGCCAGATCTTTTACAAAAATATATCCCTTGAGCAATGAGAAGGTACTTCCACACTTCGAAGTCAGAAAGAAATGGATTTAGCTGGTGATCCCCTTTCTTTTAATCAGCTTAGCATTATGCTCCTAGCTTTCACTGAGTAACAGGAGAGAACGATCCATCTGTCAATATTTAAAGACATTAAATGCCAGAGGTGTGCCCAAGCAGGCTGGAGTGCCGTCGTGTGGGTGATTAGCAAACGGAGGTATGCAAAACGCCAGGTTTTTGAGTGCACGATCCGGCAGAAAGCGTTCAGCAGCGAACCCGCTTGGAACGTGCATCGTGGAGCGGCGCAGGAGGCTCCCACACCTCCTGGCCACCTTCAGCATCATTTCCCAGCAGATTCAGGGAATGTGCTGCCACATTTTCACCCCTCAGCTGAGGACCTTGTCCATGCTGGATGAGGAGTTCCAGGAGACCTAGCTTGTCTTTGGGCTCAGGCAAAAACAAGCGATAATGAAATGTTTCTGCTTTTTTTCTGAGAAATAACGTTCTGGTTTTCAGGCAGCTCTAGAAAATTATTTCTAAGCTTCTGCCTGACCCTTCTGGGTTTGACTGAGGGCTACCTTATATTTTTTTACCATGAATAAGTGACCACTGAATGTGATTCATGCCATTGGAAAAAGCTTCTAGTTTTCAGACACAGCAGTCCCAGCATAACCCGAAAGATGCAAAGTTATTATTTCCCAGTTGCAGGTTTGTGAATTCCGGAATGTTTCCCCTTTACAAACCTTGGCTCAAAGAAAAGTCTCAACAGTTTGGATAACCGATGAATCTTGTGGCCCTATTTTATTTCCCTCATCTTCTGCCAAAGAGACTGCTCTGATCTTTAAGTATTCCCTGAACTGCTTTTCCAATTTACTGGAACAACTTCAAAATGAATGCAAGGGTCCCTGGGCTGGCTCTGTTAGCTATACCTCTGGCCATAAATCGTGTTCCTTGTACCTTCCCATAATGTCCTGTGCTTGACTTAGGGCAGAAGATGTTTGAGAACAGATTAGTTATTCCACCAGTGTTTGTAGTCAGTGAAAAAAGAATCTTTCTGCCCAAGCATATATGTGAGCACGTAGTTTTAATAGCAGCACTTAGCCAATTTTCTTATTAATGTAGTTTAAGGATGGCTCAGTTATCTGAGGATGTTTCTGGATGGCAGAGGTTATGCTGGTTGTGCTCCTTTGGCCATCCTTTCTGTGACCAGTCCAAGCATCTCCCCAGAGACGATCCATACCGTGACAGATTCTGCGGTGATGGGCTGCTGAATGCAGACCTGAGACTCCTGAGCGGCACCTACTCATGCAAACAGAGTCCAAGACTTACAGTGACAGCTGTGGGAGTTTATTGCATTCCGCTTTATAGAAAATTGAACATTTGTGATATGAGGTATCACTGAAGAGCTCAGCCAGGAGCCGTTCTCCTGGCAAGGTCAGGCATGTTCTCCACCTACTGATTCTTAGGTGGGAGTTGCCCACATTCTGCAAAATGAATGGCCACCTGAGGCTGCCGTTCCCTGTGACATCTCTCAGAAATCACCTGCCCTTCCAGAGCAATCGGTGTTACCCGATCTTCCAGGATAAGATTTCAAGTGTTTTGCTATAGTTGTGTTTGAGGGAAGGAGGTTTCCGCACGCAAGCGTGCGCTGATTTATATGCTTTTAATGCAAAATAGTAAAATGGAACTTCTTCTCATACCATAATTTTTAAATGTCCTGGAATTCATTTAACAAAAACTTATGTGTGTGCATGTGACAACATGGAGTGAGTAACTGAAAAAAACCCTCAAGTGAAACAGTAATGGTTTGCCTTGTGTGTTTCCTTAATAGTTTCTGAAGAAGGGGAAATAATTGGCTATAACTTCTATCGTGAAGAACATGTATTTATATGTATATTAATCATTTATGTCATGCATAATCAGGTGCATCGCGTGGAGGGAACAGGCGAAGGAGTGATGTCTCCGAACCCCTACAGTGTGTTGCATCCCCATCTGCAGCCCGGGGTTCCACCAGGCGTTTGCGTGCCTCCAGGGTGCATTGTGGACACGGTGCCCACGGCCTCCCCGGCACCCATCAAGAGTCCTCAGCAGCTCTGTTTTCAGTGGTGTGGCCTCATGTGGCCATGAATGAAGGAAAGACCGGCACCGTGGGCGGTCAGTGCTCACCCTGAACATCTGCCACTCTACTCTGGCTGGTCACAGTAAGTAGATCTCTACTCGCTTTAAAAGTTCACACTTCTGTTGAGCGTGTTTCCTTCCAAGCTTATGTGTGTATTAAGCAGATTTTCCCTTAATTGAAATCACATGGTTTTTAGTGTCTCTCCATAATATTTCCCTGTCCACAGAAGATAAAAATCTCACCCCATTAGATATTGCCACCAACTCAGCACATTAATATTCATCATTACCTTTTGTATGCCGCCTTTCAATTACTTTCCAGCCCACATGAAAGTGCTTCTATCTGAGCCTATTTAATTAGTTTTCAAGGTAGAATTTCTCTGAGACAGTATCTGCCACTTCACTCCAGGTATAATACAGATTCCTTGAATCTGCTTTGATAAGTCTATCGACAAAAAAAAAACAACCAACAATCACGTTTGGCTAGCAAGGTATATTTTTGATATATTCTGCTGTCAGTGCTTTTCTGAACTGCTTAAGAATTAAAAGATCTCAGCCGTTCCTGGTGTGGAGAGAGACTGCTTCTAAAAACATGCTTTTGTAGAAAAAAAGTCTTGACGGTCTGTCAGCCTCCCTGTGCCGTCACCTGTGGGAGCAAGAGGGTTAAATGCTGCCCAAGACACATATTTGCCATAAATCCTCTTCTTAGATCCCAGTTTGTGCTTCAAACGAGAGCAGGGAGCGAATGGCTAATGTTTTAATTTTCAAACAAGTGGTTAGTGAATGATGGAAAGATTATAAAGACGATAGCTCTGCTGCGTGTGCAGTTGGTGCGGGTTTAGTAGGTTGTGCTGGGCAGAGCTCACGGGCAGGGTGGTTTCTTCTTTTAAGCAGAAGCGGCTTGCAATAACGTACACCGATTTGCGAAGATGCACCGTGTAATGTACCTCATTATATATAGGATGTAGGTGATGGAACAAGTGTGTTTGGGCTGGGACATGCGGCCTGCGTGTCGGAGGTGCTGTTTACAGGCTGGGTACGACCATCCCACCTCTTCGCTGAGAGCTTCAGCAGCTGCATTTATGGTGGTCCTGTGCACGTACATCAAACTTATTCTCTCCCTTGTTGCCTATGCTGCATTTGAACCCTTCACCTCAATCATAAGAGACTCTATCAGTGCACGACCACTACAGAGCCCTTCCTTCTGTCATTTCACAGACAAAAAATAAGTAGCATTCAATGTCACTTTAGCTGGCTTTCAGAAAGATTTATGTTTTTTGTTGTTGAGCTGATATTATAAATAATGACTTTACTTTAAGTAAAAAATTATTGGACAGATGCTGCCTTCATGTCAAGTTTGATTGAGTAAATGCCAATGAAAAGTAGTTCTCTATAATAGATTCATCTTCTGACATAGAGGATATTGTTGTATCCTTGACAACAAAGCTTGAAAGAACAGCAAAACAAATGTACTCGTTATGTTGGCTGAAAATTAAGTGGACCAAACTCGGATTGATCACTTCCCCATTGCCCAGTTCAGTAGCTGACAGTGTCCTCCGCTCACCTTTCCTTTCAGCGTTCTCGTTATTGTATTTCAAAAATAACAAGCAAAGCAATGAGGTGGCTGAGATCTGGAGACAAAAAAAACATGCCAAGAATAGAAGAAAAGAACATGATATAGGCATTAACCCAGTGAGCTTGTCTATAAAATTCATCTTCTGAAGCAGCGAGCACAGCATTCCCGTTTGCAGGTGTAGCTGTTGGTGATGGATCTCCACAGGTACGTTAGTACAGAGTTCTTTTATTGATTTGGTTTTATATAGACACATAATCTACATTACACATATGTGTGTATACATGTATGTATATGTGTATATAGTTATGTGAGTGTTTTTTACATATACACATAATCTATTCCTACAAGCTCAAGTTTGTAGAGGAACAGGCATATTGTTCAGTCTCTGAGCCTGAAGGGAGGTACCGATACTCAGATTTAGAAGCAGGGGAGAATTGTCTGTAGTTAGTGAGAATATATAAAACAAACCATCCTCTGTCTTGCAGCAAGGATCATACTTTATCTGAGATACTAAATACATTGAAGGCAGCCCTTGTCTGGGCTATTCACACAATCCAAGTAAAAAAAAAAAAATAAATAAGGGAAGATGTGGAGGTAGGAGGCAAAATCCAAACAAATGGTGCACGTACTCGTACAGGCCATATGAGCGTGTGGATGGCCGGACAGGGTAGCAGAGGTCTTGTGGGACAGAACTTAGTGCCAGTTGTTAGTACGGAAAATGGCCTTCATCACAGTGGGAGATTTGTGTAAAACAATGTATCTACAGAAACGTACAGTATACTATCATATTTTTTAAGCTTGCAATTGCTTTTGTAATAGTCAGGTACCTGGGAGTTAAACTTTTGGATCAGGCCCCAACTGTACAAGATATTGTATGAACATATAATATATTCTTAGGAAGCCACTTAAAAGCAAACTAAAAAGGACCGCGATGATAAAGCGAGTTCGGGATTCTGAAAATATAAAGTATTTTTGATCAAAGAAGGGATAAGCGAGGGCCACACCTGAGGGAGGTGCGTGAATGGAGAGGTCTGGGGATCTCCGTGCTCTCGTAATGACGTAGCTCCCGCTGGAGACTTGCTTCTGCTGACCTGTCTCTGCATCGGAAAGGAAGGGAATATCCCACTTTCTGTCCTCAAATAGAGGAGTCTGTCTTTTACATGGGTGTTTTGAGGAGACCAATACGGCACGTTATAGGCCGAGTAGGGGGCAGCGGCGTGGTTTATTTTGTTTCTCTCTTCTGCATGGTCGCATTTCAGCTTATCCAGATGCAAGAAGTTGCCTTTTGCTTGGGAAAGGGAGGAGTGGGGGAGAAGGCAGAAGGAGGGAGAGGAAGGGACAGAAGTTTCAGTCCTGAAGATGTAAATTCCAATACTGAAGTGCATTCTCTAGGGAGAAAGTCACTAGTATTGCTCTTTCTTCTCCATCATATCATCAGCGTCGTGAATCTAATGTCATTTCTCTGGATGCTTATGTGTAAAGTCAGGAGGCTATAACTGTTTCAGACAAGCATAATGAAGACAGAGGTATTCCAGTAAACCCCTTGAAAAACAACCCATTTTTCCTAGCTGCCAGATGTTGGCTGCGTGAGATTTACTGCCACTAAATGTTTTAGGGGAAAAAGCAAAGTGTTCTCAGCAAAGTCAGAATCAACCTGGATAGCTGGTGGATGGTGCTCTAAGTACTATTTGTATCAATAAAAATCTGTTTGTCACGTGGCTGATCACGCCCAGTCGTCCAGGCAGGGTTCATGTGGGTGACTAAACTTCTACCGGTTGAAGTTTCGGGGTTAGTTCTGGGTCAGAAGGAAATCAGTGCAGGAGGAAAGACCATTTATGAAACATGCAGAGTGTCCACGCTTTGGGAATGACTTGGTCTCCACAAGGGTGCTCTGGTTTGTGAGCTGCCGTGCCACTCTCCAAGCTGATTCCTACTGTGCTTCATAGGAGTCTTCTCCTCGGTAGTAAAGAGCATTAAAGGAGGTCCTAAATTATTGACTGTTGACTACATGCTGCATGTAGTGCAGATCAGAAATTGTTTGTGTTACACGGCATTTCTGAGAGTGGGAGTATGTTACACTCATGGAAAAAGAGGTACTCCCTAAGACTTTTCCTGGGGTCTGGTGGAGCTGCACATTCCTCAGGGAGACGCGAACGTCTCTCTGATGCTTTGCTTGTTTGTGGAAATTGTGATTCAGCGCTAGATCCCTCGGGTACTCTTTGTGCTGCGCCTTGTGAAAAGGGGCAGAGAGGTCTTCCAAGCTGAAGGCTGTACGTTAGCTTGGAGTGGGTACCAGGCAGAAGGTTTCGTATGTGAATTGCTACTTGTTATTGCTCATAGTCAAGGAGATGCAAAGGTGAGGTGGAGCTCAGGAGGCAACGTGAGGAGCACAGAAGGAAAGAGAGGAGGCTGCAGGGACGATAAGATTTTCAGAAGCGAGGGAGCCTTCCCAGTGAATGTCGTGTATTTTATTAGTAATTGGCCGAGAAGATTTTGCCCATCCTCCTGAAGCACTGGATTCGCGGCCCTCTCGAGCACTGTGCAGAGGAGTAGGCAGCTGCTTTGTTCTTTTTGTTTAAGAAAACCATCACCATGGTGTTTTGGGCTGTGCACAGTTAATGAATATCAAGATAAAGGCTAATGAGCCAGTTATAAGCAAGAGTATAAGCTCTTTGCCAAAATTTAACTATAGACTTAATCAAGGAGATTTACAGCATCCATTTGAAAAATTATTTACATTTCCTCTGGTGACTTACTATTAATGTAGCATAAATCAGTAAGACATTAATTCCAAACTGTTCCAAGACTGTAAAAACAATAAAAAGTCATGGGAGGCAGTTCACAAATAGGTGACTGGGACAGACACGTGGCCAATGGCAACTGCAGTTTCCCAGCCATCCAGGGACTGCATAAGCCGTTGCCTCGGCCATTTCAAAAAACAAGTGACAGAGCCACAGAAGTGGCTGCCGGGATGTCACTGTGCACGCAGGTACGGGGTGTGTTGGGGGAGCATCCACAGGAATCCTCCATCCTTCTCCTTCCCACCCTCCCTCCGTCCCCTGCCCTCCTCACCTTTGCAATGCACAGCCCTGTTTGAAAAGGCCCAACACAATCCCTTACAGACTCCCATTAACTCCCAGCGTGCTCTGGAGTAGACCCTAAAGGCACAATCTCTCTCTCTCAACATTGGTGGATAAAAAGGTCATTCCTGTAACTAATAACCTACAAATACCCATTTACTTTGAGTTACAGGGACATTTCCCGTTGTTATTCTCAGATATTTGAAATCCATCCTTTGTTGCCTGGTAGGTGTGTGGGGAGTGACAGCCATCATGCCAAGGGGATGTTGCCTTCCTGACAGCTTCTCTTGTTTCTTCTGATGTTCAGTGGCTCCTGTGCACCCACCAACCTCACAGCACCGGTGGTGGATCACACACATGCACAACTCGAGTCCACCACACGAAGGACTTCAGGTATTAAACACACCTTGGTTCCTCCAGGGAAATAAATTTTATGCAGTGCCCAAGCACTGAGCGCACCACCTGCAGCACCATAAGGGTCAGGGGGAGGTAATGGTCATGGTGGAAGGTCAAGAGAGGTTTGTGTGTCATTAGGAAAAGCCACTGAACTGGTAGCTGTGGTACTGTGGTTCTCCGATTTAGTGAAACCACATTTTTGACAGAAAAAGCTGAGGCAGTTTTCATAGCCATGCCCTGGTCTGCACGCCCTTAAATCAGCATGGCACAAAAGTAGATGTCGACTCACTTTGGAGTCAGGGAGGTTTGACTCCGTTTCCAAGGTCTCCTTGATTGATGCCTGGTGTCTCTGAAGTCCTCTGGGATTTTATTGCACGAGATCTCTACCTATGCTTCCTCCCCCATCACCACCGATCTGCTGAGGCTTCCCAAGGACAAGAAGCTGCCTCTCCAGCAAGGTGGCATCAAAAGAGCTTCAACTACGCTGCATGGACCAGCAACGGTGCGTCTATGGAGCTGTGACTGAGCAAAGGACCGCTGTTGTGTTTGCTGTGCTGGAGCGCGTGGTGGTCGGGCAGCGAGCAGCAAAACAACCTGAAACAAATTCCTGAAAAATGAACTAAAACTTGGCAGCCTATAACCTGGCGAACCTTTTGGGAACCCAGTTTCTCATTAGCACAGGCTGAGGGCTTCTGTCTCCAGCAGTGCTGAGCATAAAGTTGGTGAAGTACAGACTTGGTTAAAGCTTGAAACGTAATGTTCTGTCTCTTTTCCAGTCCTGCGTCCTGTTTTTCCATCTTGCTGTTGCTTGTTTAACTGCCCTGTGGACACTGCAGAGTGCCTTGGATGAAGGCAGGCAGGGATGGCAGGGGAGACTTTTAAGTTATTTGTGCAGGTGGGCAACAGAGCCCTAGAAAGGCCAAAATTCCCGTGTAAGAAAATTTGGCTTTGCAGGAGTTTGACCTATATCTGATAGTAGAAAATGATCCCAAAATAAGAGCAAAGAAAATGCTGGCTTTCGTGTTTGCGAATGTTGTTTATTCCTCACTGTGTGGCTACATCTGAGAGCAGACAGGCTCCTTGGCACTGCAGGGAGCTGGGGTTGGGCTGAGCAGACCCTGCCCATGGCATGGAGATGCCGCGGCTTTCGGCCTCCAGGATCAGAAGATTCTCCAGGATCAGAACCTTGGCACACCGGCTTTATGTGAATAGCTGTAATGCGACAAAACCATGAAAATGTGAAGTTTTTGGACTTGAGGTGTCTTATAAAGATTAAAAAATGACAGCGACAGTAAACTAAATCTGTACCTTACTGCCAAGTTACTTAATGCTCATATGTCTCCTTTCTGAGCGTGATTTGTGGCAAGTTGCAGCTCCTTCGGTGAGGCCAGCGAGTGAAGCAAATTTGGCGACCCAGGAACAGCCAGTTGAACGAGTACAGCCTTATGCAGGGAGCTCAGCTTGGTGATTTGCTGAATTGTTGTTACAATTATTTGGAAAATCTGATAATGACTTAGTTTAAAATGCATCAAACGTTCTTGGAGCTTGCTAACTGATTGTTGCGAAAATAATCATTATGGTGCATTATGCTGAAGTGTTTGTTTTCTACTAATTGTTCTGACCTTCTTCATCTGTATTTGATGAGATTTCTATGCATAATTAAAAGGCCCTCCAGGAAAAAAAAAAAAAAGTAGTCAGCAAACTAATCTATAGGACAAGTAAATGCAGATCATTCCTGTCACCTTCATTCATTTAAAATTCAGTCTTCCTTTTTTGTTAAGATTTTTCCTTCATTGGTGCTGGTAGTATGAGCTAATTATAAGCTACTTTAGCCTGTTATTAAGATGCCTACAGACTTCCCCCCCCGCCCCCGTTGTGAAGCCTAAGTTTTTCATGTTCTTGTATTTTAAGGCAGCCAGATGTTTCTTTAGGAAGCACGGAGCAGGGTGTGGAGGCTGCGTCCTCTGCACTGTGTCCCGCACACCTTGCGGAGGCCACCGGGGAGACGCAGGGTGCCTCCGGCCGGTGCTGCTGCCGCCAGCTGGACATCCCTGGGGCACGGGAATGAGCCTAGAGGAAAAGATTTTGTTTAGTCTCTATTAAAATAACAGTGCTGCTTATATCGAGGCGAAATAAGCTCAATAAGCTTAAATTGAAATAAGCTAACTATCTCATGCCTTCAAGATGGAAGTTCAAGTTTGGCAGGTCTTCTCTTGGAGATTTGGGTTCCCGTTCCCCAGGAAAAGCCACTTGCATGTGGCCAATGTGTTATGCCTTTGGAAGAAAAAAACGGGGTTTTGTGTGCGGTTTCCCGTGTCTCTGAAGGGTGTTTGCTCACTGAAAGTGCTCAGCAAAGCTCACGTGGCCATCAGGCAGGCACGACAGGGGACAGGGATGTCCCTGGCGTGTCCTTTGGAGGGGGAGAAAGCAGCTAAGGAAAAGATGAAACTTGTGGAAATCAAAGTGGAATGAGAGGGTGAGAGGAAATCTTCCCAGGGGGAAGATGTGGAGAGTCACCAGAGCAGGAGAGAAGGCTTGAGACTCTTTGCATCACGAATTCCTCTTGGAAGCTGCTTTGCCTTCATCTGCATCCCACTGAATTTCTGGAGATCATTTCACTGGTTTATTAGTAGTTTGACTGGATCCTGATTATTAGGGGTTTTGTTTCAATTCAAAGAATATAGATGTCTGAAGTGGTGATTTCATCACCTCTCCTCTGGATATTGTTCCTTAAAATAAAGAGAGGAGTTTGGGGGCTTTTTTTTTTTTTCTTTTTTGCCTTACCAACTTTAACCAGGAGCCAACACAAACAGTGGAGTCCTGAGACACCAAGAGCTCTGGACTTTCTTGAGAATTTCAGTCTGTACTTTCAATTAAGCAAACTACCACTGAAGTGAATGGTAATTTAGCTAATTTGAAGTCTTAAAATGTGGCTATTTGCTGGCATCAAATCTACATGGGTAGGTGCTTCTAACCTTGAGTAATCTAGGTTGTGCCATCCTCTCTAGGTGGTTAAAAACCCAACCGATTTGTTGCCCCGCGTTAATAAGCAGATAATTGCACCAGCTGTTTGGCAGCCTCAGCAAAGGGGACTCCTGTAGACAGAAACTACATGTTGTTATGGAGGGGGAAAAAAAAATCGCAGTTAAAATTGACATGAATATACTGTGTTGGCTCCTTTCTTTCTCTTACACTCAGATATTGCAGTGTCTTTGGGGCGAGTAGCGTTTTATCTTCTCTCTGTAAAGTGCCTGTCTTGTAGATAGTAAAGAAGAAAAGGTGCAAGAAATCTCTAGTAGACTGTTAATGAGTGGTTAGGGTATAAAAAAGCTGCTTTGAGATGGGGATCTAAGTAAGGACTGAATCCTGGTAGGACTTGAGTTTGCTGAGGAGCTTGTAGATCTCAGCCCTAAATACCTGTACTCTGAATGAAAACAAAGTGCCGAGCCCCTATTTAAATAATAAATGCTGTGTATGACAGATTTCTTCCTCATAACTGGGAAAGCACATGAGCGCACACGCTTCTAAAGAAGACCGGGGTGTTTTCCAAGGTGATATAAACGCATACGACATCTACTGTGTTCGCTGAAGAGAATTAAAGGAGATAAAACCTAAAAAGAAAGGAACCGGAGCTGAAAGCTGAGTGTTCAGAGTCAAGCGTCTGACAAAGCAGCGCCCATGTGCCTGCATAACAAGGTTTGCATCTCTTCCATGTTCTTTCCTACTACAACCTTGACATTTTAAATTGGTCAATAGATGTAAAATTGCATCGATTCATTAATTTTTAAAAGCAAACTTTGAAAAGCAACCGAGATGCATTTTAAAGAAAGACGCATAGTTAGAAAGGTTAATTGTTGTTTCGAGTTGCTCGGTAAGATCAATAGGACTTGGAGCTCTAACACTTTCTGTGCTGGGTTTTTGTGGAGAAGCAGCTAATGGCTCTAACTCTCCCTGCCGGCGTCCGGGAGTTTTGTGCCTCATGAAAGCGAAGCTGTGGCTATCGGGGGACTCCGGGCTGGGTCTTTGAGCAGGTTAGCTGCTGCAAGCTCCTTGGAAATAACAGAAAATAAAGGAAATGTTATTTTTGCAAAGGACAGGTTAGGTTACTAGGAGTCTTTGACTCTATGTGTGCATGCGTACCACACAAAACATGTCTTAAAAACCATTGGTGAAAGTTACAGGGACAGTTCCTCAGGAAGCCGGGGCAGAATTGAGGGTTTTTATTCGTTCATCTTTAGGGACATGCATTGAGGCACAGCATTTAGGGACATGGTCCCTTTTTCCTCCACCGAGGACCCTCTGAGGGGTAGAGAAGTGACGGTGCTCACTCAGCACTCTTGCTCTGGTTTACTTTACGCCGTTTGCGCAGTGCATGGCTTCAGCGTTCTTCTGCTGAGCAGAATTCCAACCTGGCTCTTTACGGGAACAGGATCACAATTTCTTGGGGGTGAAGGGTTTCCTGCACTTGCTGAATGATCAAAGTGCTTTGTAGATGTGTTTTTTCAATAAACTCCGAGGCGAGAAATCAAACATTCTCTCCTTTGCACATGGGACTCAAAGAGATCAAATGAAAAGCATTCCATAATTTTGGGTGCTGTCTTTGGGATGCCACGGCCCTGGGTTCATAGAGCGTTTAGTGGCCATGCTCCGAGCACGACTCTGGCTGGTCCCTTCTCCTGTTCCCTGGCCCCTGGCTTGCCCTGGCCACCGCCGGCACCATCCTGCCCTGCACTCAGAGCCATCTCCAACCTGCTGTGATAACAGCTTTGAGGTTGACTTAATAGATCTAAATGATAAAACACAATGGGAGTTTTGTTAGGAAGGCGAGTGCGTAGCTCTGAAGAGATGAAGCTCTATAAAATTAATGCCAGCAAGACAGGAAGCGGAGATTTTGGGTCACTTCTGGTACTTCCATCACGCAGAAGTTCAAAGCAGCCTCATCGTGGCTGTTCTTCTGTCACTACCCCCACCATGCAGCCATCCTTCGAGTTTCCTGATCCCAGAGCTTGTCATCTGAGCAATTCCTCTCCGAGCATCACTGTAACCATGCATCTGATCTGTTCCCGCCCCCACCTTCCTGCGTTGATTGTATTTAGATGGAACAATACAAAAGCAAAAGCTCCATTTGTCTGAGCTAATCCAATGGATGAGAATTATCCAACATCCTTGCCTGCTTGCTCTGCCTGGAGTATATGTAGCACATTCAGTAAATTTTTATATATGTGTATCTCTGCACGTGCACAAGGATACACGGATGAAAGCTCATAAATGCCAGACTGAATTCAAATCGTTGCTAATGCCCATTGAAACCTTACATATAAGTTTTAATTAGATATTGCTGATTAGATCTAGTTCTAGTGTTCCTGGCTTTATCCCTTTTCCCATGGGATTTAGCAGTAATTTGTATTTTAATAGCCAAATTCTGTCCTATTTTACAGCTCTATAAGCCTACTCTCAGATTTTATCCCTCTCCCTTTGATGGTAAGAAAAAATCCACAGAATTTTCACAGTTCAGGCATTACTCTGGATTTTTTACTCATTGTCCAGTATCTAAACTTTCCCCCAGGTGTGCTCTTGGGAAGATGGAGCCTTCAGAGTAATAGCAAATATTACCTGTATGAGCAAACAGGCTGATGCAGCGACACAGAGGGACATGAATTAAAACTGTTGATTAACCCGGAGTCTGATGCTTTACTTCACAGCAAGCTGCAGCTCCCACCTGCCAATGAAGAGCAAAAAGCACAATCTCCGGACCTTGGAGCTCCTCCAACCACAGCCGATGATCACTAAGTGTGCTTTGGATGCCACTGACCCTAGATACAGGCTCAAAATGGATTAGGGGTTGGATCTGAGCATGGATGGAGACCACCTTCTCTGGTGAAGATTCATTTCAAAAGAGAGACGTGACATGACCTTTTTCCTGTGGAGTACTTGAATTATCCAGAAGACTTTTGCTAGGAGACGATGCTGGAGGAAGCCAGAGCTCTTACCCCAAACCATCACAGCTGGCTCTAGTGATGGACCTTTCTCCTGGGGTGAGAAGCACTTGCCAGACTTGGCACCATACATACCCCATGCGTGTCTTGTCTCCAGGACTGCGTCACCCCTGCCACCAAGCCACCGGTGTGGTTAGTAGATGGAAAATAAATGTTGGTGTTTATTTTACGTTGGTTCTGCAGCTGAGGACCCCTGTAGATGGATGTTTGCTGGTGCTGCCGTGTGAGAGTGCGGTCTGGATCTTTTGTGTAGGTGGTCACTGAGGTTTCACAAAGTGAGGCTGCGTTGTTTCTTTGAGCTTTACTTTAAGTTATCCAGTTCTGGTAAGCTCCCGTTGCCGTGTGCCGGGCCGGCCGAATTTGTGGTGTCTGACACCACCAGTGCTCAGACAGAGCCAAGAAAAACTGCTGGCCTGGATCCTTCCCAGGGCTGTAGAAGGTTGTCGGACAGGAGGAGTCCAGCTTGTTTTCTCTACTGCCTTTGGTTCCTGCAGCCAGAATCAGCTTTGCTCTGCAGCACGAGCATCCCTGGCAGCCCGGGATGTGCAGGATGGGAGTGGGATTTCCGTGCTTTACATGTTCTGCCCCCAAGCCGATACCCCGGCTTCCTCATGCCCCAGAACTTCCCTCCTCACCGGTGTCTTTGCTTGTGCATTTCCTGGATGACATTATCTTCCGTGACACAAACAAGTTATTTCTAGACATCAAACATTACAGTGTTGGGGGCCAAAACCCAAACAAACTCCTGTGACACTTTACAAGTTTCAGTTCAGTGACCGTGGTCAAAGAGATGAAAGTTATTTTTATAAAATAGGAGAAGCAAAGGAGTGGTACCCCTACTGATGAGGCTGGAGCACGTGCTGTTTCTCTTTGTGACCCTTTCAATGTTTGCTTCCACATTGGTTCCAATTTTTTGTTTTAGTCCTCTATAAATAAAGCCTGACTTTTGGAGAAACAGTAATGTAAAAAAACCCTACCCAAACAACAACAAAAAGCTTTAGAGAAAGGCAGAGGGCTCCAGGGACCTAGGAAAACAGGGAAACAGCCTGAAAATCAAAGGCTATATTTTACCTGTCCTATTTCCACAGCAGAAGTCAATGAATTTTAAGTGTGTGGATTGATGGCCAAAAGCCATGGTGTCTATCTCAGCAACGGAGAAGCTATGTGCCCAGAGACAGAGCTCAATGAGTTGCTACGTGTGAGTTTTCTACCTATAGGCAATGCTTAATCACTTCCCAGTTTAGTGTGGTTCCTCAGTCAAATTCTGTGGGGGCTTGCTGTGCCCACTTGCCTTGAACTTCGCAAATTTAGGGTTTCTGTGTAAGGATTTCTGCGTTACGGTCTTTTCGCAGGTTCTGCTGGAGACGGAGAGGGTGAAATGAATACCTGCAGAAGTTGATTTCAGTTTCACTATTTTGTGTTGTTGCTCACTGAGACACAGGGGAGAGTTTCCATCCAGGCAAGCTTCTGGATGCAGGGAGCAGAGCCGACTTCAACTTAATAGAAACTGGTTCTGCAGAGCTGCTCTGAAGCAAAGTCACAGCTTGGAAGGATGTTTCTTAACACAAGTCACCTGTGCTCATCGGTCTTGGCCTCCTGCAGCCCCCAGAGATTTCTACTGCATGCACATTAACTGAAGGCGTCTTTTGGAGAACCTTGAACTGCGAATTAGAGGAGATTTAACTGGAAGGATGAAGAGACTTGTAGCCAAAAGGCTTAAAACACCCAACAGTCTTCAGATCCAAGGTAAATGCTATGTCTATTTGATCATGGGTAATGGAAGCATATGCCATCTGCTGTGATTTTTGAGAGAGGGATGGTTTCCGTACTTAACTCCTTAGCTCCTGTTAGCTTGTGAAGAAGGCCAAGAGAAGTGATACACTCATCAGAGCAACAGACACTCGCGGTTTCAAATGCCAAGTCCAATGGGGGTGAGGTGAGCAGCTCTCAGACCTTTCCTACATCAGTGTCAGGGAGCAGCATGGGCCGGCTGCTCCCTAGAGGATGGGGATCCAAGTGCAGTATGGTGGGCAGGGTGGGAAGCTCGGTGGCTGGAGCCTGTCGCACCATGGTATGGGGCAGGTGAGCAGAGGGGTGACAGCGACAGCTCCTATTGACAGTCTGGTGATCATCAGGCAACGACAAGGCAAGAAGCGAGGTTTAGCCAAGAGATCAAACCATCAGACAAGTTTGTGGTGATGGGTGATGTCCAAGGTGAAGCTGGGAAGTCAGTCTGCAGGCCAGGGTCTGGAGCACCATGGTCCAAGGTTGGGTGTGGGCATGGTGGTAGCTGATCAGGGACCATTAAAGCATGTTACTGCTCCCAGAGCCCTGACAATAATGGAAAACATTATGGATCCAGTCTACCATTGCCGCGTGAACTGGACTTCATCCTTTTGCTTAGTTATCCTTCCGTCTTTCCTCATTTCTCTCCTTGGAGTTTGCTATATATTTTTGCATGGACAATTTTCATGCCTTGGATAATGCGGTGGGCTGTCACTGCCAGAACATACATGCTCTGTTCCTGGTAATGCTCTCCCTGTGTTGCCTTCCTGCTGATTTCCTGCCTCGTGTCTCTTCATCTCTCTCTCCAGCTTTCCTCCTCTCCTTGCTGGCCCCTCTAGTTCACGCGTCTCCAATGCACTGTATTTTTGTTTTCTTGCTCTTTTCTCTTCTGCTCTCACGCAGCCTCACTGTGTCGGCTTTCAGCACGCTCCTGCCTTCCCCTTTGCCTTTCAAACATAAACAGAAAGGTGGGATTTGCTGTAGGTGGGTCAGGTGGCCTTCTCTGAAGCTAAAATAGCAAAAATTGGACCCAGTGTCTTACTGCTGCCTCAGACTGAAGTTGGTACAAAGGCAGCCATTAGTAATTCAAAGTAATCCAAGGCAGGATGCTAATTTTGATAAATCCCAGGTCAGGGCTGGCCTTGAAAACCCTTTTTTTGTTTGGTACCGCTGTGTGTAGCAGGGTTAATTATCCACTTCACTGCAAAACTGAGCTGAGCTGCAGGAGTTTGGGTTTGGCGGGGCGGGGGGTGGAGAACAGGGGAGAATTTTAAGAGTTGCTCTAGGCGATGTCACTGCGAAGTAAATGTAGCTGAAAGTGAAGCAGAAAACAAGATGGGACTTTGCCATTGCACACGTCTGGTATCATTTTTTCTCCTGGCATTCCCAGCCTGCCCGCCGTGCATGCTGCCTTACAGCTCATTAAAGAAGCACCTGAACACTATCCCTGTCCAAATCCTCTGATGTACCCATCCAAAACGCACAGCTGCAAGAGAGGCGTTTGTGTCCCTCCTCCCTTCTAATAAGTTGTAATAAGCAACTTGAAATTGGGTTCCTCCTGCAATTCTCTGGATTGAAAAGATCTTAATTGTGTTCAGGAAAGAAAAATAGCTAATCTGTGGTTTGACCACACCATTTCATCCCTTTGTATCAAGTAATTCCCAGTATCACCAGTATATTTACACATCTTTAAAAAAAAAACAAACTAGTTGATTTTGATATAGGAGTATTTATGCACAGACCTGTAAGCTCTCTCGTTCCTCTTTAAAACAAAGGGATATATATATTCACCAGACTGACTGACATGTCTCCAAGTTTAAGAATATGCTGAGATTTCATGTTGTCTAGTTAGTTATATTCCTGTGGGGAACAGGTCGGAGAGAAGTGGGAACTCATTAAATGCCTCTGAGGCTTGTAAATATGTAACTGTGTTTTCTAAGGCGTGTGTTGTTGAAACAAGAACAAAGCAACAGGTGGGAAAATGCAATATTTCACTCCTAGATATATATTGGTTCAGAAAATAGTGATTTCACTAGTGATGTTGTATTATCAAACAGTTAGCACTGGTCAAGCTGGTATTGTTGCTGAAAGTTTGTTTTAAAAAATATCTTTTTTCTGCAAATATTCTATGTGGCAGCAAATCTGAAAGTTTGTGAATAGGCACAAGAGGCTTTTTGGCAAAAAAAAAAAAAAAGCTTGAAAGAAGTTGTTTTTTTCCACAAACAGGATGTCTCTGAAGCAATTCTGTCCTGGTTAATTCATGAACATTTCAGTTAAATTGGTCTGTGAAGTAATAGCAGCCGAAGGATTTTTATTTTCTGTCGGGTTTGTGTGTTTGAAGTACGAGTGGTTATGCTACCCTGGGAATGAAGAATCTGTCTTTTTTACTGTGCTATTAATCATCTTGCAATTATGCGCCTGGAGACAGCAGAGAACAGAATCACTGAATCTGGCTAGCCGAAATGGTAGTACTGTGGTCTCTATTTTGGTGAAGAGAATTTCCAGCTATATATCTGGGCTTGTACAGTACTGGAAAAAAAGCCTTTTTGTGGACTTCAGCAAAGAAATTTTCCAAAAGCACATCAGATTTCGATGATGCGTAGGTGGCAATGTCTTTTTTGTGCCTGCATCAGAGATAAATGGCTTTTTTTTGTGTGTCGAAGAGGTGAATAGACCCTTTTCACTTTGCCTACAGTCATCTGGAGGAAAATTAACGACAGCTGGTCATGAGACTTGGGTAATACTGTCCAGAAGGCAAAGCCCTTTCAAAGCAGTGAGGCAAAGTTTTCAAACTCTGGGTCTGTCCTCTTCTTTTCACCTTGTTCACACCTCCCGTGGGGCTGATGGGAAGATGTGAACAGATCTAGAGTTCCAAAAGGCTCCTGGCAGTCTCTCTCTCCAGAGCGATGGGTGGAGGCTGCCCTGCAGCATAGTCCCTGTATAGCAGCTCGTGCGTGGGGAGATGGAGCTTCTGAGAAGAATGGAAGCTTCTACGATGGAAGAAGCTTCTTCCAATGGAAGAAGATGGAGCTTCTGAGAAGCTTTGGAGGGGATGAAGATTGGTGGGCTGTCACTCTTCACATGTCCTTATTCTCCCATGAGTCTAGACACTTGTAAATGAAGAAGTAACAGCAACGTGTCTTCAGTAACCTCAGTTTGTTATGGAAATCAGCTTTATCGGTCTGCAGCCCAACAAGCAAAGCAGCATGAGAATGGAAACCCCCGACCACCAGAAATAATACCAGGTATTGCGCATCACTTGATCACACCGCTGCATGCACTGCAGCCGTACCTTGCTGGCAGGGCCATCCCCACTGCCCTCTCCATTCCTGACGCCTCACCAGCTCCATTGCCCTTCTCTGGACACGGTCCAGTGCCTGAATGTCTTTCTTGTAGTGAGGGGCCCAAAACTGGACACAGCACTTGAGGTGGGGCCTCACCAGTGCCAAGGACAAGGGGGTCCATCACTTCTCTAGTCCTGCTCACCACACTGTTTCTGATACAGGCCAGGCTGCTGTTGGCCTTCTTGGCCACCTGGGCACACTGCTGACTCATATTCAGCCAACACCCCCAGGTCCTTTTCCACTGGGCAGTTCTCCAGCCGCTCTGCCCCAGGCCTGTAGCATTCATGGAGTTGTGACCCAAGAGCAGGACCCACCATGATGCTGCACTGAGATCCCTTTATACCTCCACAAGCATTTCAATGATCCTTGAAGTGACTGAAACTGCATAAACCCATAATTTATACCTCTTTTATGGTTCCCTCATGCTGCCAAAGTTGTGTGAAGCAACTTTGACATAACTGGCTGCTTCAAAGCCTGATTGAATTGTTGAGGCTAAATGGATTGGCACACATCAGCTGAGCCTCAAGAGCTGCTCATGGGTACGCCTTTCACCGTGGAGTAATTTGACTTGTTTAAACCCACTTTGTGGCAGCCTGAGCGAGGTTGAATCAGCCCGTTTGTTGCTGCCTAGATTCGCACCCATATGGACAGCTATTCTGGCTCAGCTGACATACGGCCTCGTGTTGAACCCGACCCCATGGCTCAGCTCCAAGAATGCATAGCGCCGCGTCCAAGCTGGCTATCATGGCGAGGTTAATATCTGGGGCCTTTTCCTTCTCTGCACAATTCAATCATCAGCTGTTTACGTTCGTAGCCCCATGCACTAAAAAATAGTTTATGGCAGCACTGTAAGAAGGAAACATGGAGAAAGGCCATCACAATAAACACCCTTCAACACCCATTACGATGAAGAGCACTAAAGCCCAAGTGACAGCCTAAAAAGAAAAAAGTGTCATCTTTGATTCATGCCACTGCTGAATTAAGCAATATAATCACTGACAAATCAATCATTACCAGCCATAAACAACCGGTTCGTTAGTCGGCCTTCCTAAGGCAAAGCTGTGGACCATTAACGTGTTACTCTTTGGGCTGTTAACAGCAATAAGAATCAGCTCAACACTGTCAGCAGAATTACCAATAATAAAGACCAATTTCTTGCATTATGAGATGTAAAGCAGAATCAGAATCAATCAGAATAAATCAAGAGTAATTCTTCCAAGCACAAAGAAATCACTATACTGTAAATATCATTTTGGGAAATATGAGATTCTAGTGGAACATTTTAAAATGCTCAAACAGTATTTTTAGGGGAATATCCTGGAATATTTTAAAGTGTCAGCACTTTAAAATTACCATTTTATTGGAAAGGGCACAGACCTTTCTTGAAGGGCTAAACGATGCGTTTTAGTAGGACTGACAACTTTCTTAAAGAAACAGGGAAGTTTAGGGCAACTTTTCTTTCACTTGATTCAGTTCCGATATGAGTGATTTTAAATTAAAAAACCCACCTCTACTTGAAGTATTTTTGGAGAGCATTCTTTGCTGGATATTCACTTAAATCAGAGTAGCATTATCTAGGACAAAATAGACGATTTTTATTAAAGCAAGAGGGAACCTACTTGTGGAAAAGCTGAAGATTTCCAACAATGCCGTTCATTCTGATTGCTGAGCTTCTAGGCTACAGGTAACAACGCACCCACAAGATGGGCCTTGGACAAGCCAAAGACAATGCCAGGATTTCACATTATTCATTGAAAACAGTTTTCATTTCTTGACAGCTGTGCTTGTGTCTTACTTCCTTTTCATATTTTGCAGCATTTCAGCAGGCCTGTTATGGCTGTATTTCTGCTTTTTTTTTATTTCTAACACCTCTTCACTGATTAGGCAATAGAAAGAGGCAATAAAACCACTCATAAAAAGCAAACGAACAACAGAGCAATGTGTATGTCCTCACTCTTCTTCCTACTCTGCTGTAATTCTACCCTGTCACATTTCCATCCCTCATAAATCTACAGGAATCAAGAAATTTGTCGCACTTGCCATCCTTTTGAAATACACTTCTCAATGAAAAAAAAATAAAAATTGCATCTATACCAAGAAACCTGAGAAGATCATTACAGCTAACAGTATGTGATTCATTGAGAGCCTTGGCAATTCTGGTACACAAATCCTCTTCGTTTAGCCTCTTGCCTCAGCTTTACTAAATATAGGAGCACTAATGCAGGATACTCAACCATGGCAGTGACCCACGTGTCATGACACCACGGCCAAGTTAACTGTAGCTGCAAGAGAAAGATCAAAAGCACAAATTCTAGTTGCATATGGAAGGATGCAAATTCCAATTGAAGCTGGAAGTGTGCGCGTGCTATTTACCCTCCAAGAATACTGATGATAACCTGTATTATCTACAGAAGTGCTCTTGGAACTCTTGGGAGCCAACTCTTGGGTCAAACACTTGGGAATGTTGGATCCCACAGAAGCTTCAAGTGCAAAGTTCTGTGAGACATCATTGAGGAAGGGAGCAGCTCCTTGATCTTTTCCTGCTCCCAGTTGCCAGCTGGAGGTCTGGGTGAAGCATTATTTAGGACAAAAAAACTGTCCACGAGAGAAGAGTGAAAGCAGGAAGACAGCAAAGTAGAAATGCTATCCATCGGCCATGTTAATGGCGTGCAACACAAGCAGCCATTGAGGTCAACTAGCCATGACTGCAGAGAGGACTCTGCAGTGACAGCTTAGCAGTTGTTTTTATTAAAGCCCCCTGTCTAAAAGAGAGACAAAAATTATCCAGGACAGTGATGACTAGGCATAATCGTTGCTGGTTGGGTGGTAGACTGCTGCTTCGGATTAATGTTGAAGCAATGGTATATCCAGGTCTCCAGAAAAGATCAAAAAATACAATCAGGCTTGAAAGCAAGGAACCCCCAAATTGAGGAAAGGCGGTTTCTAGAGGACGGAGTTTCAATTTGCAGATTCTGGAATGTCACCAGGTTTACTCTGCTTTATTTATTTGTATTATTTACCTTTTTATAACCTAAGCTGCTCAGGTCATCTCTGCCTTCTCGTCAGTATGTACAAGCCCAGCACAATGCAAATGTGACTTAGGTCTAGCAACACTAACATGTTACAAATTATGCCTAAGCCCTTTTAAAATCTAAACCTCTACCTCTCCCAGATACGAAATCTGTCATATTTTTATGCCTTGTTTTTCTGCGTGCACTTTATGAATACTTTATATCTTTCTTGAATCACTTTATTTACTCTAATCAAATGGTTTCTGTATGAGGGAGGCTGTGAGCAGGGTAGTCCTGGAGACTAGATGCAAGATTATTTCTGTATTTTGGAATAAACACTAGCAGGTTTGTCATGCCTTGATGCGAATGCAAAATGCATCGCCTTAACGATGACTCCATATCAGGGCCCGGTACGGCAATTATGTTTTATGCATGAGATCTCTGCTCCTCCAAGGCACATCAAAGGTTCATCACTGACCACTGATAAACACATTCATCCTCATTTGAAAGCTTTGTTGTAAGCTGTGTTCTTTTCTTGTCTTTCCTAATGGTCTTTCAGCAAACACCCCTCTCCTGGGAGATGCTGCAGTCCAAAGGCAGATTTCAGCTGACTCATCAGCTCTCTCAAGGTTTTCTTGCAGCATTTATGGGATTTAAGGTGCGTTGCTTTTCAGGACTTCTGAGAATTTTCGCATTCTTTACCATGTGGTTTTCTTTCTGGACTAGAAACGCGAGTGATTTGCTGAGCTCTGGGCCTGGATAATCACATTGCACTGAGCTGCGAGCACGGCCGGGGGTTTGCTGGGAGCTGGGCTCTAACTAAACCCCACCATGAAGACGCTGAAAGCCAACTGCAGAGGTCCAGCTTGCAGAGTCCTCTGTAGAGCAAGGAGCTCCAGCAGCAATGTTTTGTAAAAAAGAAGGGAAGAGGTTAAAGTAACTGCCTCCCTGTTGTCTCCTCTCACTGATTTGGGTCTCTCTGCAGCATGTTAACCTGGCTGCACTCTTGCTTTCGTCTTCCTCAGTTCCCTCTTCTGCCTGGTTTAGGTGTCCGCTCTGCCATGAAGGAGCATCTCCTTTCTTGAACCATCTACTGATGGGTCAGTGCTTGTGTTTTTCCCTGTTTAATAGGCTGATCGTTCACTTCTCCGGACTGACTGAAACCTACGTGCCTGACACACGTTGACACAAGCAGGGCTGAGATGGTGGGTGAGATAAACCGTATCATGTCTCGTCTATCACAGCAAAAGAGGGTCTACACAAAGGTAAGGGTGGGAAAGGCAAAAATAATTTGGTTATTAGAATTCCAAGGTGAAAGGTGCGTCTTTTTTTTCCCTGAAAAAAGTATTGGGGTATTGTGAGATCATAGAATTAATGGAGACTGTCCTTATTAAATGGGTAGTTGCTTCTCATAGTAATAAAAGAATTTATGGAAGATCACAGCAGTTCAGCACATATCAGCTTAAAATACATTCAGAGGCTAATCATACAGCTGCCTGAGAGCTATGCAGAGAGTACTGAATTAATCAGGTACTTTGGACTATGAAACGCTGCAAAAAGAAAAAAAATAACAAGAAACCAAAAGAAAAGGGAAAAAGGAAAGCATGTCTGCTGGCTGAGCTGCCTGTAACTGAAATGGTACCCAGGGACCCTTTCAACGGGAGTCAGCAAAAGAATTGACCTTCGTTATCGAAGTGCTGACTGGGCACTTTCCCAGGCCTGCTTTCCGACGTCTCAGAGAAAGAAATACCGGGCAAAAAAACGTGTGCTTGGAATAAACAGCGATTCACAGCCTGTAAATGGACTGGTTTCAAAGGAGGATCCTGGCAGCGTCCCATTTTGGGCCTGTAAATGACAGAAGGATTTGCGCTTTGCTGCTGACTGCCTGGCATGTTATTTAGTCTATTTAGCCCCCGACTCTAAAAGGGAAAAATGGGTGTAATAATTCTTCTTTTCTCCCAGCTTCTGTCATATCTATTGGGCTTGAAAGCACTTCAGTGCAGGAATAACCTTTTTTTTTGGTGTGCTATAAATATACCTGTACTGGGCACGTGGTACGTGGACACCCTGCAGAAATACTGTGCTATTTCTCACGTGTAATAAGTAATTGTTAGGTGTGTTTTTACTCGCTTGACCATTAATGTAAAGCCATTATAGAGTGACATATATAGTCTGGTATCACTGCCAGCATTGCTTGGAGCTTGTTGGCAGGCAGGCGGCTAGCGGAGGCTCAGGCGTGCAGCGTTCTGGGGTAGATCCCCTGGCAGCGTGCTCTGTTCATTCAGGTAGCGACCGCACTGATTGCTCAGAGAGAAGCAAATCTATTCCAGCCAGGAGTGTCCGTACAATGGGCCGCGGGAAGCTGCTTTCAGAGAATTGCCGCAAAGCAACTTCTTTTGGCGTAGCTGCTGCAACCAATTCCCCATCGCGCATCAGCGGGCCTGTCCATCAGGACGTGGTAATGGAAGTGCCAACCTCGCTGAAGCCGGCCGGCAAAGAGAGCCTTGGGGTCTCCCGGGACGTTGGAGGGTTCTGTTCAGATCACTGCCTGGAACAAAGCAAATGAGTCCGCAGGTTCGTGTCATGTATTTGTTTCCCCACTTTCCACTACGTGCTCTCCACGGTGACTTTCAACACTGTGCTGCAGACGCTTTGGGTACACTGTGTGGCATCCTCCTTCTGAAATTATTTCACCCTTGAAGACTGCAAGGGCTTCTCTGCCGTCCCCGTCCCCACATATGTGAGGAGGTCACTGGTGGCGGCAGATCCTGGACAAACGAGAAGGTGGAACATCCAACTTCTCTTCACTGCTCAGAGCTGTTCCTGCTCACTGACCTACAAGGGCGTTGTGTGGTGCAGGTGGGACTGTGCCTCTGCACAGCGTGTCCTGGCAATAACAGAAACCCTCTGCAGCCACATCCGATTTCCTCACCAGGAGGTGGGGGCCTGCATCCCTCTGCAGCTCCGGGAAGGCCAGGGTGTAAGTATCCACGTATCCTAAATTTTTTGAAAGGAAATGGTGGTATTCGTATCACCGGACTTAATTTAAGGCACGTAGTTTAAAAGTAGTTCCCTACTGCACTCAACGAGAAATGTGCTTCTAGGGGAAAGATGTCCTTCTACCTACCTTAGACAGGCCCCTTAGGAGGGGATGAATCACACCTGAGGACCACTTGCTCTGCGGTTGGTTCAGAGAGCAGCCCCCATCCACCCTGAGAAGGATTCTTACCCTGGAGACTTCGCAGATGAGGCAGCAAAAAAGTTTGGGGGAAATTGATGGTGGTGAGCACAATCCTTCCCATAGAACAGAAAGATTAAGCCCTGCTCCTCAAAGATATATTTAGACCTCTAACTCCCATGGCAAACGGGAGTCCTGAGGGGCTTGGCAGAAGCTGATAGAGTTATAAAAGCGTCAAGATTAGACAAAGCTGCATTGTCTTTCCTTTGATCTGTAATTCTCTCCTGGATTGTAAGAATAAAGCGTGGGGGGGCAGGAGGCCTTTCCAAGACATTGTTTCACTGCCAGACGCTGCCTGCAGGCAGCAGAAACCTGAGCTCCCACTTTCGGGTGGGCTCCGTGGGGCAGGAGTTGAGGAGAGGACTGGTGTTTGTGGTGCCGCCCATCGAGAAGGGTGTCAGATGTGCCATTTAGAGACAGGCCACGCTCCTAAAAAAACTCCCCAACCATAAACCAAAACTCTGCTGAGTTTTAACACTGCTTTATGCTAAGTATTAATAAGTAATTCAAAGTCTTCGTTTTGCCCGTTTTATTTCTTCTACAAAAGCTAACATTTTAGAAACAACAGAAAACCAAAAAGGGCGAAGAAAACAAAGTCACAAGGGGTGACAAGAACCTCTCTCCCAGTGTTCAGGACTTGGATGGTGTCTTCTTTCACTGACTCATCCCCCAAGATGTATGTTAAAGACAAAACAATGTGGGTACAGCGATGTGGATGAATCTTGTATTTCTTGTTCCCCTTTTTCTAACCCACCTGTTTCTCAAATAGTTTCCAGTCTACAATCTCTGTTGGTGCTCAAAGAGCCTCTACAACCAGCAGTGCTGTTACCATGAACGCTCTTAATCTGGTGTACGCACTGGGATGCATGTCATAACGGAAAGTAAGGGGTTTAATGATTTCTCTATGCTAACTGCCGTCTTTTATATTCCTAAATAGTTTTGTTGTTGTTGTTGCAGCCTATACTGTTACATCTGATGGAAGAACAGCTGGTCAATTATTTTCTACAGTCAGAGGCAATGTGAAGGGATTCAGAAACCGGACATAAAACCAAATCTGGACAATATAGGACTTGGCTCACTTGTCTGTTGTATAGTAAGAACTAGCACCAGCTGCCTTAAGCTGGTGGGTACGTATGCCAATTAATCCTCCAAGGCATTATTTTAATAAGTAGATTGAAAAAAGGAACCCAGGTGCAGCATAGATGTAGAAAGAAGGTCTCCTCCAAACGATCACGGTGTCTGGGGGACTCTGAGTTTCCAGCAGATGGGTGCACGCAGTCCTGGTCACAGCTTCAGCTGTCACTGGTTTTGCAATTTTGTTTGACTTCCAGTTTGTTGCCTGCCAAAGCCCAAATAAACTCATCTGAAAAATGGCAAGTGGAACAGCATGGAAAGTGAGGAAGTGGGACAACAGCGAGGTCAACTGCGACAGAATGAAGACCAGTCTCCTGTCATCATCTGCAGGTATCAGATTTGCTCTGTTAGTAATGCTTCGGCACTTTTTTTCCATTTCCCATATTTTTCCCATAACAGTGTGTGAATGCATATGTTCCTATTGGATAGGAGCTGAAGAGTCTGTTAGGACAATGAAAATCAAGACCAGATCTTAATTACCTTCCACAGTTGTACTCATGTAAATTGTCAGGGATATTGCAAAAAATCTTGAGTAAGGAATGAAGGATGGGGCAAGAGAAAAGGGGAAGCCACTTAAAGCCAAACTTTCTTGCTTGTAAGCACTGACAGACTCTGCAGAATTAGAGCATTAATTTACAAATTGTAATAGCTGCCCAAAGCCATGAGGTCCTCTTTAGCCCGTGAGGTTCTTCTCCAGCTCTAATGCCTCCTGTGATGTAGTCCTGCCTAGATCGGTGCTGGCTAATGCTATGCAGAGAGAACACCGAAATGGGATTGTGAAGAAAAGGTTTCTTCTAAATCTATGTCAGAATTTAGCAACTATATTTCCAAATTGCTTTTTTTACCATGGAACAAATGGATATTTCTACACTTTATACACCACAAAAATGTTGCGACATAGCTATTGGAGAATAGATGAAGCATTCTGAGGTCTTTCTTAAAGAAAGAGTAGTTCAGAGAGCAAATGGTCTTTATTGACGGTTGGACAGTGGTGGTGATCATTGTTGCAGCAAAAATATTTTGACAAGGATGAGTTTAAAAGGTGCAGAACTGCATCACGGAATGGTCCCATCCAAAACTGAGGAGGGATGCTGGCAGGACACTGGCTCGTTCAAAGACGTTCATCACCAGCTGCTCTTCAGCTCCCAGGTAACTACGTGTAACAAAAATGAAGTTTATTTTAATTCGCTGATCTTTTAGAAAGACACTGTTCTCATAAATGCAAAATGAATATTTAACTGTCTTATGTTTTGGAAATTAGCATGCAAAGACAGTGCCAGCCATCGTGTCCCAAGATGGGGGAGAGAAGAAGCAAGCTAATGAGGGCTTTCTGCTAGGTCAGGGCACAGCAGTGGAATGATGAACTGAAAATTCCTAAGGACATAAAATTGCCTGAATTTTTTTTTTTTTTTTTTCCTGAGAGAAATTAATGTGATGGAGAAAATTCAGGGGAGGGAGCAATTACTGGAGAAGGGAGGGAGGACAGGGCTGCTCCTCAGGTGTGGGAGGTACCGGGGAGCAAATGAACGGACTGCATATCATTACAGAAAAGGTCATTAATTGGCCGCTATTAAATTTTCCACCAGCTGATGGACAGTGTAGGAGAAAAGATACAGAAATCTAATGCCTCCTTCCCATGCTGCCTCCCCATGTTACAGGTGTGCGGATTGGCGACAGTGGGGCTTGTGGAAAGGCTGTCTCTGAAGAACCATAGTTTTGCGTATTTTGCATGGCCTTTGTGAGTAGAACTCTGCTCTCTGAAGCAGGACCAGTATTTCCTTCTCAGGCTTCCTTCAGAGAGGAATTCAGCACAGCTTGACTGTCTCCACCACATCTGAAAGGTGTATAGCCACCGCTGTGCTCCTCGCTGTTTGCAGGGACGGTCTCTTTGGGCTTTCCCAGGTGTACCATGACGAACGCTGGAGGTGTTGCGTTCAGTTCCCCTTTGTAGCCCTTCATTACACGGAACTCATTGAATTTGATATTTACACGCTTTATCTGATGCTTCATAAGCACAAAGCACCACCTACAAAAGAATATATTAGGGGAAGTTGTAGAAATATAGCGTTTTAGAAGCTCCATTCCTTTCGTGGAAAATAATGCAGATTTACATCAGTGTTGCTGCTGGGTAGAAATTGTGGCCCATAAGGAAGATGCTGGAATTTCCACTGGGAAAGGAAGAGTTCCAGTAAAAGCGCGTGGTCATTTATACTGAGTAATCTTGAATATTAAATGAGGAAATAGAAATATACGCCAGTTTTGAAAGTAATTTTTCTCTGATTAGAGCGAATTATACAGGAATACTCTATAAGGTAATTAAGCACCTATTAGATCACAAGGGTTTGATGCAGAAGACTGGGGATATAACTGTGTCCAGATGCTGCATTCCTGCATTATGGTTACTTTGGCATTGCACTCAGCTTAAAAAGGTCTCAGGCTCTCCTGGAGTCCCCCCAGCCTGTCCCCTTTGCTGACCTTGGTGGCGCAGCATCGGAAGACCTGCTGCCAAGAGACGGGGTATCAACTGTTCAAATGCAGCTGAGGGAAAGCGCAAACTGCAAGGTAGGGTGTCAACAGTCAGCATTTTGCTGATCAATAGCTGCTGATTTCTGAAGGATACACAGTGAATGCTCCAAAATTAATTGCTGGAAGCTGACATTAGTGCACAGGGGGAAAAAAATCAGAGGAGAAGACATTTGAAAAGAAAACAGCCCACCCACGAGTGATTTCTCCATGCAGAACACTCGAGGTTAAATTTTTCTGCCAAGGGGAACTCAACTTATTTCCTCAGTAGCAATGAATTAATAGTTCAGTTCTTAAGGCAAAGGCATGAAGCTTGCCTTTGCTACTTAATATTTCAAAAGTGCCATCTGCAGGCGTTGCTTTGTCCCTTGATAGCTCCTTTTTCTGTGCCCACTGAGTCAAACTTCTTCGTACAAAGTACCTGTAGAATACCACCCTTTGGCCATGTGGGTGTAACGTCCCTTTTGGAGCTTGATGCGACTGAGCTGAATCCCTGAACAAGACACAACATTCGCAGGAAAGGATTAGATCCTGCATCTTTAAATGGGAAGGAAACCCGCTGTCGCCACCACGTAGTTGAGAGCATGTCCTCCTGGGATGTGGGAAAGGAGAAAAAATACTATCGCAAAAGCAGTTAATAATACCCAAGCATGAATATATTGAAATATACTAACTGTATTTTATTTTATTTTATTTTTTAGAGAAGTACAAGAAGGTGCATACTGGCCACTTTGACGTGCTGCAGACCTGGGAGCAGAGGTGGGTTTTGAAAACTGGGGCTCAGGAGAGGTACAGTGCCAAAAAAGTGCCGGATTGAAAATTTCTCATGTGTTACAGCTTGTGTTTTTCTGCTGTCCTGAACACAAAGATCTTTCTAGGGTATTTTGTTGGGTTTTTGTTTTTTTGTAAAAACGGTTCCTTCGCCAGCGCGCTCATAAAGGTGTTTAAAACCCCCCTTTTACTGATTTTTTTGTGACAAAGAAGAAACTCACCATAAAATCAATTTTAATTTAAAATTTTACAATTTTCATCCACGGGACTTTTCGAGCAGATCAATGTCCTTTAATTAGCTTCAGCTCACCTTTTAGTTTCCATTTCAGTCATGTAGCAGAATTTGTAACGGCAACCCAGGGAGGTGCGCCAAGGTGGAGCCTGTACCTGCTTGAGAGGGCTTTGTGTCTGGAGAGCTGCGGAGAGACCCGCGATCGATAAATGAGTGGTAACAAAGGAGGAATTAAGTTGAATTTTGATGCTATGTATGGAGTACAACTCCACTAAACAGTTACCTCCTAAAGCTTCACCAGCCCAGAAGATAATGGCTTTGGCTCACGTACCCACGAAGCACAAACACAGGGTACATGTCTGGATGGAAATCTTTGCATCTCACCACCTGTAGGTAATATTTTTGCACCAGAATTACAGTTCACATCGCATGTCATCATTTGCTCCACATGACGAGAAAGCATTGCCACATTTGGAAGATTAAAAATTACAATTCGTTATTCAAAATACCTACTGAATTGCCTACATTTCCTTTGCCTTCATTACTGGTTATTAGGATATTTGTGGGTAACCAGCAGCTATTCCATTTGCACTTTGCCAGAGTTCCTGCCCTGTCCGTGCAGTTATTTTACAAATCAAGCTTTTGTGACATTACCCATTTGTCACCATGGGAACAATTTTGAGATCACAAGTATGGGCTGTGGCATTAATGAATAAATAAGGAGGAAAGAGTGCTGATTACAAAGAAGGCATTAAAAATCTTTGCAATCAGCAGTAATAACAACAGAAAAAAAATGCATGACACACAATAAATGAGAAAGTTCTCGGCATTACAGTTGGAAAACTCTCCTCGGGTCCTGCACTGTTTCTGTGCATTAGGCTGAGATGAGTCTTCGTGAGGCTGCCATCTGCCTTGGAGAAAAATAGCTGCTGATCAAAGCTTCGTTTTAAAGGATGAATTTTCGTTACAAGAATAAGGTGTAACCAGTATCAGTTCCCAGAATCTCGTGAAGAGAAATATTAACCTGAAAATGACCATGAACAAAAGTATTTTCCTTTCCGCATTTGGTTTTTAAATACTTAATACTGATGGATTGGTTTTTTTTTATTATTTGATGGAGTGAAAAGAAACCAAGTAGGAACTTTAGGCTAAAATAGTTTCTTATCTTAGTAGAAGAGTTTTATCGTGACTGGATTTCTGCTCTGTCTGTCTACAGAATAGAATGAACCTTGGCCACTGGTTGATGATGTAGCAAAGCTGTTGCATCCCTACAGGCTTGCTGTTCCTGGAGCAGCCTAGACCTGGTTCTTACACCGGATCTTCCAAAGTCTTCAGCATCCAGGACAGGCCGGCAGCTGGGGGCAGCCTCAGTGGTGCTCCTGGCCTTTGCAGGTGGGTAGATGACATGTCTCCATGAGTCAGAGCCTGGCTTTCAAGAGAGGGTTAAGCAGCCCATCCACAAAGCGTTTTAATGCTGGGTTTGGGGCCTGGTTCAAACGTCTTTTTCCCCTCTGCCAGCTGTTGCTCCCAGCTTTGCTGAAGATACTGTGATCACTGGGGTTTAAAGAATTTCACAGCAGCAAAAAAGGCCAGTCTGCTGGCTTGTTTGATGCAGAAATCCATCCCCCTCCCTGCTGCTGCCCAGCCTGTCTCCACGCTCCCATCCAGCGCTTTCTCTTTGTATCTTGTTATGAAATAAGGCAACTAGTTCATGCCGCGGATACTTTAATTCATTCTCATGGGCAGCTGTTTACAAAAGGGTTGTGGTTTTTGGCTGTTGGACAAGCCGTGGAAAGCTGGTGTTTCTGACAGTGCGTTTAGTAAACGTCCTTCCTCCCATAGGGAAGGGAGAGAGCAACCACATTTTCTAGCTCTATTAAAGACTTTTAATCATCAGATTTTAATCAAGAAGGTAGGCAGGATAAACCACATAACTAATATATTTGGCTGTCATGCCAAGCCCCAGATAATGTCTGTTGGGGATAGTAAAGGCCAAGGAGGATAGGAAAACATTAATATCAACAATTATAAAACTCAATTATGCCAAAGCATAGAAGAACAATGGAGCAAAAGCAGCTTCCGAGGCTCATATGGGATATGCACTAACAGCACAATGGAATCATGTCTTCTCTGCATTTCATTAACAGTTGGCATTAATAAGAACGCAGGTGTAACATGAACTCCTGCATTGAGTTCGATGTCCTGCTGTTTTAGCACTTCGTTGCAAAATCCCTTCTATAAACTTACTCCACGCAGGGTATGCACAGTCCGTACCATCGCCGCAACAAGCACAGCCCGGTGCCAGTATGTGCCGTGTGTGAGCAAACAGGGCGAGCACGGGCGCTGAGCCTCCCTGCTGCCTCCCCTCCCGGACATGTGGAGGCTGTAGACCAACCACCTCCAGCTTTTTGGAAAGGACCAGTGCAAAACTGTCCATCACGTCCCTGTCACCACTGACACGATCCTCGTTATTCCATAAACTTCTTAGATTTCGCAATATGCGAAATCACCTCCTCGCAAGTATTTTTCTTGGCTGGCTTCACAAACTTCAGTAACTATTCAGACAAGGTGTGCACCTTCTCTCCTGGATTAGGCCGCTTGGCCAAGTAGTCAGTGGAACTTCATTCCTGTCTCCATCCGTGAGCGTGCAGTCTTTTGCAAATGTCTTCCGTGGTAAATTCAGATAAAATTAGTCCAACTCTGCAAACAGTTCACGTGTTGATTAAATTAACTCACATGCTTATTCCCACTGGAATGGTCCGTAATCTTGTATCTGTACAGAGAAGCTGTCCTCACTAAGATTTTTTTTCTTGTTGTTGGCTTTTCTGGACACTTATGCATTCAAAATCTGTTTGCGTGACAAAAATAATGTAATTTTTCAAGAGTTTATGAAATTGCCTCTTCAATTTGTTCATACATGGTATACATTGCAGGAACATACCAGTAGCACATAAAAGATATTACTGGATGCATTTTATTGTTCAAGTATGCAAGTTGGCAAAATCAGCCATTTAAATATACTCAAATCTAGAAAACACATTTGGAAATCCATCTATCAATATTGCAGAGAAGCAGCGACCTACTCTTGGGTGTTGTATTTTTCCTGCTTTTCTGAGGAAGAAGGGAATACAAATGACCTTCAGATCTTACAGGGAAAAACACTTTTCTCAAATGTTTAAACAACAAGTGTATGTAGAGTTATCTGTGCCGGGCAGAGGTAATTCTGCAATATGCATTCAGTGATACTAACGTAATATGCTAATATCCCTAGCTTATTTTATACATCTTCTCTTTAAAGAAGTTAGCGTTGCAGTCCTCATGTGTATCATATCTCACCAGAGCAAAGAAATGTGACTTTATTTCCTATTATCCCAATTATTTTGTAATTTATTTCTTTCAGAACCCTCAGAATTTTTACTCCTTGGGGTTTAGTGTTCTTGACTTTTTTCTGGGTTTTTTTTGTTGCTTCCTCAGAGACTTCAGTCTCTGCCAAGGCCTCATTCTAAGCTCCCGTGACAAGTGCCCTTGGATAAAGAAATTTTGCATTGTATTTTAAAAGGAAAGGCGAATCAAAACCCCATCATTTCCCTTTCCAGCTACTTCACCATCCTTCGGTCAAGTCATTTCCTCTTCCTTATCAAGAGGTCCCACAGCCATCCAGTAAACTTTCTTGCTACTGGGAATATTTAATCACTGTTACTGTTTCATCCAAAGCTGCTTGTGATGTAAGCGCAGGTTTGAAATTGTCAGCGTCTTTTAGTGACAAGAGTGTTACGGCACACCAAATGGCCCAGCATTTCAGCTGGTAAGTTCCTACCCTCCAACAACGGAAGGCTCGCAGGGTGACCTGCTGTCTCTTTGCAAGCTCAGAGGAATTTCCTCAAAAGTCTAAGCCTGCGCGTGTGAGCAGCTGGAAGGGACCAGCACTGTGTCCATGCACTTTGTGTCTGAGGGCAGAATCTGGTTCTTCCCCTTTTTTTTCAGATAAAACAATTAGGACACAGGAAAATCAGCTTGATAGCTGCTCTCTTTCCATTTGATGGGATATTTTCAAGTGGCCATTTTTCCCTGCAGTTCTGTATTATCTTTTCAGCATTGTTTTTTTGCAGCTCTAGTGCACATTCTAGTTGAATGGTGTCTTTTTAGAGTATGTGACATCTTGCTCTACCATAAGATTCCAGGAGATGTTTCCAAGCAAAACACCTACAAGATCTAGCCACTATTCAGCCGCATATTTTCACTCCCATTTGTGCGTGTGTTACCTTACAGCTGAACAGACTGTGGCTAGTTATTTAAGTTGCTGTTTCGCCTTTCTGCCTCCTCGTATTTCTTTCTTTGGATGTGGTCTTCACGGCATTTCTTTGGATGTGGTCTTCATGGTGCTGGCTGCTGAGCAGTGCCTTGGTCTCTCTCAGGGTTCTGTGCAGTCAAGGCCACCTTCTCTTGCTTTGAGGGAAGCCCTTGTTGCACGTATCTCTGATCAGTGCATCTGCATAAATGAAATTTAAGTTCTAAAAAAAAAAAAAAAAAGCGATTCTGATAAAAATAATGCTGAAATCATATACTTTTAAAGTAGAAACCTCGATGCCAAAGATATTTCAGGCTTCAAAATGATTTATTTTTATTGTTTAAGGTTGAACCATCTGAACATCTTTGAGTTGCATAAATTTTCCACAAATATTAGTTTATATAATATTCTGTAATATTCATCATATCAGAAAAGATATAATCAACCCGTTTGACCATTATTAAAATATGAATTATATGCAATCCCCTCTCTCTTATTATTACAATTCTTTTGTATTTCTTAAGCCATACAAAATTTAATAAATCTTTGCAGGACTTAATAAATAGCAGAAGATTTATATATGTACTAAGACATTCATTTAGTCTTCATAGCCGTATTGAATTTATTTTCATCGGATTCCTCATCACCTGCTAGTTACCATATTTATTGCATTCTCTCCATTGCTTCTCAAAGCACGTACGCATGAAGTGTTCTTGGAAGAATATCTGTACAGATGTTGTGTTCATCAGGTAGACACAAAAAAACCATCTGATCAGCCAAGACATTTGACTTAGAGTAATGGAGAGGCTGTGAGTTCAAGTCCTGGCTGTCCATCATGTGAGAGCTCCTGGGAAGCTCAGTTACTGCTCTTTTTTTTTTTCCAGAAAGGCTCCTACTGTTTCAAACAATAACCAGAGAACTGCCTAAATTTTAGCAAGAAACAAACGTTGCATTTAAGTAGCAGTTGTGTTATTTGTGATGATTCAGACCCAATTGGTCACCCCTTAATTCCTCAAGAATTCCAATGCGTAGAGTTTTCCAGAAAGGAAAAAAAAATTCCATCTGAAACCACTTCCAGCAGCATTGCTGTCCCCAGACTGACCCTGCGACTGCTTGGGACCTCCTCTGGAAGTTAATAAGTGTATCTGGAGATTAATAGGCGTGAAATTGCTTGAGACTGTAGACTGATGAGGATCTGAGGGATCTGCTCTGCTTTTGCAATACCGATATCTCTCCTTGAGACAGGGGACTTCGGGGACAAATTATGGGGCTGGCCATGTGTTCTGCTGCCTCCAGAGAGCGGAGTCTTTGTGTCAAGAGGATGGGGCATGTTTGCAGCGGACCCTATGAGAGCATCAGTCTGGCTCGGCTGCCAGCTACTTTAGCCCTTCTGAAAAGACATTTGTACCATTGTTGAAAAATTTACCTTGTGAGGAGCAAAGTACGCTGCATCTACTCAGGCTAAAGTTGTGTTTAAAATGCCTTTATACCCTAAGGCATGAGGGATCCTGCTTCCCACCAGCTGCAGGAGCAAAAATAGGTTCTTGTAAGAGGAAATCCTCTCCAGCTTCAACTCTGGCACTTTTTTCATCAAATGTCTTCCTTTTTTACCCTGGTTTACAGGGCTAGATCAAAACCCCAATCTTCATGCACCTTCTTTCTCTCCATGCCACCCGCTGTTGGCTTTGTCAACGGGAAGGTTTGTAACATCCAGACAGTTCGTGTCTTGGGGGCTGTTTTGTACATGATGGCGTTGGCATTTAAAAAAGTAGAACTATGGGCAGCAACACACAGTTTGTTAGATACATACCTGCCGTATGGACAGAATTGTGCTCTGCATCATGGCATCATGGCATCATGAACAGGCCTGGAAGGGAACGCCAGAGGTCATCCCAGCTCGGCGTGGTGTCAGCTACATTGGCAATGATTCAGTCATGGCATTAGAAAATGTAGTAATTGCCAGCTTTCTTATCTCTAATCAACAATGTAAAAGAAAATCAGGTTACCTGTGTAAAACTCTCCTTGGCTAAATCATTTCAGACCAGAAGTTCACCTACTGCAGCATCCAGCAAACCACAGCCAACAGAAACAGTTGGGTAAAAGAATAACAGTGCGAATACGCAGTGAGACTTGCTGGAAAACATCTTTTTCCTTGTTTCAGGTGACTAAACCTGTCTGCTTGCATGAGGTTTGATATATGCAGAATGCTGAATGGATTAGGAAACTTGTGTGAAAACAGACTCTGGTACCAGGACAAGATTTTAGTCAGCAATCGTTCCTCACTGACAGGCAGTTAAGTGATGCTCTGCTCTCCTGTAAAAGCCCTTGAGGTCTTAACGTGATCACATTCATATTACTTGAAGAGATAACTCTAGAAAAGCAAGCAACTAAAGAAACTTAATGCCACTGGGACAGGTCATGTTTCGAACTATGTGAAATTTTCTTGAAGCCATTAACTTGTTTGCCTGGCATTAAACATTTTTAGGAAATTTCAAATTTTTCCTATTTTTAATACTGCCTGTCCACAGAAATGCTATTTATTTATTTATCCATCTATTTGTTTGTTTGTTTGGCTGTTTTGCTGCCTGTCTGCAAAGATACAATCCCAGCTGAAGAAAAGAAAGAGTCAAAATATTGACTGAAGCAGCACCAACAGAAACAGAGAGAATATTGCTTGTGGTTGTAAAAAGGCAGTTTTATTTGGAGAAAATGCAACTCTGCTAACACTGTGGAACTACACATCTGTCTAAGCATTTATAAAGCTGTTCCCATACCTCCGAGAAAGATTGCAACATGCCTTACTCACTGAAACAGAATAAATATGTCCGGGAAAATTGTATTAGAATAGCCCAGATGGAGATTGTCAAAATATAAATCTTTGTAAGTAACTGATACATATCTCGGGGAAAAAAGAAACAAACAGCACATGTAGGCCACTGCTAATGAATCACATTATTCATAATGCTGTTAATGACTCAGGCACGGATACCTTGTGTAATTAAATTACAAGGAAGCAAAGTTTAAGCAGATGGAGCTTGTCGGAATTTTAATATGCTGCAAACTGCATTTCATACTAGAAAGAAGACTAATTGTTTTGTCAAGATTTATATTCTAGTACTATTTTATATATTACAATCCAGAATTTCAGATTTTATCTCGCCAAATAGCTGTCTCCTACGCACATCAGCCTGAGAGTGGTCCAAATGATGTTTCTTGAACTTTTTTTGGCTTCAGATTCCTGAATTCAGATTCTGAATTCAGATTCCTGAATCCTTAGTTTAGCCTCCATTTCTGCATTCGTCATATCCCGGCTAGGAGTTATGTTGGAATGAAAGGTTTATTACCTGTTATGTTTTGGGACCTATGAGATAACTCTAGGAAATTCTTCTTCTCCCATTCCTCCGATGGCAGTGTGTCGCCTGGTTTGCAAACCGTGGTCCTACAGCACATCACTGCCGCGAGGGAGTCCCAGGCGTGCTGGGAGTTTTCCCCCCGTGAGGCCCTACATCCCTGACCTCTAAACCTCCTTCCCTCTCCTTCCAAACCGCAGGCCTTCAGCTCTTCAGTGCTTCTTTTGGTTGCTCCGACCACAGACACATCTAGCCAGAATATGCTTATAAAGCTGTGCGTATATTGTTTTACCATTTTCCTGGTGGTTTGGGTGGGTTTTTTTCCACATCTCTTAATTAAATCATGCATTTACATAAAAAGTCTTACAGTCCAAGGCATAATCACCTCGCTGTACTGAACAAGTCACAGCCTGCGCTTAGATTATTACATAGCTATTCCATATTAAATTATATTCATGGCTGTTAAAGGTGAAAGACAAAGCAGTGCTGAGGAACACGTGGCTACTGCAGGATGGCAATAGCCTCACAGAAGGCATTACAAGATCCACAAGGTCATTTCCAATTCACCATGCCTAATTAAGTTGTTCCCAATGTTAACAGCTGAAAAGCCATTCAAAGTAGTTTATGTATCAGCTCTGTTAAGTAGAACGTTAACTGTGTGGAGGTAAAAGCAAATAACGCGCAAGGGAAAATCCCTCACATCTTAAACGATCAGAATACGGTCTAAAGAAAAGCTAATTATGATGATGCCTTTTTGTGCTAATTAACAGATTTCGTATGGGGAAAATAAGCTTTACCATGCCAACTTAGGGGACCTGACAAAGCCAAAACAACTCTTGCCCCGTCGCATGTCTGAAGAAAAGAGGAGGGAGAGGAGGTTTGCGCAGCTCTTGCTGTTTCTCATTGCAGCCCAGGAGGTGGCCTGGAACCACAATCTAATATTGAGGTAAACCAACAAAATTGAAGCTTTTAACGTTGTTTGCATGAACACGCAAAATAGCATTTCCATCACTACGTCCTTCTTCCTTTCAATGCACCTTGGAAAAACGGATAGGGAACTCCAAAAACATAGGAATATTAAAATTAAGCTGAATGCTGAGGAGACCAGGCTGTACCTTGGATCCGCTACAACACCCGAAAGTTTAACTCCCTTCTTGTGCTCTGCTCGTGGCAGCTACAAAGAATAATTTTCTTTGGCTGAATGCTTTATTTTTCAGGCATTTCATTTCAGTTGAATGAAATAGTGTTTCTCCAGAGCTGAAATTGTCTCTGGGAATTTTGCCCTCCTCCTAATAAAAAAGAAGATCTTACTGAGGTATTTTCTTTCAGGTCATTGAGAACCGAAATAGAATATTTTTATTTTTTCAGCCCAGTCGCGGTCCCTGCACCACTTCTCCTACACCAAGTCCCCAGAGTCTCACCAGATTCCCAGGCACGGCATTTTTTTTTTCTCTCATTCCTTCCGGGAGAGGCCGTATTTCTCTGCTGGCCTCCCAGCCCCTCTGCGGGCAGCTGGGGAGCGATTCCCGCCTGCTGCGGGATGGGTATGCAGAGCCTGTCCTCAGGGCAGAGCCTAAGCCAGCAGACTGCTTTCCACCCAGGTGACCTCCATCAATCCATCCAGTGAGCTACAATTAAAATGAACCGAGCTGTTCCGCTCTAAACCGAGATATTTAGACTATCTCAGTAGATGGCGTTGGGACATTCAGCATGAAAATGCCAGAGATTCATAAGTTTGCTTTGTTTTACACAGGGCAGAAAATTAAATGTCTTTCTGCCTGGGAAAAAAAAAAAAAAAAAAGAAGTTGACTTGTCCACACTATTTCTCTTCTTAATGAGAGTCACTGTGACACAGGAAAGATGTGGTGGAGAAGCCAGATCCAATTGTCCATTGAAGTTAGTGCATATTGTAATTTATATAATTATTCAATTTGAGCTGTCCATTTGAGGAGAGGATAATAAATGGATGAAGATTAGAGATTAAAAGCAGTCGAATAAGTCATTCCTAATCAAATTCTGACCAATCTCTTGTTTGAAGTTTTACCTCTGGTTTCTAGAACCAGCATTTCTTTAAAGTACAAAAAATATTCCAAAAACTGAACCACTGTTTTTGTTCTCTGTCCTAGGTAACAATTTATTGTATTTTACCATCAGCGGTGGGACTTCAGGAGTTTATATCTGCAGCTGTTCACTGCAGCCCCACAGCCTCCGCCATAATTCAACACAGCACCAGTGGAACCGTGCGTCTTGGCACCGCCTGACAATCCCGCTTGCAAATTTGTCTGAAAATCTGAGCTCTGAAATCCTGCAGGATACCGTTTTCCCTTTGCCAGCCCCCTCCGCTATCCTTCGGAGCCGGCGCAGCGTATATGTGACCGGGAAACGGACCTCGCTGCCTTCCACCTGGGGTTTCTGTGCCAGGCAGCACCGAGCATCGCCTTCTGCATCCCGAGCTGAGGCAGCGCACAAACCCGGAGCTGCCGAGGGGATGGTTCAGGTGGCTCCTTAGCTCTGTAAATGCTAAAATAGCTACCGCAGTTAGAAAACGCCAAACCCAGTGATACACCGTCTAATTTTGAATTATTCCAGATACCACTCTCAGCGACCTGAAAGGGCTTCATTGGCGTATTCTTCAGAGGGTGCTGCCTCTGCGCACAAGGCTGCTCCCAGCACGTGTTCGGGTGGAAATCCCATCTTTGAGAATATCCCGTGAAAAAAGACCACCACACGCAAGGACCTATGGATCATACATCACCCCAGTGGCACCGGGGACGCTCTGAGGACACGTGAGCTAAAAGCGAACCAGTTAATGTTAACGCATCGGTTTTCTAGTGGCTTTCCAGTCCCTAAAGGGGTTACAGGAGAGATGGGGAGGGACTGTTGATCAGGGAGAGGTGCGGTAGAATGAGGGGGAACGGTTTTAAACTGAAAGAGGGGAGATTTAGGTGAGATCTGGGGAAGAAATTGTTTGCTGTGAAGGTGGTGAGCCCCTGGCCCAGGTTGCCCAGAGAAGCTGTGGCTGCCCCATCCCTGGAGGTGTTCAAGGCCAGGCTGGACGGGGCTTGGAGCAACCTCGGCTGGTGGGAGGTGTCCCTGGCCAGGGCAGGGGGTGGGACTGGGTGGCCTTTAAGGTTCCTTCCAACCCAAACCATTCTATGATTCCATTTTCATGTGATCTCATTCTTGACAGTGTAAAATGTGTTTTGCCGCTTATCCGATTTCACAACCTCTTGAAGCTTCTGGGGGAAAAAAAAAATGTAGTGAGTTGAACAGCGGTGCGATCTCAGCCTGGCGGAGGCACTGGCGGTGTGGGCTCTCTACCATGTGTGACAGGAGGAGGCCAGTGCATGTCCTACGCCTGCTCTCACCCCTGACAGCCATGGCTTCACAAGGCACTCCACTGGTGGTGCTGACTGTGTTCAAATGCCATTTTCACCTGAAAATGGCTAAGCAGAGTCTATATAAATTTTAAAGTCAGGGTTACTGGCCTGCATACGTGGCTGGCATCAGCACTGTCTCTCCACAGAGAGGATTTATTGTAGTGTGGGTAGGAAAAGGCAGGAATTGACCATCCACTGCCCCCGTCGGTTCCTGTGGGATGCTCTATGGTCAGAGCCCCGGTGCCGTCCCACACAAATGCAAGGAAAGAAGAACACACGGCAGTGTGTGTAATGAGCAGAGAGCTCATTAAGAATTAGGACATCAAATCTGCAGAAAACTTGAAGCACTTACTCATCTTTTCTTTGCCAAAGCTCAAATTCGTTGTGAATCTGGAAGCTGGAGAAGTTTACTGACCAGAAGGAAGTCTGTGCCTCTCGGTGAGCTGTTGGAAGTGGGATGAGGAACCTGGAGAAGTGCCGCAGTTATCTTCTTCCCTGGGCATCCCTTTTGGCGTCTGCCGTGAGATGGGATAATGCTCTACGTGAACTACTGCTCTGAACAGGTACATCACGTCTTAAACTTCTGATGTTATGCGGGGGTGCATTTATATCACAACGCAGTTAATTGAGGGGGAAGGGGAGAGGGAGGGAAACAAATGCCAAGTGCATTCCTGTTAATTCCAGTACACTGCCAGAACACGCTCAAATAGTAAAAGTACAATTTCCATCTTGTCAATACGGGGAGCAGGGAGAGCAGCAGGAGCTCCTCTGGACTCTGACCCATCTCCGTGCTGCAGTCTGTCTCCCAGCAAGGGATGGGCTTATTTTTCTGTAGGAGCAGGGTTGGAGGGTTTACGTTTATATGCAAAAAAGAATCAATTTCTAAAGTCGTCAGCTACACTAAAAACCTCTTGATGGTTGTCCTGCAACCTGAGCCCAGTGAGAAAAACAAGGGGCCAGCTCCTGGCTCGGCCGAGGTTCCTTGTGCTCTGGGGCAAAACCAGGGCACAAATAGCTGAAGTCAATGAAACCACGCAGGTTTATACGCAGAAAGGCTCTGGATTGCTACCTATGGACCAGCACATGCACCCAAGGTCAGGCAGCTCCTTCTACTTACTCTAAGTGTTGAATCCAGCCTTACTACCCTCTAAATTACACATTAGACGGGCTTGTTTTTAACCAACCTCTGTGCTTAAATTACAGCTCAGTCTCTTGTCCCCATCCTCTGGCTACTTATGTTTCACGTGAAGCAATTTTATGCAAGGAGAGAACTGGGATTTGATGAAGGAGGTGGACACCGGCTAGGGCAGGAGGCCGAAGCTTACCTGCCGTGGCCCTTTGATTAGCTTGGCGGTTAGTGACTTGCTGTAGGATCTCTTCACCTCCAGGGTGAGACACAGCGTCGCTTTCCTGCCCTCACCCCGAGTCCGTTGTCCCGTGGAGCTGGCAGGGAGCCCGCTGCCACTTCCCGGCGCCTCCCTGGCTGTAAATTGCTGGGGTTGGCTCCCGTTTGCTGCATCCGCCATGAAAAATGAACTTTCAAATAAAGAAGAAATGCAGTCCTATAAATCTGTTGAGGAAAGGGAGAGGAATATACTCGGCACGTGCTTTGGTTGTAGAATAAGCAGTTCAGCCACAAAGCTTTTCTTCTAAGAATAAAGCACTCAAAAAAAAAATATAAATAGACATGCAGAAAATGAGCAGCCTGCAAAGGCACAACCAGCGCTTTCTCAGCTGGGTGTTGAGTGATGGGTGAGAGCCACAACCCCCCTCTGCCCTGTGACATGGCTGGCTCGGTGGCCCAGACGGAGCTGCCAGTGGCTGGTCCCTGGCTCTCGCGCTGTGCAGGGAGCAGAACACGCTGCTCCCGAAAACACCGAGAAAAATTTGTCAGGTTGTTCAGAGGAAGAGGAAACTGCTTTAATTTCTCTACTGCTGTATTTCACTCATTATATTTAGTGTTTCTTACTGTGCTCGTTTATTACAAATGCATATTGTGCCTTGAAGTTGATTTTCGCGGCAATTCATCATTCTTGGAACCGCTTTCCTTCGCTTCCCTAATTTACAGCCCAAAGCTTGGCTCATCTGAATTGCTTCTCTTTTGTTACTGAGTTTGGGTTTAGGTACGGTTTTCCAGCCCAGGCCAGCGCTGTGACTGCCTGGTCGTCCCGGGGTGCCTTAGCACGTGGCGGGAAGAAGAGGTCTCAAGGCTCTGACTCACCATTCAGCAGGGAGCTCAGAAGGGGCGTTTATGTCCTTGCAGAAGTCTCATTTTCTGCCTGTATTCTTTGAGTGCAGTATCTTCAGGAAATGTTCTTTCTAGCTGGTCAGTCAAGAATTACAGCTTCTTATCTTACCTGAGTGCTCTCTTTGTGCTTTTCTGTGTTTATTCCTTCCTTTTGAGGATGGATGGAGCAGACATTCAGCGGGTAAAACACTTGCCATAGGAAACTGTAGTGTTAGCCTGAACGCCTGAAATGTTCTGCATGCATCCCCAGTAATACCTTCCTCCGCAAGCGGCATATCTCCTCTGGGCTAGCAACAGAGCAACTGTCAGTTTGCAAGTAGCTTTCAGGGGAAATTTAGCCCTTTCTTTCCAAAACTGTGATTCCATATATGGTTCAGCTGTTACTAAATGGTGGAAGTGTCTAAAATCCATCAATCTGCTGTTTTGTTTTTAAAGCAGGATGAGCTGTCTTTATTGTGTAAGTCAAAACAAATTCTAGGGGGAAATAGTTTGGTTGGTTCCATCCTTACATGTGAGACTTGTTATGCTTTTTTTTTTTTTTTTTTTTTTAACTTGAGTACAAATAAGAACACCTGCAGTTTTGTCATTTCATGGCTAGCCTGGGAGATTTTCTCAGCCTATTTCAGTGACCTCACCCCACGACTGGCATTATGTAGAGCTGCAGTTCCACGTCCTCCTCACCCACGGGAGAGCCACAGATGCTCCATGGGATGGGCAGGACCGATGCGTGCCATTGTGCCTGCAGCATCCCTGGAGCTGCCCAGATGCAAGGCGTGCAGGTGCAGCTTGGTACATGAATGACCCTGGGCACTGCAGCACCTCAGCCCTTCAGAACATTGGCCAAAACAGCAAATATAGTTGTCTATTTTAGATAAGAAAACTCCCATGATAAAAAGCTAGAGATCATAGAATCGCAGAATGGTTTGGGTTCGAAGGGACCTTAAAGACCACCCAGTTCCACCCCCCTGCCCTGGGCAGGGACACCTCCCACCAGACCAGGTCGCTCCAAGCCCCGTCCAGCCTGGCCTTGAACCCCTCCAGGGATGGGGCAGCCACAGCTTCTCTGGGCAACCTGGGCCAGGGGCTCACCACCCTCAGAGTCAAAAATTTCTTCCTGAGATCAATTTAAATCTCCCCTCTTCCAGTTTGAAGCCACTACCCCTCATCCTACCACTACCTGCCCTTGTAAAAGGTCCCTCTCCAGCTTTCCTGTAGGCCCCCTTTAGGGACTGGAAGGGGCTGGAAGGTCTCCGCGGAGCCTTCTCTTCTCCAGGCTGAACCCCCCCAGCTCTCTCAGCCTGTCCTCACAGCAGAGGGGCTCCAGCCCTCCCAGCATCTCCGGGGCCTCCTCTGGCCCCGCTCCAACAGCTCCGTGTCCTTCTGCTGTTGGTGCCCCAGAGCTGGAGGCAGTATTCCAGGTGGGATCTCATGAGAGCAGTTTCTTCTTTTTGTGGAACAATTTGTCAGATCTCCGCGGAAGCCAGAGCACTGTTTCTGGTCGCCCTGGGTGCTTCCCTCAGAAGTGGGTGTTTCACAAAAACTCCCAAGCTACTGCTCCCTGGCCAGCTGCTCTCTGGAGGCTTTGGCTGGCCTGAATGCTCTGCTTGGCTTCTAGCGCAGGTGGGGAGGCTTTAGGGGTGCTTAGCAGCCTGCTGGGCTGGGAGAAGAGTTCAGCAAGAAAGTGTGTTTCAATTTTAAATATGTTGGGTCAAAATATCTATTTCTTAAAGAGAAACAACTAAAAACAACAGCAAAACCAAAAGCGCTTAAAAACTGTTGATACCCTAACCGTGAAAGTCATCATTAAAATAACTCAGTTTAGTTTGGAGAGTAGAATCTAATTACCTTTTTTTTTTCCCTTTAATTATCTCAGTTTCTATCCTACACTATCCAGCAAGGAAATAGTTGCAGCAAGACAGAAATTATTAAAGAAGGATCATTTTGTCTGACTTCTGTGTGATTTCATTTTAAACCTGATTGATCTAAGGATGACCAAGCAAGTTTAGTCCATTGAAACCAGAATTACCAACTGTAATGAGAACTACACTGGTGCTGGACTGTCGTGTCTTTCTGCCAACGATGTTTTAATTTCAAATTAAAATTCTGCCTATTTTTCCCCAAGTCTGTCGAGCTTTTCCTACAGGTCTTCTGCTCACCAGCATCAGCATGTTCCCTGAATGTTACCTTGCAAGCCTCATACATGTGGGAATTACTAGGAAATAAAAATAGGCTTGGGCTTGTTCACATCCACCTGCTGTTTTCAAGATGAAAACACATGGGAAAGCAATTTAGAGTGACAGAACACTTTTTAATTTAAAAAAAAAAAAAAAAAAAGAAGTTTTTATGGAAGCCTAAAGCGTCAGCTGGATTGTGAACCAGAGGAGAAACATTATGTTTCAGACTTAACTACCATCTCCCGTACGGCGTGATACTGTTAAATACCTCAGAGGTCCACGAGGAATCTGAAACTCTACAGCCACTTAAAGCAAGCTAATTCAAGGCAGCAGCATATGTAAAGGCCTATAAAAAGGCCTTTTTTTATAAATGTTTCCATGATTTATAAGTGTTTTCCATGATTTAGACCTTTTTATATACTGTATCTAAATTGTCAAATATTTCAAAGCTCTATTTTCTTTACTTTTGTGATTTTTTTTCCCCCCACAGACTTACTGAGACTTTTCCTGCAACAAGAAAAGACTCGTTTTGATCTTCCCCCAACCTCTTGTAGCTTCCCAGGTTTCAGGATTTCTTTTGCACGTTTGAAAAAAATGCCATTGGGACAGATAAATGCCTTTGCTGCCGTACGGAGGTTCATCTGCAGCTGCGGCAAGGTGTATGCAGCACTCCGACTCCCCTTAACAGCTCCGCTTCAATGAGCAGCAGTTTTCTGCAGTCAGTTCTGACTTCCCCAACTTTGCACTAACACAAGCAGAAATACATTTTTTTTTTTTTTTTCCACTGCAACAAAGCTAATCCTGTGGAAAGTACTGGGAAGGTCTGTCTTTGTTGAGTCCTGCTGTTAGCCCTGCCCTGCCCAGGTGGTGACATCCTCTTCCAGATGGTTACAGACTGAAAAACAACCTCTAAGCAAGCACCTTGTAACTCCTTTTATACAGCCTTTCGTGTCTCTGCCCTCCCTGGCCCAGCAGACCTTGTCATTTACCACCACTGTTGCTCCCCGAGTCAGCACTGTGTGTGTGGGTCCGGTCCCACAGCCGTGTCCATCCATCCTTGCATCCTGACTTGGTCCATGGAATCACGTAAATAGAAATCAAAGTAATTGACGGAGATATGCTGATTTTTATTATTTTTGCTGTTGAAAGACAAACAAGCTAAATCACAAGAATGAAGTGGTTTTGACTTTATATCTTCTGTTTCAAAATGACCGCTCCAATATGTAGTTAAACAGAGGGGAAAAAAAATTAACTAAAATATTTCAGTTTATTGAAATGTAATTTTCAGGCTGGTCCAAACGCACTTACGAGTTTCTCTTCAATGGCTTTGTCTGTCCTCTGTTCAAAACCAAACAGTTTTTAATTTCCAGATTTTCTTGAGGCGCGCAGCTCCTGCCCGGTGCTGCCTAGTTGCCCGTTCAGCTGCGTTCGCGGGGGAGTGCAGCCCTTTCCTAAGTCAGTGCATTCAAAGACAGGAAATATTTCCTGCCTTAACTTTGTGCAAAATCACATCCTCAGACGGGCAAGCTTTCCGAGGCATGGACGCTCACCGGACTTGGACAGCTTAGGGCTACCAGGATCTAAGTGAGTACAATTAATCTCTGCGCTGGAGGAAGGCGACCAAGGAGTCCTATTAGCACTGAAGCTGCTTTGACTCAGAAGGATCAATAACGCTTATTTGCAAGTGTTTAGAGTACATTATTTGCATTTGTGAAGGTAATGAAAAAACTATTGAATTTTAATTAGCATTTTCTGGCTCTTCTGGGAGAACTCTGATTCAATCCACAGATACTTTCAGTATATTTGAAGACAACATTGTGGGCAACATTCAGAATAATTTCTGATGTTCTGCCATTACAAAAAACACCTCCAAAGCATAGATTTCCATAAACTACCCACTGCCACAAGTTATTACAGACGCATAGTAATGGGTCTATTGTACTATAAATTGTTTTGTCATTTTGAATTTCTGGTAACTGCTGAGAAGAAAAATTAAATAAATAAAATGACCGATTTTCTTTTATGAAACCAGGCTTCAGCTGGGAAAATGATTTTTTCTACCGCACATAATAACATTTAGATAAATAGATCAGCTTTTTCTCTACTACATACTCCAGAATAAATAATTGTACTAAATGTCCATGTAAATGTTTTAGATAGAAAAATACACAATGGAAAATAATAAATACTGTAAGTCAGAATGGTCACATAATGTAGGTCTGCCATTCATCTGATGAGAATGAGTGTACCCTGAACAGCCTTTTCAGATAAGACAGACAGAATAATACACAGATATTTTAAAATAGATCTTAAAAAAAAAACCAGCAAGTTTTTATTCACAGAAAAAGTGAAATGCCTCAGTTGCTATGAATGTTATTAATGTGTAGACAGAGTTGAGACATTCAGATTCCTTAACTGTTACTTTCCATCTTTCAATCCATTTATATCTTTAACTGTTCTTGACTCTACACTTCAAGTAGTTTTTAATTTATATTTTAATAGATGTTTCCAGACTAGGAATAAGTAAGAAAACTCTTTTATATTGATGATAATTGCTTCAGTAATGAGAGTGAAGGAAAAATTTGGACTCATCAAGAATCAATCTCAACTTCTGGCGGGAAAGACATGATGGAAGTGAATGTTCATACTAGCAATCCCCTGTGCCTGGTGTGGAAGGGCTCCAAGGAGGAAGTGCTTCAGCAAAGCTGATGTGGTCCTTATCTGGTCCTTAGTTTAGGAGAGCAAACCCCTTTCAGTTTGGCCTGGATGGTTATCTAGAAGCTGTCAAGAACAACTGGAGCTTGCGCTTGGCCTTGTTGAACTTCATGAGGTTCTCACAGGCCTACCTCTGCAGCCTGTCCAGGTCCCTCTGGATGGCATCCCTTCCCTCCAACATGTCGACCACTCCACACAGCTTCTTGTTGTTGGCAAACTCACTGGGGATACACTCACTCCCACTTTCCATGTCGCTGACAAAGATGTTAAACAGCACTGGTTCCAGTACCGACCCCTGAGGAATGCCACTCATCACTCATCAGCAAGTTTGCAGATGACACGAAGCTAAGCGGGAGTGTTGATCTACATGAGGATAGGGAGGCTCTACAGAGAGACTTGGATAGATTGGATCGATGGGCCAATGCTAATGGAATGTGCTTCAACAAGGCCAAGTGCTGGCTCCTGCACTTGGGCCACAACAACCCCATACATCGCTACAGGCTTGGGGAAGTGTGGCTGAAGAGCTGCCTGGCAGAAAAGGACCTGGGGGTTCTAATGGACAAGCGGCTGAACATGAGCCAGCAGTGTGGCCAGGTGGCCAAGAAAGCCAATGGCATCCTGGCTTGTATTAGTGATAGTGTGACCAGCAGACGTAGGGAGGTGATTGTCCCCCCGTACTCAGCACTGGTGAGGCCACACCTTGAGTATTGTGTCCAGTTCTGGGCACCTCAATACGAGAGAGTTATCGAGGTGCTGGAGCGAGTTCAGAGGAGGGCAACGAAGCTGGTGAAGGGCCTGGAGAATAAATCTCATGAGGAGCAATTGAAGGAGCTGGGACTGTTTAGTTTGAGGAAGAGGAGGCTGAGGGGTGACCTCATCGCTCTCTACAGCTACTTGAAAGGATATTGTAGAGAGGCTGGTGCTGGTCTGTTCTCACAAGTAATTAGTGATAGAACAAGAGGGAAGGGGTTCAAGCTGCAGCAGGGTAGGTTTAGGCTGGACATTAGGAAAAAATTCTTCACAGAAAGAGCGGTTAGACACTGGAATAGGCTGCCCAGGGAGGTGGTGGAGTCACCATCCCTGAATGTGGTTAAGACTCGTTTAGATGTGGTGTTAAGGGATATGGTGTAAGGGAGAACTTTGTAGAGTGGAGTTGATGGTTGGACTCAGTGATCCCAAGGGTCTTTTCCAACCTAAATGATTCTATGATTCTATGATCACTGGTTGCCACTTGGACATTGAGCCGTTGACCACAACTCCTTGAGTGTGGCCATCCAGCTAATTCTGAGCGGTCCGTTTGTCAAATCCATGTCTCCAATTTAGAGACAAAGATGATGTCCATCACCACAGGGAAGGGCCTAATAGCTTTGTCTCAAAACAGAGTACCTCTGTGGTCCTGATAGAAACCACACTGGGTGGGGATGTTTACAGACTCCCCCTGGGTTGCTCTGAAACCTGGTACCTGATGAAGCAGTGGGCCCTAAGAGAAAAACTCTGCAAAGGAACGGGCAACGTCAGAGTACTCCTTTTTCCCCAGTGCACCGCCATAAAGGGTATCTGAATGGACCATACCCCTGTGCCGCTTTGGTCCCAAAGATGGGCACAGATGGTTTATGGCATTTACAGGGTGGAGCTAGGAACTGCAGTACAGACATTGGCATGTCTGGAATACATAAGACAGAAAACAAAACCAAAAAGTCTTTGTGTTGCCCACCTTTCACAATTTACACAAGCTCTTGGTATTCTCTGTCAGTATCTTGAATGTCTTACGCATCATCTGCATGTGCCCGTGTATATCACCATCCAACACCAAATTAAACTGCGAAAACTTTTGTACGTGATTGGAAATAGGGTGTCTGTCAATAGTTTGAAGTAAATAGCTTTGGCTCTACACACTTGGAAGATGATCCTGAATCATCTCTGCTACCTGCTAAGAATGGCTAACGCAGTTTTTTTAATTCCTCCATTGAAATTCTGCCCCAGCTCCAGTCCCCTCGTTGCAAGCATCCCATTCATCAGCTCTCTCATGCTGCTTCAATTAAATCCTATCGCGCTCCGAGGCAATGTAGCATCCGCTCTGGAGAAGAATTTCAATTCGGTAAACAGGCCTGTAAATATGCTGCTGTGGATAAATTGGCCATCAGTGTGATAGAGAGAAGTAAAGTAAAATGTGTGATTACAGCTAGTTTTTATGTGCGAGGAAGCCGCTGAGACGTTACTGGGAGCAGGAACAATGTTTTTGCACCCTGTGCTTATCTGGCAGTTTTGTACCTATTTTATATTAGCTATTTTCAGGCAAATGTTCTATGTCTGACTGATACTTCTCACTTGGAAAGCTACTTTTAAAATAATCTTGACCTAGATTTTTGGTAATGAAAAGCAGCAGACAGCGCCAGAAAATGTTGTGCTGTTAGTGCCATTTCATCTCCATTCCTTAAGCACAGTTCCTTTAAAAGATACGAATTAAATCCATGGCGGAAGACTGACGGACAAGCACTTAGATTGCAGGCTTGTGTGGATTTCAAGCTGAGTGCTCGGCTGAAACGCGTTTCTGCTGGTGGAAAAGAGGGCTCTCTCTTCGCTGAGGTTATTTCTGGTTGCATCCTGGCTCGTTTTTTGGTGTCCCGCTGGAGGCGGTAGCGATGCAAAGACGCCTTTCAGTGGCTTGGCCATCATCCAGGAGGCCAGGGCAGCACTTCTTGCCCAGCTTGCTCCCTCTAAAGCTGATCCCAGAGCCCCAGCAGTGGAAAAGGATAATCTCTTTATTCCAGTTCACTGGCCAGGAGGACCTCTGGGTTGGGGATCAACGGTTTGCTACCTCATTTTGGCACCCTGGGGGCTGAGCGAGTGCAGTTTGGTACCTCATGCCAAAATATTAGTGACTGCCTGAACCACTTTCCCGTCTCCCCAGAGGGATCTGTACGCTGCAAAAATCACATATATCAAATAAATGTGCCACTGCATCCTCACAATGCCTTTTTCTTTATGGCAACATGTCCAAGAATGAGGAAAGAGCACTCGGGAGCAAAAAAAACCTTTTACCAGGTAAATCTTGCCCCAAGCCCAGGGGCTCACAGATGTGCGCAGAAAACTACCACAGCTCTGACATGGTAAAAGGCAAACAGAACAAAAAAAAGTCCCAAATACAAAGAAAAGCACTTTTGCTCCCAAGCTGAAGTCATCTGGTGACTCTCCTTCGAAATGCTGAGTTCAGCTAAACTCAGGCTCCTGAAAGCAGGGGAATGTGCAATAAATAATTTAATTACGACTTTACTGTCAAAGTGAGTTTCCCAAAATAGAAATGTTTTTCAGAACGGATTAGCTGTATTCACGGGAGGTAGGTCCTTCAGACCGCATTAAAAATGCTGATTTGGAAACTGCTTAAACCACTTCTTGCTGGCGGCGAGGAGGATGTCGTGGGGCGGAGGGGACCCCTCCTGCGCAGGCGTCCCCAGCATCTGCTGTCGCTCACCTGCAGACAAGACACCAGCATGGGGGATCTTTAGGGCGGGACTGTTTCTTTTTTATGTAGAAAGCAGTTGATAGGCACCGCTAGGCATTCATCTGGTTCCCTGCACAGGTGAGGAGCACATTTCACCCATTCCTGCTGCATCCTGCCACATCTGCTGGGGTCACCGTGGTGGGGCAGGGGGGTTTCCATGGGGGAGAGCTTTAGAGCTCAAGCTGTGCCTGTGGCATGACTCCTCAATTACGCGCCCTCCGGAGCTGTGCTTTAATTTTCTTCAAGGTCACAAAGAACAACCTTTTTTCCGCGACGACCTCGTTGCAGACGATGGGCTGTCGGCTGCAGTGCCGAGGGGCCCCAGCCTGCGCCCAGGACCTGCGGTCCCTGCGGGAGGCCGGGAGCTTGCAGGACTGTCCGTGTGTCTCGTCAGCGTTCCTTCAGCCTGCTGAATATTGATACATTCTGCTCATCCCTTCATAGCTGTCGGGATGCATTTCTCTGGAAAAAGAGGAAAAAAAATTCCGATATCTGAATGATTTCTTTGTACTGTCTGTGCTCATCTTGAAATCGCCTCTGGTCCCATATATATGAATTGGGGTATAACAGAAAGGAAAGGCGAATTGAATTATTCTGTTTCCTGGTGTGCTAGTACTGGATTAGGCTGAGTTTCACTGCTGCATATTGGTTACGTTTGAACATGAATTTTCTTGTCTGTGTGTTCCCCTCACAGCACCTAGAGCATAGGGACAGTATATCCATAAAGAAATAAAACAAGCACATGAACTATTGTTCTTTTATAGTGTGCTTTGCCTAGAAGAGCTTGAGGATGTGTCATGGCGGGGGTGAGAGTTCAACTGCAACAGTAAGGCCATGATATTCAGTGAATTAAATTTTGATAAGCTGTTTCTGTGCAGTTCTATGAAGGCTGAAGGATCCCAGTTATTATGATTTCAGGATGATCTGTCATTGAGCCAGCGCTGCGTGGGCCAGAAACACCCATCAGATCTCCTGAGAGTGCTCTTCCATGGCCTTGCTTGAGATCTATAAGGTAAATACAGCTGCATTAACTGAAAGCAAGCCCTATCAGTAAGGCTGACTATAGACTCCTAGTTAATCTTTTCAGTCTGCTCTTCTTACAGTTTGAAATACTCTAATTCCCTTCCTTCTTTCACCGCAGCACAATATTCAAGAGGAACATCGAGGTTCTTGTTGCCAGGTGAAAGGATACTTCACCACCTCCCAGTTGCCCTTGCAGAAATCCCTCAGGTTGCTGGTCGTCTCAGCCAGTTTTCTAGTGTCTTCCGTAAGATGCTTGTCATAAGGCATTTCATTTCCCTCTAGGAACCCCAGAAAAATCCATGCCCTGAATATAATAGTTATCCACTGGAGCTGCTGCATCTCTTTCTCCTCTCAGTAGATTAATGTTTTATTGCAGAGAGATGTGACGAAGGACAGCATACAAATCAACTCAGGTGGGAAAGCTGGAGCTCAGAAGAAACTTAGACTGTGTTTTGGGGGAGCCGTATCATCCTGTCAGGACCAGAGACCTACCAAATGCCAGCAGAGCGTCGCAGGCTGGCAAGGCTGGATCCTCTCCAGGTTCCTTGGTCGCCCAAACACCAGTTGCAGGAGGACTTCTCAGGCTTGGGATCACTGGGACACATTCACTAGCTTATTTATGGTCCCTGTTAGATACTTTCAGATGCCTTTCCTCCTAGCCCCAGGTATTTTAGGCGCTTAATGCTGTGCTATGAATTTGTGAGACCACTTCACCCCGAGTCGGATGCAGTGCTCCGGGTGGGGTCTCTCTGAGTAGAGGGGCAGAATCCCTCTAGCCCTGCACGTTGTCTCCTATACAACCAACAGGGAAAGGAGGACACGTACAGGATGGCCCCTGCTCTGGTATGGCCCCTGCTGTAGAAGGGATACAGCCAGCACAGCCTGGGGACACCCACATAGCACAGGACAACGTGGCCTGACGCTCCAGTGGAGAGGAGCGATGAGGAACATCCCCCCCCAACATGCTCGGTTAGTGTGTGAAGTCTGCATGCTGTACAGGCTGTTGTGCTAGAGGATTTAAACATGAGGCTAAAGTAGCTGCATGTGTGCGGATCTGCCTGGGGAGGTGATGTGTGGCAATAGGTGTATGGTGTGATGGCAGCTGTTATCTGGACGGCCTTTACCAAGGTACTTGGCTGCAGCTTCCAGTAGAAAGCCACAGCCTTTGCAGGGTTACTGACTTCCCAAGATAAGTTTTACAAGGAATGTGCAGAAAAGGAAAAACAAAGGAGCCAAAGAAAACCGAAAAATATTATTGCAGGGGTTTCCAGTGTTATTGCAGGGGCTCAGTGTCATGAGACTGGAGATGGTAACAAGAGGGGAGTTATGACAGAATTGGGACTACGAGTGAAGGCGCTTGAGAGCCACCAGTGTAATGTGTCCAACATGTATTTTTTGCATTAGCTTCCAAGTGTATTCAAACATGAATTTCCAGCTCTGCCTGAAAGCTGTTCTGCCAGACTCCCCAAAGGATCTGCATATTAAAATCACTCAGGTGTTCGTACCCTTCTCATGCAAATTCAGTTCCAAATTAAAATAACTTGCGCAAAATCTTGTAAAGTATATGTCTTTTTTCTACTTCTTGTTGCCTGAGTTGTCTCTTTAATGAGTACCGGCTGGGATAAACCAGCCGGAGGATGCTCTGTCTGTGAGTAGGTCACCAGTCAGTCATTAGTCACCATCCAGCCCAACAGCTCACCTCTGCTGATGGTTTAGCACCTTGGAATAGTCTGGGGAACACAGCTCAAAAGCTCAGTTTAGGAGGAAGTCGTAAAGTTTGCGGCCTCCACCACCTTGAATGAAAATGAGCCGGCGAAGTGGGACGGGAAGAAAGCTCTCCTGCAATTTACAGAGGCGATCCTGGTTTCAAATGCCACTTCAGGGATTAGGACTGTGATGCTGCTTAGCAACATTTCAGCTCTGGTCCTTCATGGATGTATTCACTGTGATCTTCAACAATTGTACTGCTGTAATACAGAAACTTGACACGTGGCATTTTTACAGCTATTTTCTTCTTCTGATCAACTTCCTAAATTGTTGAGGGTTGGGGTTTTTTTTGTAGTCCTAAAATAGATTTCTCTGCTGTGCTTTGTGTTCCACTTGAAAGACGGAAACAAAGCCTTTTTCTTTTCTTTTTTTTTTTTTTTTTTTCCCTTTTCCATCACTGAAGGGCCATGACCAATAAGAGATTTCACATTGGCAGCCTCCAGCAGTCCCACTTGCACGTACAACGCTGTTGTTGGCCTGGAGTCAGCTCCCTCCTCGCTCACCTGAGCTGGAAGATGCTCCCCACGCGTGCCCAGAGCGGCACTGCTCGAGTCACGGGACTCGCAACGCTCCATTTTTCTGTTGTCCATCATCTAAAAGCTACCACATCTGATCTCTGCTCTTTCTGTTGTTTTTTTTTTTTAAATTTGCGGCAGGCATTTCACAACGCTTTTGTTGGGGGTATCAGTGTGCATATGGATATTCTGAATTTAGGCTCTAAATCTGCAGAAAGGCCTTAGCAGTATAGAAATATGAAATTTCATTACCAAATTCAGATAATGCTTTTGGGTCTTTTTACTGCTCTGGGTTTACCCAGTGTAATGTCTGCTATTCTGTACTGCACCAACCTTGTTTTCCGCAGCCACCTGTTCTCTTGCAAAATGGTTATTCTGAGGTAGTTTGGGAAAAGAACTGTGTTTGCACTACATGAAAATTATATTTCTTTACCAAAGAACCCTATTGTAAGTCCAAAAGCTGCATTACATCTCTGTACCAAGAGGTGAGAGATTCAATATTCTTGACTCTTGTTACTCACTGGCACAGCATTGTGTCCTCTAGGGTATGAGAAGAGCTGGGGGAAAAAAACAAACCCCCTGTAAACTGAAATTTGCAAAATCAATTTTCTTTGTTAAAAACGTTCTGTGTTAAAAAAGAAGACTACAGTTTCGTTCTCATTTTCATTTAAAGCATTTCAGGAATACTTTATTAACATCACTTTCTATTATTTGGCATTTTTCTTCCCCTTTTCTTTGTTTTTCTCTATGAGTTCTTTCCCTCTTTTCTCCCTTTCACTTCCTTTTATTCCAATAACACAATAAGAATGGGAAACAAAAACAAACGAAAAAAGCAACCCAAACTTTTTCAAGATTTCATTTTTTATAAGATACTTAATAAATTTAAAGCCCTCCCTCCTGGAAGACCTGGCATTTAGACTGCTTCTTCCAGCCCTTTTTCCTTCTCTCCTTTGCCACTTCTAGGGCTCATACTGTCAGAGAGGTCCCAGGAGGGAAATAAGGATCCCAACGGGTTAATAAGGAATCTGTCCTGGTTAACAGCAGAGTAAATACCTCCTATGTAGCTGTAGGACAAAAGTATGTCATTGGGACCAAAGAATATTGGTGTTTCAGCTCCACCGTCACCTGGCGCTGAGCTTTATCATGACTTTATGAGCTCCTTCGTGATGCTGAAGTGGACAGTCCAGCATTAGGATAACACGAGGATTACTTATTATTAGAGCTGGTTTCCCATGGTTAGTGCCTGCTCGTGATGACTGTGGAGGGGCACCCAGTTGTGTAGCATTGTGTCGTATCCTGGTGCTGTATACTCCCACCTACCAAAAAGCTCCCCAGAAATCAGAAACCTCACAACAATCTTTAAGGTGGTGTTACCCTCCCTGTTCCGACTGTTGTGTCTCTGTGTTAAACCCTAACACTGACACCCAGCAGATTATAAATAATTCTAAATAAATTCAAACCGTGACATCTCACTGAGCACCCAGGTTCCAGCTCAGTCTTTAGCTTCTGCTTCAACACGGGGAGCATTGATCAACCACACAGAGCAGCCTGGATGTTGGCTCTCCTGCCAATGGAGAAAGAAGTTAATTTTGGTTTATTTGAGTTTATTAACAGGCTCGATGCGACAAGGTATCTCCAGGTAACGTAGATCTACCTTGGCATGTTGTGGTGTCAGTTCTAGTTGTTGACCCTTCGCCATCGCAAATCAACACTCAATGGTTGAGCTGCTGCCGTTACCCAGGGGCAGCAGATTTGTTTTTCCTGGCACATCAACATCTACAAAGTCATTGTTGGTTGAGAGGGTGATGGCTGCTCACCCAGGCTGTCCTGCACAGCACGATGCCACTCTTTTCTGAGCACCAGATTTTTCAGCCAGCCCCATAATGTGTTAAATTGTTATGACACGTTTTGCTTGTTTAGAAGAACTGCAGTTCTAATTAAGATTAAAAACAAGTTATGACTCAGAGTCCAATAAAAACACAATGTGAATTACACACCCTTACATTTAATTTACTCACCCATAGGCTGAATATCCTCAAGAATGTAAGAAATGCAGAAAAACAATTATTTTAATTAAAAGGAAAGATTTGGTTAAGCTAATTTACATTTTAGTCCAGCCTCGGATACATCACAGTCTCTCACCAGCCTGTCCATTAAGAGAGAAAATCAAAGTGGTTAAATTGAATTATAGATTAGGATCTTGTTGACAAACACTAGAGAGCAAGAGACCGACAAGAAATAGCAGAAAAGAGGCTGTAACAGAGTCATGGGGCAAATCAGAAGAGTTCCAAAGACTCCTGGCACTGGTTCAGATGTACAGGTTATAAAACACGAGGCGACCGCTGAAGTCCCATGGTTTGTCCTTCCACATAGCACGGGCTGCTGGAGCTTGAATCAACCCAGGCTGAGCAAAACAGGGTTGGAAAACCAAAGCGACAGAATGGAGAATTTACCTTTACCTTTGCTAAATTGTTCCAGTGATTAATTAACTACCACTGGCTGAAGCATGCAAGCAGATGCTTTTATCCAGGCTGGGGATCAACTTGAATACTTCAGAAGAGCCCTGATGATGCTGGTCGGGCCGGTTGGGGCAAGACACTGAGTGCCCCAGCGCCGGTGGGAGGAGAAGGGGTGAACACTGCCCAGTTTGGTCCAAAGGCTGCATGGATCCAGAGTCCAGAGGAGGCCCCGGAGATGCTGGGAGGGCTGGAGCCCCTCTGCTGTGAGGACAGGCTGAGAGAGTCGGGGGGGGGGGGGGTTCAGCCTGGAGAAGAGAAGGCTCCGGGGAGACCTTCCAGTCCCTAAAGGGGCTCCAGGAAAGCTGGGGAGGGACTCTGGATCAGGGCCTGTAGCAACAGGACAAGAGGTAACGGCTTTAAACCAAAAGAAGGTGGATTTATATAGATATAAGGAAGAAATTCTTGACTGTGAGGGTGGGTGAGCCCCTGGCCCAGGTTGCCCAGAGAATCTGTGGCTGCCCCATCCCTGGAGGTGTTCAAGGCCAGGCTGGACGGGGCTTGGAGCAACCTGGGCTGGTGGGAGGTGTCCCTGCTCAGGGCAGGGGGTGGGACTGGGTGGCCTTTAAGGTCCCTTCCAACCCAAACCATTCTGTGATTCTATGATCCTTAAGCAGCCTGCTGCTTTAGGAATAGCTGGAGCTCTCAGGCACAGAAACACGGACACCTGAAACTTTCTGATGATGTATTGCCCCCCTCTCTGGTACATATCATTAGTCTGTCAGTGATTTATATGCTGTCACCAGACTCAGCAGCAGGAGAGTCTTTTAAGCGCTAAGAAAAGGCAGCACAGAGCATACCTGAGTACCCCAGAGCTACGTGCCTTTTGAATAATTGCCGCTGATATGGGGATGGTGATTGCAGCAGCTAAATTTATGTAGAGACACCCACATCTGAACACAAGCATATAAATACATATGACCTGGTAAGTGTGTACATAAATGAGGAAGGCAGAAGGACAAGACCGTCTTCTCCGTAGCGCAGGGTCCATCAAAATCTGCTGTTCTGAATTTTTGTGACCTGACTTCTTTTAGGCTTATTCAATACGGAAATTTCTATCTGGTTCTCACTAACAGATCATATGGCGGTGCTGTTACCCGCAGTGTTAGGCAAACGGTGGAGAAAGATATTCTTTTTCAATGGGCAATAGATACCTTGCCCATTAGGACCTTTAACAGGAAAGTATAACGCTACAGGCAATCGGTGCCTGATTGGTGATGATCGAGGCTTTATGCTCTGGTTTTGGCTTCTTTGCCTTTCTGTTCTCTGTACCACAAAGAAGTTACTGCAACGATTACGATCAGTTTAGAAGATAACATAGAACGATAAAGGCAAAGCCAGGCAGAATTATATTATTTTTGGTGAAAATTGAAAATAATTCTGCTAGCCACCTGCTTGCTATCGGGCCGAGACTTTCCTGTGTCACCTGTTACGATATCACCATGCAGTTCTCCTGGGTACCCTCTTCTGCCCCAGGTCTTTCTAAAGCTGTCGTTCTCATCTTCCACCTCTCATTCACTACCAAAAAGATCAGTTGTTCTTCTTCTGCTCTTCCTCAGCTGATGATGCGACTTCTGTTGCTACTGGGCTTTCTCTTGGGCTGTTTAGAAAGTACTCTGTAGGAATACTCTTTCAGCCATTTAAATAGCCGTTTTATTACTTTTGATCCAATTCCATTTATCTTGAAAAAAATAATAAAAAAAAAAATCCTACCAAGAGATGACATTTAGATATCCATGTGGTATAGCGTTTATTCTACCGTTGGCCAGTGCAGTGCTGCTTATCTGCTGTGTGACTTGGGAAATGTGTTTCAAACAGGGAAGCATGAAATGGAAATGAAGCACAACTGAGTGTGTTAAGGGACGCTAAGGTCTGTACGTAAGCCATTACTTGTGCTAAATAGTTAAAAAAGGAATTGGTTTTTTGTCAGGATTATTATTAATATTATTATTATTATTAATACTAGTATTTTGGGTTTGTTGTTGTTGAACTGCCAAATAAAGAAATCAGTTTCCTGAGTGGTTTCAGAGTTAATTTTGTAGAAAGTTAATATCAGTATTTTGCTTCTGATCAGAAATGTAAATTAAAGGTGCTAAACTCTCATTTCATTTTCCATTTAAGTCCTTGACAAACTCTCTTTTTTTACAATTTTGACATTACCCTTCTGTATTTTATTAGTGAAAAAATAGGAAACTTAACATTCGGAAACCCTGGCTTCATATTTTTTATGCTAATTCTACAGCTTTTTATACCAACATTTTGAAGAAGAGGCCCTGGCTGTTCCAAGGAAAACCATTTTAGTTTTAGGTTTCATATTTATGTTAAAAGCAGAATTGCTTAAAACTGAATTCGGGGACCAATTAAGAATCTCATTTCTACAGGTTTTAAGTAGAAATTTCTAAATATTCATTTAAGTTGCAAAGCAGCATTTATTTTTTCCACTGTAAGTAAAATAATAAAAAATAGCTCAGAAACTCTTAGTTATTGTAATCCATCTTCATGACGGAGCCTCTCCTCACAACCACACTGCAGATTCCTTTGCAGTTTCCTAATAAAAGAGAAGGAACGAATTTTGGTTAAAGCTTTATTTTTTTCAGGTTTAGAAACAGCAGGAGAAGTGTTAGAGGCCGGGGAAGTTATCGATGTCACCTGGAGATACTGGGTCCTGTTAGTGCCCGCTGAGACTGCGGCAGGCTCATTATCTTTTAACCAAATATTTTTGACCAGAAAATTCCAAATTCCTCAAATGGAAGAAGCTAACGGGAAAAAAAATGGTTTCGACCAATAACCCACACCAGCATTAAAAAAAAAACCCAACTATTTAACATGTTCAAAAATGTCAGAATCGAAGGGTTTGTTGTCCTTGGCAGTACAAACGCACACAATCTCCTTTTTGACGACTTTTTTCATTGCTGTCTGCAATACCGTGCAAACTATTAATTTTTGCTGTGGAATATATTTCTCTTTCTTTAAACAGAGAGGTTTAATACAAGCTGGCAAAACACTTGGTGCCTGGCGGTCGGTAAAATGCCCCAGCTCCCCCCGGCAAACAGCCAGGCTGCTGCGTGCACCTCTCCTGCGCTGGGCGCGCACTGTGCCCAGCTGATGCAAAATGAGAAATAAGTGTTAAAAATCATTCTTACTCTATTCTAGGCATCCTTAAAGCTGTCAGGGGAAGAAGGTGTTGTGGTTTTTTGTTGGTTTTGGTTTTTTTTTTCTCCATGTGATTTATAACAGAATACTATGCACAGTGGAGAGCCCGTGTTTTGATTTGTATTCGATTTCTGTGGGATTGAAAGAAAATAGAGGAGTCCTACCTGCGTGTCACGAACACGAGGATGAGAAAGGATGACCCCTGTGTCCTTTGGCGTGCTTGCAGCAGGGCGCTGGGTTTGATTTACTCAAAGCGAGTGTTTTCGTTGCACTGAGGCGTGTTGGGGAGGCCAGGGGGTCTGGCGGGCTCCTCGCCGCCCCGTGCCCCGGGGCAACAGCCAACAAAATCAGCGCCGACACCGGAAGCTGCAAATATTGTCCTGTTGGCAGAACAAGAGAAGGGTTGGAGATAAAGCAGGTAAACATTAGCTAGGTTGTCTCCTGCCAAAAGATTAAGGGCAAATCTGCTTTTAGAGGGAGTATGGAGGCAACACAGGCAGCTCCCGGGATGGAAGGACAGACTCGGTGGCAAACACCTCCCAGCGTGATGCTGCTGCACCAGAAATGCAGGTTACGGAGCGGTTCTTCACTTTCCTACGCTGTGTTTCCACCAGCCTGGCTCAATATCGCCGTGAAATCCGTAGCAGCATGAAGCCAGCAGCTGCTCTGTTGAGGGCAGAGGGAAAGCGGCGCTGCCTCACCTCACACGGCGCGCAGCCCTCAGGACACTGCGGATGATAAAAATAGACGTGGGTTAAGAATCAATCGGCCAATTTCATGAAAGAAGATAGATCTGTCCAGGAATTTGGAGAAATAAGGAGGAATCGCTCAGACTGCTCCACGTCTGTCCCTGCCAGCACCCCTCTCCCAGCCGGGGTCCCCTCTCGCAGACACCAGCCCAGCCACACGTGCCAACTCCGGCAGCTTTCCAGGTCCGAGACATCGAGAGCTACCACCATACAGGAGAGCAGGAAGGAAGGAAGGACGGAAGGCAGCTGAACGTGACGTGCCTTACACAGTGCCACAAAAGCCTTATGCCCTCCACCCCCAAAATTCTGCAAAACCAAAGCGGTGGTGATCTCTTCCAAAAATACTTTTCTTTTTTCTTTTTTCTTTTTTCTTTTTTTTTTTAAGTGGATGCAATAATGGTAGTTACTAATAATAATAAAGGTAAGCATATGCAACACAAATAGAACAAAGAAAGTATACTGGCATTTTAGTTTTCTCATGACACGTAAAAGCCATAAAAAAAGCACCAGAAATTCAGAAATTTGTAAAGAAACATTCAGGAGAGAAAATAACTCTTTATTTATTTATTTGTTTGTTTATTTTTCTGATTTTGAAAGTAGGCTGTACTTCGGTTAGTGCCTACTTTATTCAGACACATTTCTCAGGACTATCTGGTGCAGTGATATTGCAGGCTGTAAAATTGTGTTATTTACTTTGTCGTTTGCGAGGACCTGAGTTTACAGTCATAATTCACTCGTGTTTCCCTTCACACCTCGGTGATGCTGATAAGATGAGACAAATAGTTTAGCATTTCCAGCTGCAAGACACAGTGCCTGGAAGCATTTAGCTTCCAGAAATAAAAGGAAAGCTGCTCCTTTGGCCAGCATTTACAGCTAATTTCCTTCCTGGTGAAAGCTGGAATCGATCACCTTTACGATATTTTATCACCAGGATCCAGACTAGCCGGGCAGATGGATCTACTCCAGAATAATCAGTTGTTTGCCTTTTTTTTTTTCATGCTTTTTGCGTTTCGTGGGGAAGCGTCTCCCAAGGCGCGGGAAGGCTGGTCTGGAGAAGCACCTTAACTCGACTGCCGTAGTACTCTGGGTTTGCTGAAGTGTTACAAAGAGAAGAGTCACCATACATGTTTTCATCCTCTCCTATTGTAATGAGAATTTGGAAATACAGAAAAAGATGTATTGCTGCTTTGTGAAGCGTGCCCACTTTATCCTTAAAGCATTCATAATTCAGGGCAGAAGGTACTCACTTTCCCCAGGAGACAACCCACCAGCTTATGTTTTTTTACCTAATCTCTACTGGCTGTATCTTTGTCATCTATTTTTTTTCGTAGCTACATCTAACAAGACTCTAGCAAAGCATTACTGAGCAGTCATTATGCCAGAGTAGTGTCACAGCTGTGGAAATCTCAGTATACATTAAACAGCACGTATTCTATCATATGGGAAACCTGGTCTGACATTCTGGGACTTGAGAGGGGCCCCCTCTAGGAATTGTTAAAATAGACTTGGAGATTTCTTAGATAACCTGAAGTGGTGTTGTTATTTATGTTTTCTTCCATGCCACCAGACAAAATCCCACTGGAAATTATTTTTTCCAATTTACAGGCTCCGATAAGCTATGTATAAGCTATGTATGTTTTGCTACCATTTTTTCACTTGTCATTCAGTAGTTTCCTCTAGACTGTATTCCTTCATTTTACTTACACAAGTATCATAAAAGTCAGGGTCAAAAGGCTTGTTAAATCAAAAGATAAGATGTTCCTCCATCCATAGAGCCCATTACAGTATCATAGAAATAAATTAGATCAGTGTGACATGATCTGACCGATCCACATTGGCTCTTCCTTCCTTGACACCTCCTAAGTCTTTATCAATGCCTTGTTTCAGGATACGTTCCAGTATTTTTGCAGGAATTGCAGTTAGCAGAGGTTGAACTATAAAAAAAGCATTACAAATCTTGACCTTCCCTGCATTATCAGATGATAGATTTTCACACTTCCATTGCAGGAGGGCCGGTTTGCTCTTGTTTAACTACTAACGTACTCAACAGAGTGAATTCTTGATGTTTCTCTGTCTGCAGTATCTCATCGTGGACTTCGTACCTTCTGATTTTGCCCCACCATGTGATTGCTCATTTTTTCACTCCTTTGCAATGAGGCGAAACAACTACTAATTTCTGTGGCCTTCGTCCTCACCTTGTTCCCTTCCTCAGTCCTGCTGGATTCACGGAGCTGGAGTTGCTGGGGTAAATTGCTGTAGGCTTTCAACCAACAGTTCTATGTCTCCAGCTTTGGGGTCTTCTGCATGTGTGACTAACCCAAATCCAGCTCCATATTCGCCAACACATTAACTTAGTAAAGTCCCTAATGGGCTTGGGTCATTATTGGAAATGCATGCAAAACCCAAATGTATCCTTCTAGCCAATCCTAATTTTTCAGTTCGGAATTTTTAGATTTTCATTTAATTTTAACACAGAGTTTCGAATAGAGAGGAACGTATCCTTGTATTATTGTATTATTCCAGTTGGTAAATAAATGCTTGGCAAGTAGTGTAAAAAGAGCGTAAAATATGAATGTGTATTGCTTACTTTTCAGCCCCAAATAGAGAAACATTATTGGAGTTGTAGGGGAGGCGGTTGTTAGGGTTTTTTTGTTGTTGTTGGCAGGTTTTTTTTCAAAAATGATATGACCAAATTGTCACTTTAAGTAACAGGAGAAAATGTAAGGGTTGGTTTTTTTTTTTCTTTGAAGGAAAAATAACTCAGCCAGCTGTTCGAATCAGAAGTGACTGAAATTGTAGGATTTTTTTAAACTATATTTTATATGTAATCAGTTGGCTAAGTCAATCAACGAGGTTGCTTTCTGATTGCATAAGGTATTTAAAAGACAAAGTGAGAATATTGCAACCATTTGCTTTTCAGGCTGAATTATGTTGGTATTTTCATGGAAATATACACGCTGCCTGTGGCTGACTGACACAAAGATTTCTTGGACTTATTTTTATGGTTTTTGTAAATCGCTTCAGTATGTTACATTATTACCATCTCCTTAATGGCTCTATGATTTTTTAAAAGGCTATTGAATATTTTTTTAAAGCACAACTTACTGCTCTTTAGTTTTACTAGGGAAAGATAAAATGATGTGGAGGTTGCGTGTAACCCAGTAGAAAGAGCTCAACTGTAATGAAGACCTAGGTCAAACACAAGAAGTTGTAGAGCAGACCTACCCACCCGGCCACAGCTTCCATCACTTAATGGGAGAGTCGCTTTCTGCAGAGGACGCTGTAGTGCTGACCAAGCATCTGAAATCAGATGATGAAGGGGGCTCACTGCAGCTCAGGACGAAGAGATGGAGCATGCATCTGTGGCTTCTGGTCCTCCTGGACATCTTGATGGTGGCCAACTTTGAAGCCAACTTCATTTCTCCACGTCCTGGCACATGCCCAGGGCCACTGTGGCATGTCTGAGACCACCAACCACAGAGCCAAGGAGAAATGTGAACTGTGGCTCACAGCAGGGCAGAAACTTTGTCTCTTTTGCTCTCCTGACCAAAGAAGATGAATATGTATGTAGGACTCTCCTCCTGTCCTCGCATGCTACGTACTGACACGTGGTTGAACTGAGACACTAGAAAGGACTTCTGCCTTTTCCCTGTTCTTTTTAACTTCTCTTATTTCTCTTCTGATCATCCTTTATATTCTTTTTGCCTTACTCTTTTATTTTTCTTTTTTTGAGAATCTTGGTACCTAGTGATGGTCCTGGGCCATGAAGGCAAAAATCATTTCTTGGGTATTTTGTTGCTGAGGGAGCATTTGAATACTGCACAAAGCCAAAAGACAGAAATATCGCAAACTGTCTAATACCGAGAGACTGCTTGGTCCTTTATGTATGGGGAACTGTGGTCATTGATGTGCTGGATGAAGAAAATTGTGTAGCTTCAGGCACCAACATGAAATACCTAGAATTATCCATCTATTTTCTATTTGCCATCTGTTTATTTGTTCAAAGTCTAATATGTGTAGGGTGAAGTGATAAGGAAAGGCTACGAATTTAGAGTATAATGAACTGAGCACAGAAGCCTAGCCCTAGGAAGCTGAAAAAAGAATGAGGTAAGTCACAAGTATATAGAGGAAAAAGCACATTTCTTCTGGTTGGGCTTGTTGGTGCTCCTTTTAAGTATCTCTGCTGAAGTCATCATATGACTGAATTAACTGGATAATTTTATCCTCTTCCTTTTGATTTAAAAAATAAATCTAAAGCAAGTAAAATAGAGATTTATTGTCTTTTTTAAAAAAATCACATTCAATCCAGTTTTATTTATAAGCTATGCAATTCCTGCTGAGCTACGTGCGTATATGTGTCTCCAGCCTCAGCCACATTTAGTCTCTCCAGTATATATTTAAGCACAAGCTGGTCATTAAAACAGTTTTGCTGAGTCCCACTGAAAGTTTTCTAAAAGTCAGCTTTTTCTTTCAGTGGTTTCATTAGGGAATTAGAAGTAGGCACGGAAAGAAGCTGAAATACCTCAAGCACACAATCGTTAGCTTCCAATAAGCCCTTTGAAAGTATTAACCTTTAGCTGACGGATCTGTTTATTGAGTGTTGCTCCATGGATTTGCTAGATGGAAGATGAAAAGCTCTGGACACTCTCTCTGTTTCTTTGTGAAAAGGAATAGGTGAACCCCTGAGGGCAGCCTCTACAGCATCACATCCACTAAGAACTCCTCTTCAGCTCTCCTAAGCACTTTCCGATATACTATTTCGGAATGCACTTGTTTAAGACCTCCCCTACATTTTGCACTATTCTTTAAATCCCACATCTGTAAGTAAGCTTTGCATGAATGTGTAAATAAACCTTTTTCTTTTTTTTTTTCCTGGAAAAAAATAAAACCCAACACAAAAAACCCAAACGTAATACCTATAAATATGTTTTGCCTTGAACAGAGATCATAAAAAAGATGGTTTGGTATCCTGCTGAAACTGGAGTAATAAATCATGACATTTCTGTAATTTCAGGGATGCAGTCTGCTCACCCTCATGCAGGTAAGACCCAAATTTGAACCAGTTTGGGGTGTGCAGAGAGCTAAGGTAGCTGGTTGGAGTCTATACATGCCCTTTAATGAAGAGAAGAGCTTCTGTGGTGAGTTGGAGCACCAAGGTCTTCAGTGTCTCAGCAGGGAATATTCCTTCATGGTCCCAAATCTGGCACCCAGTAGGACTATGTGTACCATCATACAAGGAGTACCTGTTTCTACTAAAGAATGCCACTTTACTAGCCGATATCTATCCTCTAAAGTCCTTCAGACATCTGCAGAAAGCAGGTAATCCGGCAACGTCATCCCGGACAAACATTGTTTTCCAGTGCAGACTGGAAAATGGCTAAACCCTGGGTTTGACGTTTGATCATCATCATTGCCTGAAAGTAGGTTTGTTACAATAATTTCCCAGTATTACAAGGTTTGTTTTTTTTTCAGGAAAACAGACAAATCTCATCTTTATCTGAAGACTTTCCAAATAAAGAAATGAATGTAGCAAGCAATTCAGATTACCAAGCTATGACAGTCCCTAAGTTGTCCCTCTTCTAGTTTGCATGGGCATTGCATATTCTTTCAATATGAATAGTGATATGGAATTAATGATACTAATACCCAAGTTATTGTAAACACATCCCAACATACCTTTCCCTCATTCTTTCTTAACAGGGTTATTCAATTTTAGCTCCATAAGACTGCAAAGCAAAAAGAATACTTGATCCCAGAGCAAGACATTCAGCGGGTCTTCTGGAGAAGGCTGTCAGCTCTTCGGGCAAGACCTCCATGTATGAACCAGCAATTCTCCATTTTACCTGAGGAAAAGGAGATATATTAGCTGCTGCATGTCCACAAATGGTTCTTGTGTTACTGACACTCTAGACACTGGAGCAGGGAATGCTCTCCTTTGGAAAATCCAGTACTGAATTGTTGGTATGCTGACAATCATGAACACACACACACCCCCCCGTAAGAAGACGAGAACAGAAGAATATGACCAAAACTGCCTCCCATGAAACCAGACTTTATTGTCTAAACATGTATTAATTCTTTCTTTTTAGACCCAGCTTGCTGGTATCAGGGGGAAAAAAAAAAAAAAAGAAAACTTCCATATTAACCATTCTGGCTTCCCTATTTTTCCTTTGGATCACCTCCCCGTCTTTTTTTAAAGCATCAGGACAATTCTGCAAAACAGCTAACCGTTAAGTTTAACCCAGCTTTGCTTCAAAGTAGTGTTTCGCAAACCTCCTCAATGTTTTCCTTTGGGATGCTTGTATCCTTTCATCTGTGGTGTTTGATTTTAGCAGATACTGTCTCACATCTGTCTTGCTGACAAAGATGAAACTCTCTTTCCACCTACAACAGCAAAAAGATACCTGCTGGATACATCTGCATTTTCCATGTGATCTACCTCCTGCAAAGGCCTCATATTTCATTTTTAAGAAGCGCTACCACTGCCTGCTGGGCACTGCCTCGTCCTTGCTCCATTTGGCTTCTCTTATCAGCCCTTCCCATACTCCCTTTTAACCATGAGGGCAGTATGCCCTGCATCACTTTTTATTGCCTCTGTGGGATTTTACTGTGTGCATGCACATGTCCTTGAACATTTCCTAAGTTTCATAAATATCCCCTGCATTAAGCTGGCAGGGCTAATCATGCCAAAGATTGCTCTGAGCTTAGGAAGAGGAGGTTTGGTTATCCATGCTCTCTGGTGTCCGTTTTATCAAATGCTTTCTAAGTACCAGAGCGAACGCCCGAGCCCGCGGGCAATAAAATGCTGTTGAGGTCTACAATGTCCCTCTCGCCATGACAGTGCAAGAGTTAACGCACTTTTATGGACTTGTAGCTCCTTGAGTGTCTCACGGTGCGTAGAAGTTCTCCTTGCTTTTCGACACCTCATGGAGAGCCGTAAGTTTTCATAGCCTGGTGTCAGGCGTGACAAATGTGCTAGCTGAGCGGAGCACTCAAACTCTAAATGAGAAATGATTACTCCAGGAGCGCCTTGATGAATTTGGAGAAAATCAGAGATCGCTTTCTGTCCAGATAGTCAGTGAAACAAATTAATGGAAAGGTTGCTGGCATGATGATAATCTGTAAAAGCATATGTTGTGAGTAGCTAATAATGTCTCTTCTTTGTTGGAAGTGATTATTTTTCATTTAGCAGATCTGAACAGCTAAACAACTTGCATCTTTGCTCATTCCATTCCTCAGTACCAAATTACAGTACAAAGACTGAAGTTGTCCTAAGGGCAAAAAGGAAATAGAACAATATATTAAACCTCACTTGTAAGTAATCGTGTATTTTCTTAAATAGTCCTTTTTAAAATTACATTTTCTCAAATTCTTGAATTATGCAATATATTCAAAACATGAAAGCAGCCCCAACTTACATGCTCTGAACAAATATCTGGTATTTTATTGAGAAACAATCTTTTCATCAATGGGACAAAATAGCCAATTACAAACATTTTAGAGTAGAATTTACAGTTCTCAGTTAGAATAAACTAGGCATGGATTCTTAGTTATAAGGAACCATCAGTTTGCATAGACTGGCATCGCAGAGTAATTGCTTTTTATGGATTTGTGTTACTACAGTTCTCATTATATTAAAGATTTTATCACTTCTTTTTTCCTGTTGGAGAAAAGGAACTACGCTGGACAACTTGTTATGCAGCCAAAGCCTGGGAAATGCTCAAATTTGTTGTCCGAGCTAGTGGTAGGATTATATTAGCAGTCATGTACCCACTGCTTCTTGCCAACAGACAAACACTACTGTATTTTGGGATTGTACTTTCTTCACCAAAGAAGGTCTATGGTTTCACCACAGCGAACATTTCAGCCTGCTTTCAGCTTGAGGGAAACCACAGTTTTCAGTCACCTGCAGAGGGGAAGTTTTTTGTCTCCATGTTCTGGGAGAATTCCTATCTACTTTCCTAAATTACCAGCTGCATTAAATGCATTGTGAGAAAAAATACAACAATTTCTCCTGCTGCAGAGTGTGATAAATTTCACTTAACCATAACAAAGCCATATCTCAGGTATCAATTCCCATTCCCTGTTCTGGATGATCCATCATTTTCAAGACAGGACAATCTTGCTCAAAGAAAGGAAAAAATTCCTATTCTTCTCCCTGCCAAAGCTTTCAGATCCATTACACTGGCATTTTAATAGATGAATGCCTGCAGGGTATGAAGCATATTCATCCTTTAAATGTTAAAACATCCAAAACAAGGTATATTATACATAATAACTCCTCCACCACCTCCTGAGCATTAAAATGTAGACAAGATTTATGCAAAAAATGGCACTACTAATATTACTGAGGCTAGCAAGGAAAACTCAGATTCTCAGTTAAATTACATTTTAATATAGCATAGTCTTGGTAGAAGAGGCATGACAACTCCCTCCCAAGCTTAGGTCTTAGGAGGTCTGGCTTTCAAAACCTGCCCAGGGGAAGAGTATTTCTTCAGTTAACTTGCATAATGGATGCTTGGTAACTATGAGCCCTTTGTTTGAATTTCAAGTACGTTTGGCTGGAGAAACGTTTCACAGTCAAATGAAAATGCTTGTTGAGCAGCGCTGGTAGCCAGACTCATTCTAGTGAAAAAGCATCTGCTGCTGGATTTCAATCTGGATGAGGCTATAAGAAGCCAAATGAGGTTCTAAAGCCAAATTCAATGACTTTGTGGGAATGGAGCAGCAAAGTCCTACGGAAATATTTACTATTGGATTTATATAAAGGCGTTATCCATTCTAATTAATTAATCAAGAAAAGAAAAGAAAGGGGGGGAAAGAGAGATGCTGAGAACATTGTACAAAGTCCTTTTCACCTAGACGGATTTACACAATCTTACAAGGTAAAATTTCCCAAGGAAATGAGTGCCCAGGAAAACCACCATTTCTACACCCAAATGCCTATTTTAAAAGAGGTTGCTCCCATGTGGAAGGCTGATCATACCCTAGGGAGATCCTCTGTGAGATGGCGGAGATGGAGGCCCATGCTGGTTGTGCACAGCCCCTGCACCCCAAGGGACAGCCAGGTCCCTGGCCACGCTCCCAGGTCTGACTTCAGTGCTGCTGTGGGGTGTTTGGAAAACGTTCAGCTGTGCAAGCAGTCATTCACCACCTCACACCCCCGGGACTAGAATAAAAGAAAAGCAAAAGCAAAAAGGCAGAGAATGGGGAGGAATTAGGAGCAAAAAGAGTTAGAGCGGTAAAGAACATAAGACAAAGTAGCAGTAAGACACCAGAAGTAACGAGAGACAGAAAAATGCCATTTTGTTATTTCACGGGCAAGAAGAAATAACAAACAACAAGGCAGCTTGAATGTTTAAAGCCCGTTTCTCTCAGTCTTCATGAAAAAAAAGAAGAATACTAATTAGGTTCTCCTGAGAATTAATATTAATGTAGCTAACAACAACACAACAGAGAATCAGTGCAACATGAATCTGAGTTATAAATATTCAACTCATCAAGACCTGGTGAAATCCATCGGAGCACTTAGGGAACTAAACATAGCAATTTCTAAACCATTAGTGATTACCTTGGAAAACTCAGAAAGGGCTGGTAAGGTCCCCAAGTTACAGGAAAGAGCAAATGCAGGACCTCTCTTTAAAAAGAGGAAAGATAAGGAGACAGAACTATAGACTTATCAGCATAACCTCTGTAAAGGAGGACACCGAAACATTGTTTAGCAATCTATTTATAAGTGCTAGGAGAAGAGTAAGATGATAAAACATCCAATGTGATTTTCTCAAAGGCAGTAGTGTCAAGCCAACAAATTTTCTGTTATCAAAAGTGTAATTGGAAGAGAGTCACTATTTTTGCTCTAGCAGCTCTTTTTACACAGTTGTACCTGACATTCCCATGAATGAAATATGATGAAGGTGAAATCGCCAGAGTATTGATGGGCCATCAGCTGAAACACTCCAAGATTAGTTGTCGCTGGTCTATTTTAGGGCATGTGAAATGTGTCCTGCCAAGGGCTGTCCTGGATTTAGTACTCTTAAATATTTTCCTTAGCATGCAGATGATGAAACAGAGAATCTGGGACATAATAATGTGTGGCTGTGAAACCATTATTAGTGGCGATACTAAAGAATTTTTTTTTTTCTATGTTTGACAAAAATATCCTGAGGATTGCTTGGGAGCTTGTGATCCTCTTTTATAGCAGGGAGATGGAAAAGATGACCTCCCGAGGTCCCTTTGAGATATATTTTCTAATGACCATATGACTCTCGAACTTTCGTAACGTATTAAAGTGGTTGGAAAAAACTGTCTTGTCATTACACTGATGGGGATTATCTGCTTTTGGGAAGACTGCTATTCGTATTTATAGAAACGATGATATTAAGAAGACAGATACATTCCAATAACACTACTGCTGTAAAGGGGAAACCAGGTTATAAGCCCAAAGACACCAGTTTGTGTGATTACCCTGATAGACATTGTAAGAAATGTGCAACAAACTAAATTATTGACTAATAAATATGAGGGAAAGTGAATCAGGGCAAGACACAGGAATAGTTAAAGTCAAAATCGAGTGGTTATACAGAGGAACAACTAGGATTGCTCAAAGGCTCTATATTAAGAATATTAACTAAAGTTTTCTGTTTTCTCAAGGCACTTGTTAGCCAAATGCAAAGATGTTCTGACTTCATTCTGAGCTGTCACTGATTGTAGCTATCGCTGTTATCTGGCTTTAATAGAGCAGACTTAAAGGACATGAAGAAACGGTCATACCAAGGGGTAAGCACACCATCTCTCTGCTCATGGACAAGTTTTTGGAGTGTCCAAAGGACACAAGAAGATGCCAATCAAAACGCCAGCTCCCTTCTTGCTCCGTGATGCTAGTAAGTCTGGGTGGTCCCTCTCCATCAATATCCTTCTCCTGAGGAGAAAGGGTTGAATCGGGTCCCAGTTCACCATCATCACTGCAAGAAAAGCGGAAAGACACAGGAGAAAAGATGAGAGAAATACTGGAAAGACAGAGAGAAAAATGCTACCTCTGGAACGGTGCTATTGCAGTGTAAGAATGGTGAGGTGGCTGTGATTTACAAGTGAATAAATGAAAAGAAAACTCTGACAGCCTCTCCACAAGGATGCTCTCCTTCCATTATTTGGATACTTTCCTTCTTCCCATATCAAAGTCTCTCTTATTTGAGAAAGGGATAGCAGCCATAATAGCTCTGTTATTTTATTCAAGAAATAGATCCTTCTCACATGCAAATTTTCGTCCAATTATTTATTATTTTTTAAAAACAAACTGTCTTTAGACTATGTAACTAGGCATTTTTACTTGAATTAAATCATATGAAATCATAGAATGACTTGGATTTTCTTCCACCTTTTCCACCGTACACAGAGAGGGCAACCTACACCCAGCTCTGAGTTTCTGGCTTCCTCTGAGTGCAGCGGTTTCACTCTGCGCTTCCCTCTACCTCGCCTGTTCATCCATGAAGACATAGAATCATAGAATCATTTTGGTTAGAAGAGATCTTTAAGATCATTGAGTCCAACTGTTAACCTAACACTGCCAAGTTACCACTACCCCATGTCCCTCAGCACATCATCTACCCATTTTTTAAATACCTCCAGGGATGGTCATTTCACCACTTCCCTGGGCAGCCTCTTCCAGTGCTTGATGACACTTTCCATGAAGAAATTTTTCCTAATATCCATCCTAAACCTCCCCTGGCGCAACTTGAGGCAGTTTCCTCTTGCCCCGTTGCCTACTCCTTGGGAGAAGAGCCCAACTCCCCCCCCGGCTACCCTTTCCTTTCAGGGAGCTGTAGAGAGTGAGAAGGTCTCCCCTCAGCCTCCTTTTCTCCAGGCTGAACACCCCCAGCTCCCTCAGCCGCTCCTCACAAGACTTGTGCTCCAGACCCCTCACCAGCTCCGTTGCCCTTCTCTGAACATGCTCCAGTGCTAAAAAAGTCTCATGCCTGGTTAAAAGCACTGGAGGGGATTTTTTGAAATCACGGAATCATGGAATTTTTCAGAGTTGGAAGGGACCTCTAGAGATCATCTAGTCCAACTCCCCTGCTAGAGCAGGACTGCCTAGAGCACATTACTCAGGACTGCATCCAGGAGGGTCTTGAAAGTCTCCAGAGAAAGGGACTCCACAACCTCCCTGGACAGCCTCTTCCAGTGCTCTGTCACCCTCACTGTAAAGAAGGTTTTTTCCTCATATTTGTTCGGAAGTTCCTACGTTCCAGCTTGTGCCTGTTACCCCTCGTCCTGTTACACATATACACCATTTGCGTAAAAGGATTTATTTGTCTGCTCATTTCTAATTCACCCAAGTAGCCTCTCTTTTCATGTGGTGTACATTAGTTTATAAATTAACATGAACTTTTATATACTTAAGCTTTCTGAAATCAGTTGTGAAATGATGGCCTTGGATTTTGATATGAGCCTGAATATTGGAAACATGGTCCTGTCTCTGATCTTGGATGAATTTCCTACCCATGTAATGAGAACAGCAGAATTTTATGCCTCTCCCCTTTTGGCATCTGCTGCACCGAGGCCATCAGCGCTTCAGAGCAGAGGCTGCGGTGCCAAGTGTACCTCCACTCTCGCTGTGGTAAGTTGGTTGTGTTGACTAAGGCCTCTGTAGGACTGCAATAATAATTATTGATAATAAATATGCAAAACTGTTATTTAACATAAAAGAAAATAAATTCTGAATCATAAAATTTAAGGCCATGATGTTGAACTGTGCCATTTTATAACTCTTTGGGACTTGCTTTGCCATTTATTTTTCTTATTTTGTTTATCTTATACGCTAAGTATTTTGTGTCAATAGAGTAATTTACAGGGGACTAGTAGAGTTCTTGGCCTTTTATAAATTAGCGTTATGGAATATTACCTCCTCCTTTCAGTCTCAACCAGCAATCCTCATGATTTATGACAGTTAATGACACTTGATGGCATAACACACTTATTTATTTTAAAATCTCTGCCATGCAAAGCACTGCACAATGAAAAATGTCATTTTTTTAATGGTACCTAGGAAATTTGGGAAGAAAAGAAAGAAAACTGCATTCTATTTCCATTCTGACATTCATTAAAGCAATTAAATTGAATTGAAATTAACTTCAGAAGATCTTCCACATGCTTAAAACAGCGTATTTCCCTACAGTCTTTTGTTGTTACTATTATTCTGACATTACTGCCTGATCAGTTAAGAAATTATGATTAATGACACTTAAAAAGTGAGCTTGATTGCTCTGAATGCTCGAACCGATTATTTATGAAAATATTGGAACGTTGAACACAGAGTATTGATTCTCTTTCACGAGATGATAGACCTCGGTCCCATGCACACATTTACAATGCTTGTCACTTCGCTGCCATAATAAATAATAATCCCTCTCAGTTTCCCTGATCACATCTCAAAGCACTTCACAACACGACTATATCTCTTCACGTTACTGAAGCAGGTTAAAGAAAGGTAGTCAGACATCCTTAAACCAGGAGCATTTGTGCTCCACTGTTATGCCTAACCCAACGATTTAGCTAAAATCCAGTGCTGAATAAAGGATGGCTTCGTTCTTAATGGCTGAATAAAGGGGAAATTCCCACATACACTGCCTATCCTCTGTTCTGTCTTCTGATCACTTACTGAGAAAAATCAAGATCACTTACTGAAAAAATGTGGTTCTGCTGACCAAATAGCCAAAAAAAAGCTTTCGAAAGTCTTCCGATTAGCAGATGGAATTCTGGGGTCATGGAAATTGGTGGTGAAACACATCCTGCCAATGTGCGTAACACAAAGCACAGATTTAAACATTAACTTGAGCAAAGATAAAAATGAACATTAGCAGCGATAGAATCTTTATAGTTGCTTTAGTATCTGAAGGATTTGCAACATCTGAGACAAACGTTATCAACATTTAAAGTAATGAAACTGCGGACAATAACAGATGCCCGGATTTTAACAATTCTCTTGGTACAAATATTAATTAAATGGAGGATAAGAATTACCTTTTTATTGGCTATAAGTTGCAGATTACAGTTCTAGTTATGTTTTTTGCTCTGTAGCTGCTGCAGGCTGCAGATTTCGATGCAGGAAATTTGTATATATTATCCCTATATGCAGCCATAAAGACGGCAGGGTGAAAAGTTCCCAGGCAGAGCGCTGGGCAGCGGAGAGCAAAGGGCTGAATGTTTGTGGATGCAACAGCTATCAGGCTGCTTACCCGCAACCCAGCAGCAATATAATGATGGCAGACGTAAGTCAATAGTTTGGTTATAATAAATGCTGTGGTGTTTACGTATCGTTCATCAGCGGTGTCAGTTCACGTGTGCTGTGAGGGTACCTCTAAGCATCTTCACTCAGGGATATGAAAGGTGGTTGTGACTCTGGTTACAGATCCAGGAGCGAACAAAGGCTTCCGCAGGGCTCCATAAAAATGGAATTAATGACTGCACAACCCAGCCTTTGAGGGTGAACACTCCACTTCCAAAATCCAGGCTTGGAAGTCAAACAGAAAGATGGGATGAGCTGCCTTTTACCCTCTGCCTAAGCAACGGACCACGCTTCCCCTCGTAAGCGTTTCCAGAGCAACAGTAAATAGTACCCCTGTTGAGACAACAGTATATTGCATTCCTGCTGAGAGGAATTTGCATTTCATTTGCAGATTATTATACCCGAGGCTTAGTCTAAACTGCTTTCAAATTTCCTTTTCTCCTATCGGGTATTCACGTCTGTGTCTAGATAGAATTTAGAAACTGGAAATTATTCTCACATCACGTACAAAACCATATGTTTCACCGTAAGAAGTTTGATATAAGAAATACCCTTCATTTTGCACAGATATCTAATGTAAAACGGACAGAGTAATAAATCCAGGAAGAGCCACATTCTCTTTCATCTACGTGGATACACCTTTTGTGGAGCAAAATGGAGTTACAGAAAGTAACTGGCCACCAAATTTAAAAGTTAGACTGAATGTGTTTTGGAAAAAAGAAAAATTCAGAGAGACACACAGGATCACGGAATTGCTGAGGTTGGAGGCAGCTCTGGAGATCGTCTCATCCAAGGGGCAGTGAGAGCAGGTTGTTCAGTGCTGTGTCCAACCAGGTTTGACTGTCTCCAGGGAAGGAGACTCTACAACCTCTGTGGGCAACCCTCATGATAAAAAAATTATTTTCTCATGTGTTTAAGAGGAAATTCCTGTATTTTTTAATTTGTGCCCATGCTCCTGTCACTGGGCACCACTGAGAAGAGCCTTGCTTCATCTCCATTACTGCCCCCTGTCAGGCAGTGGGTAAGACCCCCCCTGAGCCTTCTCTTGTCAGCTCTCCTCAGCCCTTCCCCACATGATAAATGCTCCCGTCCCTTCATCATCTTTGTGGCCCTGAGCTGGACTCTCCTGTAGCCCATGTCTCTCTCATCCTGGGGAGCCCAGCACTGGGCCCAGCACCCCAGCTGGGTCTCTCCAGTGCTGAGCAGAGGGGCAGGTCCCCCCCATCAACCTCCTGGCCATGCTCTGCCTGGTGCAACCCAGGAGGCCGGTGGCCACGAGGCACATTGCTGGCTTGTACACTGCTGTCTAATATTATAACATTACTCTTCTTCCTCGTTCTTAGTACTCACTTCTGTAGTCCTTTTGGTTTAAACCATTCTTGTTGGTAAAAGCTGCTCACAGATAAACTCCAGGGCCAGGAAGAGAAGAAGGATGAGACCATGCTGCCCTGTAGGACACAGAAGGACGGCATGGACCAAGGGGTCCTCCAAGGGACAAGGACGTGGTCACGGTCTGTTTTTTCTCAGACCTTCCCACAAACGAACTAGTGCTACAGTTTTCTGTTTTCCCTAAGCTATAAACTGTTTGGATAGTGACAATAATGGTGACCGTGTTTTGCTTTTCAGCTTACAAAAATGCAGCAGATTTAAAGATTTAGCCAAAGTAATAGTGGAAACCTCACATATATGAACTGTCCTCCCTTTACAGTTGTTTTCCTTAGGAAAAATAACCATGCTAATATTTGCTCCTTAAGATGTCCAGGACTTACAGCAAGTTGAGCATCCAAATTATTTTTATGATATTTCTAGTTACCCTTTGGCCTTCAGTTCTGTACATTTGACATGGACATTGCTGTCCCCTGCCACCACCCCACCTGGGAGCAATGTACATTTGCAGAACTGGAAAACATTTTTCTTCTCTCCGAGATAAAGAATAGAAAGTGTAGCCTATTTCACAATAATTCTTCTCCTCTCTCTCCTTTTTTTTTTTTTTTAATGCAGACAAGAACTAGATCCTACTCTGTGAGAGAAAACTCAGATTCACCATTATCATGTTCCTGAACCACAGGGCTATCCTACAACTTTATGAACCTTAATTGAAATGAAAAAAAACCCCAGATGCTGCTTAATTGCGCAATAACGTGAAAACTTATTAATAGTTACACATTAGCTATTAACCCCAAACATAGTCTGAATCATTTATTGAGGCAACCGGTCTCTTTTGTGACATTTATGTAGTGTTTGGGTGAAATATAAGAAAAGGAAGCACCTTCTCCCTCCTTCTCCTTGTGACAGCCAGCCAGTGGACAGATAGGAAATTTTCTGTCCCAGAGAAATTATCATTTTTTGTGATTTTTGGGCTGTCACAGCTTCAATGAAAGGAACAAAAAGTGTTCCTACCCTTCCTCCAGAAGAACCTGAACCCTGATGGTCATGGCGCTCCCTCTAGCATCCAGCTGAGGTGGGCAATAAAGGCAGATGTCTCCTGGTCTGTGCAAATGTCCCAGTCCACCTTGCACAGATGATTTTGTCTGGGGAGCCGTGGCATGTCCCTCCTATGTTCCTGTTGTATAATAAGAAAAATACATTTTCTCACTCCTCTCTGGAAGCTGTTGACTTATTTGCTAAGGAGGGGGGGTTATATCCCTTCCCAAAATAATGATAGACCATGTAAACCCATTAAATCATTGAAAGACCATTGAATGTCTTACAAATGAGATATAGAGATCTAAATAAATTTGGAGGAGCATTATTCTAACGTCCTTCAAAAATGTGGCAAATACTTCTGTCTCACTGCCTGTTACATTACCCAGCCATTAAACATGTATTATCTTTTGAAGGAAAAGCAGAGATTAATGACCTGAACCAAAATGATGAATTCACTGTGCAAGATGAGGTAGACTTCTGAAACAAGCCAGCAAACAGAGGGAAGAAATATTAAAGCTAGATAAATAATAGAAAAAGAAGGTCAAAGAAGGAGAAATTAATAGGCAGTTATTTTAAATTATTCTAATTCCATTCCTGAAACTTTAAAAAAATATTAACCAGCTAGATATATATTTATATTTTCCCTGTGCTGACTTTCCTCTACAAGGAGATCTCTCCCTATCGCAGCGTTATATCACAGTGAAAAAGCTCCATATTGCAGTAGAAATGGAGGCTGTGATTTGAATGAGACCTGAGAACGGAGCCTGTCGTTTGCCGAGGCTGCGCTGATTCCGAGGCAGCTCCCGGGGCAGCAGGGCTGGGACACCACGGGATCCACTGCATCGGGCTTGTCCTGTCCAGCGTGAGTCCCGCCGCTGCCACAGAGGGAGATGCAGTGAAGTAGCTGCTTCCAAATAACCGCACTTTGCTTTTAGTGTTTAATCATCTTCTTCCTATGCCGTACATGAATTACAGTCGCTGAAACTGAAATTTGTTGCATAAAGGATATTAATGTGGTTAATAAGACAAGCAATCACACACCAGTGGCCTTCGACATATCCAATAAGTTTTTAACGATTATTTTTTATTGTTGCAATTTGCTACTATAAAACCACTAGGCCAATATGTGCCTGTTCCCTCTTTAACAGGAGGATTTCTGATGCGCGGAGTTTGAAACATTGGCACTTTTTCCTAACATTTGGGTATGCGATTTTCTCAAGTAGCACTGAGCAGTTGCAGGGCCAGTTTGCTCGGAGGAACCTGTTTGCATTTACGCTAAGGAGGACGCACTGGGTGGGCTGTAAGGCCATGAGGTGCATAAAGCTGAAAATTCCTGGAGCTCGGTGGCAGGCAGCGACACATGCAGGTGACACCGCAGCGTGAGAAGCCACCACGGTTGTCTCATTGCGCAGGGAAAGGCACCGCTCGTTGCAGGTGGGAGACCTTCTGCCTCTCCACAATTGCTGGAGCCTTTCCGGACAGGACACACACACATCTCCCCATGGCAAAGCAAGAAAGCGTTCTATGCTCCTCTGCTAGGGGCTCACAGGGATGCACAACGCTTCACCACCGATTTCAGTTCTTCAGCTCAAGTGCGAGGTTTGCAGCAGGGAGAGAAAAGCCATGAGTTTATTCCCTACTGGGAACCACAGTAAGGAGGAACAAACATCAGGAGAAGAAAAATAAGCGGGTATAACCAAGCCATTTGCCAGTGCCGTGACGGAGGCAGAAACAAGACAGAACTGTAATAGCAGGAGACAGGAGGGGTTACCGAAACAGGCACTGCTGCAGAAGTCTGGTGCCGTCTTATGGATCTGAAAAGGTATCCCAGTTTAAAGCTGCCTTTGGGGCAGAACAGTGGGCATTCATGTGGAGAGCAAAGCTACCAGTGATCCGTGTGCTCCCGAAAAGCAAAATGATCATTAGGAAGGAGAGAGTCAACGCTCAGCATGAATGCCGGTGGAGACCGAACCTGCTGTACCTAGAAATACAGTACAAAAATATCATTGTGAAGCTAAAGGAAAAGTACATTCTTAAGGTAAGGAGTGCTCCAGACATGAATAATGCTAATTCCGTGAACTGCAGCAGCATGCCTGGTGCTGCCTTTGCGGTATTTAAAATATATATTGGTTTTGTAAACCTGTATTTGCAATTCAGCCAGACTGTGACGTTCCAGTCTTCCAGGCAGTGATTAGACATGCTGGTTGTGGCAAAGCGCAATTCCTCATTCCTTGAGAGGAACGCATTTCATGGTGTGCTGAGTACCATCGAAAATCTTCACCCATCCTGCTGTTATCCACCCTCCTGTAGGAGCACCCTCAGGTCTCCCAGTGATGGGGCTAAGGCAGGAGATGCTGGATGGGCTTTGGGCAAGGAGCATGGCTGGTCCCAAGGCATCTTGCCCCAGAGCATGGCTGAGCCCCACGCCGTGCCCAGGGGCTCCTGGCAGGTTGCTGCCAGCTGGCAGGACTAGGTGTGCCAGGCTGCGGAACGAGAGTTCTGCACGTCAAATGCAGCAACGCAGAATATAGCACAAAATGGCAAGGGTGCAAACACGGGGTACTTCAAGATTTCACAGTTCGGATCAAGATAAAAGCCCCACCGCAATACTAGTGCTTTTCCTTTGTAGGTGAAGAAGAAGTATTTTACTGCTTACTGGGAATTATGACATTTTCTACTCACTGAGCACCGCTGTGCGTACAGATACTGCGTGGTTTTAGAAGTGAGTTACTGCAAAATAGCATTAAAATGTTTAAAACTGGCAATCTCTGAGGCCTTGAGCTACTGACAATAATATTCAAGCTCAGGCATGACACGATGCAAACGAAAGATATCTATCACAGCAAAGTCCTTCAGAGTGCCTGTACCAAGCTTTCTGACTTCTGCTGGCCAGAACTCTGCAGGTAGAAAGGGGATTAGTGATCGAATATATACTGCAAGAAAAATGCCACTAGGACTAATTTCGCAGAGCTGCAATGGCAGATCACAAATGATTAGAGCCCACACTTAATAAATCATGAAGAACAGGACTGGCTAGAGCAGAAGAGAATACTATTACAATTGAAAAGGAGTTTCCCTGTGTGGTCTCTACCAGGACACAGACCTACTGTGCTGGGTCGCCCAGCAGGAGACAAAGGCACACGCTGACAGAAAAGAGAGTGATTGCTTTTAAAATAATTGCAATACTTGACAAATAGATTAGCAGGGAGCTGAGGTCCAAGGATACAAAATGCCAAAGCTCATCGCGCAACCTCACGGAGTATTACTAGTAGCAGTAGGAGAACAGGCACGCATAGTAGATTGTGAGATATTATCTAAGGGTCCAGACCTAATGAGGTACCGGACAGCAATGGTTAGAGAAAGTAATACCCTATTGAGTATTCTGCTTTTGCACCAGATTTGAATGCTTTGTGCATCAGATTGACTGTCCGGTTTCTTTTTTTGTTGTTGTTTTTCATCCATTCTGGTAAACAAAATTCTCATCACTAGGTATGAGTCTCTCTTTCCTGTCGGTCACAGATGCTGGTGTTTCTCCTTTACTTTTCCTCACGGTCCCTTCACCCTGCAGCAGTCCACCCTTCCACAACCTCCCTCATACCCTTTTTAATTCCCTTATTATTGTCTGCTTTCATGTCTTATTGTCCTCTGGCTGATGTTTGCATGACCGAAGCATACTTTAGACTTTTGCATCTTGAAAAGAGCAGCCCCAATGGCTCCACTTATCTCTTTCACACCAAGTCCAGAAGTCGGTTTTGTCCTTTGTAACCTTGGAGCTGTCTTTAAAAATGCACAGCAAGAACCTTTTTGCTGTTGTATCCTCACTTGTCTCTCCTCCCCGTGGTCCTCACCCTCCCCTCTCCCAGTTCTCTGTGTAGGTACCATAGGACTGGATACTGTAGGACTCCTTTTCCTTCCTCTCCACCTTAACTTCAAGCATAAATTTAGCTACTTCCAACAGCTCTTCAGCTTCCAGTCTGTCCCTGTCCCCAAATAAGTATCTCAGATTTTTTCTTCTTGACTGCTGAGCCATCATCCCAAGTTCAACATAACTGAAAAGCTTTCTACGTTTCCAGGACCTTTTTTGGTCCTACCCAGGACAACAATAAAATTACTAATACTGCAAACAATCCAAGCAATTGGTCACTATGGATCTGAGCTGAAAAGGATTTAGGAATGAAATAGAAATCTGTTAGTACCTTCTGTGTAGTTAAACACATACCCATCCTACTCCTCTGTCCCGCAGGAGGAAAGAATTACACCATAGGGAAGTCCACCTGGCTGAGAACCAAAATCACATTGAAAGGGGAAAGAGTAGTCCAGGAGTGTCTTGGCCGTTATAAAATAAAGTGTAAATATATTGAATACACATTACATTAGAATCCTGACAAGTAATAAAGAGCTGTTGAACTCTGGGAAGACATATCCTTCGTGGGAGACAAAAACCTACACAGCCATGATGATCAAACCTGGGAAATGCAATATTTATCTTTCAATGGTAGACCAGGGAACATGGGAAGCAAATCTAGAAACAATTTCGCGGAGGAGGCGGTGTGTCACAGAGAGGAAAATGAGAAATCTGTATTAAATATTTTTCATCAGTAAGTCTGCCCCATGACTCTCTCATTTTTCATCACTTTTATCTTTCTTGACAAGAAGTCTAGCCTTTGGGGAAAGCCCCATTCTCTCCTCTCCCCTCCCCTCCCCTTCTCTTCTCTTTATTTCCATGACACGCCAAAGGAACAACAATATTCCTACACCTTTCTTCTTGTGGTGTTAAAAGGAAAGCAGGGGGAAGAAAAAGACTTTGCTGCAGCTGATGAATTAAATCACCTGTTTTCCTGTAAACATTTTGTTTAAATCTTGACCGGTTAACTTTGCTGAGTATGACACATGCCTGGCTTCTCCACCAACACCTCCATGCCAGTGCTGCCAATCATACAATGATTTTGCTGCTCATCATAGTAGAGACAGAAAAATGAACAACTTCGGCCCCCGACTACCTTCCATTTTCAGGAAACTTCATAGTGAAAAAGAAAGGGGAGATAAACAAGACGACTAGAGAAGAACAGAGGTTTTGGTCAAGGGAGAGCTCTGAAAGGCAACCTCCAAGAAATCTTTTCTACTCCGCTCCCTCCTTTTCACTGCTGAAATCTCGGAGAAGGTGGCTTAGCTTGAAAATATGCCAAACAGAACCCGTTGCTGATCTATTTTGAGCCTTCTTGGCAACTGGCGTTTGTCTGCCGTCCTCTCACAGGCTGCCTGCACCCCCGCCCCCCCCAGCCCAGGGGTGCGTTTTGGTCAGGAAATGATAACGCACCTTCTAACAGCTGGAGGAGGATCTACTCGTTTAGGTCACTGACCACTTATAATGGGATGCAAGCTCCCCCCTCAGCGTTTACACTACTTGGAGGAAAACCTATAGATTTCTAACTGCGATGCAGGGGTCCAGAAGTGTGGAAGAAGAGCAATACGCTTGCAAGAGTGAGACGAGAACTATGAGCCCCAGAAAAAGACACATCTGAACAACTAAGTGAATGCACCTCTTCACCGTAGTGTGTAAAGCTTACTGAGATAGATCCCCGTTAGCATGGGTACTGCATGTTTTTAAAATCCTTCCCTGGGCAGGTTTTTGATAAGTGTAAGCTCACAGCATAGCTCCCTCTTGTGCGCCTGGCTGAAAAATCCCTCCAACAGGCACTAAAATTTCTGCGTTACTAACTTTTCTCTTTAGCTGGAGGCCAGGGAGAGGGCGGATGATTTCATCACAGCAGATGACATCAAACAGCCTGACAAGAATTTATGAATGGGAGACGTGGACACCTTAGAAATTAACAATGACTGAGCATAGCTTGCTAAAAGGAAATAGGAAAAAAATCTGTGCATCTGAGAACCTACTGTCTAAGCTGCAGCACTGAGCAATTTTCTTTCCCCATGGTTAATTTTTTGGCTCCAGTAAGTCCAATCGGGTAGTGATTTATTAGGAGCTTCTATTTTGTGTCATTTCCTCTTCAATAATTACATTTGATGATTCATTTTGTTGAGAAAGACAGACAGTATTGCGAATCCCTCCAACTTTCACCCAGCAGCTCCTTTGGGCCATTGCACCATCTAATGGAATTTGTGCTTTCCCTAGTGCTCAGGCTAAACTTTCCCTGCCTCGGGGATCCATTCTCTTCTCCTTTGGTGTCTGGGTCTCCCAGAGAGCTGGAGATAAGGTCTTACCTCTGCCGTCATGAAGGTAATGAACCCTGCTCCTTAATCATTTTTAGTCTCGTGTTCTGTCAATACCCAACCTATCAATACTGCTCTAAATTGCTTGTAATCATATTCTAACCATGGCCATTCCTACGGTCTCTGTAGTCTGCCATGACAAATCCAACGTGTCTTACGCGCAAATGTATCTCAGGAAAAAAACAGTCAATTTAGCTGAAACTTATTTATAGTCATTGGCTACCGTGACTTAAAGTATTTTAAAACAAGTGCTTTAATTTAAGAATTAGACCATTGAAATTTAATGAATTTACAGAGGGAAAGAGTGAGAGAGAGACGGGAATCAGTTTCTCCATACTTACGCGTTTCTGCTTGTGTTTCGGAACTCAAACATAGAGATGAATTTACTAAAGAAGATGATGTTAAACCTGGTACTGAATTTACTGTTTTGTACAGATAACCTCAGATCTGTCCCTCACTCTCCTCCCAGGGGTGGTAGACAGACCTTCATACATTTTGATGGCAGAAAAAGACTTTTAGATTCCAGATCCCTTCACTCTGAGATTTAAGAGGGAAGTTATACGATACACTTGCTGATAATGTTTCAATAATAAAATTCTTTCTACCAAACTATTAATTTCTTTACGTATTCAGCCAGCAAGGTAACGTGGTTTATACCATACCAAAATAACATTTTGAACTGTCACTGTTTATTCTAGGAACTTGATTCTTTTGTATGCCATTATTCTTTTAATCGAAGAGGCATTTTCCTCCTTCCCTCTCTGTCATGAAGTCAGGGTTGATGACTGCTTAATTTTTTTTGTAGCACACCTAGATTCAGAAACCATGAAAAAAGAAGGTGCTACCCAGGGCTGGGCTGAAAACCCAAATTTGGGCTGAAAACCCAGTCAGCTGAAGACTGACAGTGCCTGTCCCTCCCTCTGCTCCCGATGGCTCGGCAGGGTTGAGTGCCACCATTACTGCAGAGGCTGCAGTAAAGACTCCTTCAGTTCTAGGTTTCAGGGAAATTTCGTCTGAAATATTGTGCTTTTAATTAGTAGAGAATTCAGCTCGCCGACAGACTGAGTATTGCTATATTCCTCAAGTGTACAAGTTTTACTGCTAATCTGCAAATGATCTGCTTTCTTTCCTCCGTATGCCTCTCTGCTTCTGCGAACATCATCATTCAATCACTCTTGTTTCAGAACCTCCTTCAGCTATTTTTGTACTTAATGGGGCACATCTCAATCCAGAGAAGTTACCGTGGTCTCAGAAGGCCTGGAGGTGTTGGTGGAGCTGAGATAAGTCTGTAAAACCGCAAAAAGCTTGAGCCATGCCAGGGGACGAGGGAGGCAGTGGGTCCCGGGCGGGAGAAGCTCTCCTGGGCATTCCCTGCCAAACCAGCAGTGCCACCACGTACAACAGTGGATCCCTGTGTTAGAGATGTGGTGGGTCCTGGGGGGGTGTTTTAGCATTGCATTTTCATCTCTCATTTAGGATAAGAGGAAAGCTTTTAGTTCTTGAATTGCCAAACAATGATGGAAAATATGATCTCTAAAGACTTAGAAATCAGAGAAGAGAAAGGAAAACAGATGTATTTTAGTTGGGGAGAAGTAATGGAAAGATTTCATCATTTGAATGCAGGGATCATGGATGCACATTAAGGATAATTGCTGAATAAGTTGATAGTAGTATATTTATCTGGTATGTCAGCAATAATAAATGCTTTTTTTTTTTCTCTGCTCTAACAAACACTCTGGTGCTTTAGACTGGCTTCTGGAAGGCTGGAGGGCCTTCCTGCGCAAGTTGATGCCTCCAGTGCTGTGAAAAGCTTGGCTCTCACAGACCTTGTGTGATGCCATCACCACCAAGTGCAACAGTACGGTGGTGTCAGCTGGAGCTGGTCATCCCTCAGCCCGGGCACGAGAGCGAATCAGCCAGAGCAAAGAGCTGTGCTGCTCCGCTGCCCTGTCTACACACAGGCAGAGCACACGAGAATGCCCAAGTGTCTGTTGGATGTTATCCTTTTAACATTGATAAAACCAGCAGGAGATGCAGAAAACACAATGCCCCATGCTGGAACGACTGCACACAGCAGGCAATTCCTGAACTCATCCATGACAGCAGGACCATCTAGATCAGAGCTACTGCCCTTCCCCTGCCTTCTCCCTGCTGAGAAGGACTGCGGGATATTGGTAGGGGAAAAAATGGAATTAAGTCAGCAATGTGTGAGTGCAGCCTAGAAATGCAACTGTATCCTGGTCTGTATACAAAGAATTGTGTCCAGCAGCTCAAGGTAGGTGATTCTTCCCCTCTGCTCCACTCTGGGGAGACCCCACCTGGAGTGTTGCATCCAGCTTTGGGGCCCCCAACAGCAGAAGGACACGGAGCTGTTGGAGTGGGGCCAGAGGAGGCCCCGGAGATGCTGGGAGGGCTGGAGTCCCTCTGCTGTGAGGACAGGCTGAGAGAGCTGGGGGGGTTCAGCCTGGAGAAGAGAAGGCTCCGAGGAGACCTTCCAGCCCCTTCCAGTCCCTAAAGGGGCTCCAGGAAAGCTGGGGAGGGACTCTGGATCAGGGAGGGGAGCAATAGGAGGAGAGGAAACGGTTTTACACTGTCAGATTTGGATGAGATCTGAGGAAGAAGTTCTTGGCTGCGAGAGTGGTGAGCCCCTGGCCCAGGTTGCCCAGAGAAGCTGTGGCTGCCCCATCCCTGGAGGTGTTCAAGGCCAGGCTGGACGGGGCTTGGAGCAACCTGGTCTGGTGGGAGGTGTCCCTGCCCAGGGCAGGGGGTGGAATGAGATGGCCTTTAAGGTCCCTTCCAATCCAAATCATTCCGTGTTTCTACGATTCTATGCTAAAAGCCAAAATGGTATTTGACAGCAAATGATGTATCCCGGTTCCTATATGAGTTCTTCCCAGCCATTTCAGGTCTGTCACCCCAGATCATGCATAAAGCTATTAGTTCATTTATTCTCTGAATCATTATTACCAACTGTGCTAACTAACATAAAAAAAGACTAATGGATTCCTTGAGGGAAAATTTATATGCAGGGTCAACTATTTCTTCTTTTTTAAGAGAGGCAGGCAATTATCACTACTTTTATTTAATGATGCCTTCTTTGAATATATGTCATATTTCTTGGAATAAAAAGCTACAAATTTGAGTATTCAACTTGAAATAGAATTATTGATTCATCCAGCATCAAATCTACTGTCTCATAATTATAGACAATGAAAAGCTCCTCTCTCTCTCTCCTAACAGTGTCAAGCTGTTAATGCCAATCAAAAATGCTGAAGACCATTATAAAAATTGAACAATGCAAGACGAATGTTGAGACTTTGTTCAGCCCAATCCTACGAGACGCTGAATGTCATCAGGGCACATGGCAGAATGTCAGTGCTGTTTTCTTGTAATCTGTAAAGGAAAATAGCACAATCGTTGTGTTGTAAGATTAGTGTACCTTTTTAGTGTAATTACAGCATGGACTATGTATCTTGAGCTATCATTAGAGTTATGGCTAAGAGAAGATTTCTTGTAAAATACTTTTGTCAGAGAACAACCTATGGTGTTGGGTTTATTTTAAGCAAAATCTCTGTACAATTTTCATTTCATTTAAAATGTCCTGTTTTGCACTGAAACACAAACAATAGCTTTTTTTTTAGTTTGAATTTAAAAATATTAATTTTTCCTTTTTTGTCAGCTAGGAAGTTTTCATGAAGATCTATGAAAGGCCCCACTTCCATTTCTTTCTGAAGTATCAGTGACAGTCACCCGTCACACAGCAGTCATCGTGAACCCTTCGCGCTCTTGCCGACTGACTTCTTACTAGCACTTTCCAATACGAGTATCTATGACTCAAAACACCTGCAATAAGGAATACAAAACCTTCATGAGGTTTAGGTTTGAATTTACAAGATCTGTGTTTGTCTTGCAGTACTAAAAGGAAGAGCTAAGGTATTTAAAGCCATGTAGTTGAGCACCCAGGGAATTACCATGCTTTTCAGAGGTGTTAGACCTTCTGGGCCATGAAAACATAGCATGCCTGAAACCAGCCTTATATTTCACCCACAAAATATTGGCTTACAACGCAAAAAGGCACAGGGTCTCAAAGAAAATAGTTTTGCTTGAGCAACTACTTATTAGAGACACCCAAACCTCTCATTCTGGTCTTGCATTACCGAACTCCAGCCGTGGCTGGTGTTGCACCGTACGAGATGTTACCCAAGAACTGACTCTTAAAAGAGACCTCTGGCACTGGGGCACCCAGGCACCAGTGCTTCAGCAGCTGGGGTGGTGAGGGATCTCCAGCTGAGGCTGGGGCAGGGCCCAGCTCTCCATATTTGAAATATCAGTCCTTCCACTGCCTTCCAGAGCGCTCTCTTTCAACCCAGAGACTCCGTCTGTTTCCAGAGGTGGACTTCAGCGTGTGGATAGGAGGCTCCAGCTCATTCCTCCCAGGGTGTGTAGCCTGACAAGCCTACTACAGAATGAATTCGACATGAATTCAGGGTAAATTCCAAAATAACCACCATCTTTCATAGAATGATTTTGAGCAGTTTCATATTTCTTCATGTGACGGATTACTTGTTTCCTGCCTTCCCCCATAAAATCATCCCATATTGACTTTAAAGTAAGCTGCCCAAGTCCATGGAAATGTATTGCATTATTTGATCCTACAGTAGGTGCATTCCTGGGTTTGGAGATCAGTTAATCGTACATTTCCCTGTCCCTTGCAATTCTCTCTCTTACATCTTGCTTTGTTGCAGCAGCAGTGTCTGGCAACTAAGCCTTTTGCTGCACTGTGAAATTTTTGTTAATGCAGATATTGCTGAATTACGTGATGCTCTGGGATAATTTTGCTGTTGCCAGCTTTCTCCAAAGTCCAGTGCATCTTGGTATGCTCTGCCACATTATGAGGGGTGTGTTTTATGATGAGTAGAATATGGGTTATTCCTAATATACAGCTATTCATTTGTTTTCCATTAGTTGGAAGGAAATGAGGCAAACCTACTTACCTGCTGGTCCCCAGGCTGAGTCTAGAAGGAGAAAGAAAGATTTTAAATTATGTGGGCTGATATAAATGCTAACATTTAAGCACAAGAGGTTGAAAGTATGAAATTAAATGAAGGAAAGAGAAGTAACAGCCAATGTGAAAGATTTTAGTTGGGAAACATTTTCACCTCTACTCCTGCAGAAAGAGTTTGTCCCCAGCCTCCAAAACAAAATGAAGCGTAGAAGAAAGGAAATTGCCACAAGGAGTAAGTGCATTGTGGATGGGTTTTTCAGAACAGCACTAAATGCTGGTTCTCCCTGAGCTCCTGGAATACAAATTAAAATTTCTATAACTGTTGTCAGCCATAAGCAACTTAACCTCTTCTGCGTCTCCCTACACCATAGACACATGAACTCTGCTCTGTTCAGAGCTGATGGACGCTCGCGGGGCACCTGGGCTGGAGCTGGGAGAGGGACCTCTCCTACCTCCTGCTCCCACGGTGCATCACCAAACCCCTTGCACTGCTACTCACAAATCACCCTAGAAGCAATTTTGCTCCTACACATACATCTGAACAGCAGTGAAGCCAAAAAAAAAAAAACTTTAAAAGCTTCCTAATGGAAAGCAACAAGGTCTATCTGCAAGTAGTAACAATAATCATAGTAATAATAATAGTGATAATAGTAATAGTGATAATAATATACATTACACCAAAGCTGACGTCCTCATCGTTGGACTTATGCCAACGGATGCTGATTTAGTAATCTGAAAAAAACCACCCCACCCCAAAACCACGTCAGCAAGGTGAGAAAGCAGAGTCTTCGCTCATCCAACATGTGGCAGACTGTTAGCCAGGTCGTGAGGGACTACAACAGTAATTTATTGAATAGGGTCTAAATTAGATATATCAAATTAGTATTGCACAAACATTTGTAAAGCGCATGTTTTAGAATGCTTGAGGTAATTAACTGAACATTGGAACAAGTTGATCCCCCAACCCCTTCTTTTTCAGTTTGGAAGGGAAATGAGAGGAATAAATTATGCACTTACTGCAGGCCCCAATTGCTGCCTGTGTGTTTGCTAATAGCTTTTCTTTTCCTCCTGAATATGTATTATTTATGTATGTTAAAGAACAGCACACAGCACAAAAGAACTTGGCCCTCAGCCTGCTCTCTTAAAGCAGGAAAAAACAAGGTCGTGCTGCAGATTATCAGTTTTGTAGTGAATGGCTTTATATGCTAATTCTGTGGGCTGGGAGTACAGAATGTAACGTCTCACCATACCTTACACACGTGGCAAAGGTGGAGTGTGGTTATTTTGCGTTGCATTTAGTTCTGAGATTTCATGATGTGGGAAAAAAAAACGCACTTCACTCCCTCTTTTCCCTCAATGGCTGCTACCAGAGACTCCTGGAAACTTCACGGTCAACTTAATACTGGAAACATTTGTGTGGGGTTTGCTCCTTGTGTTTTTCTTTCATTGAGTTGCGTTTTGTGTTCTTTTAATTGGAGCAGAAGTTTTCTATTTCAGACCTGGTTGCAATTTTGCAGCAACAGTAAATAAAAAATTACTCTGGCTCTATTCCCCAATGTTTCTAATTTTGCTCACAGGGTACATCTCATCTGAAGGCAGTCCCTTGAGTGGCAAACCAAATACTAGGCTGGTAGCACTGCCAATGGACTCAGGCTTCTATGGCTTTATGGACCTCTGTTGTGGTGGAGACACGCAAATGATCTGAAACTTGTGGTTCAAAGGCACGATGAGCATGAATGTCTGTGCTTACCTTGTCTGCCAGGAGAGAAACACGTCTGGCCATCACTGAAGCAACACTCACCAGGGAACAGCTTTACTCCTTTGGATTTCCCTGGAGGCAGGAGCGCTTTGCAGAGCAGGTTTCACCATTGCTGGATGTCCACCTCTGCCCCAAAGAGCCCGTGGTTGGGTGTAGAACATGGTGGTGGAGGGGGCTCCCCATCCCATCCTTGGCAAATGACATGGATAAAACCACCTGGCACAAAGGGAGCAAATCACATGGGGGTGGGCAAACGCACTAGACTGGAGCACGTTGGGGCCCAAAGCTGACCATGGTTTGGAGGAAGATGACCGTCACCTGGATTAAACAGTAAACTAGTGATCGCAAAAAGGCTTTGGAAATTAAGAAGCTTGAGAAAAGGTAGCAAAGAGGCACAAACATTTGTAACAGTGGGAAAAGACCGAGGGGTAGAAAGAGGTAAAAGCTGGTTGGATGCTACCAGAAGCAGCCCAGATGCCATCACAACCTCTCCAAGGCCGCAGAGCGCAGCCTTCCTGTTGGACACCACATTCAGGAAGGCACTTGTACACACATCTCCTCTTTGTTGTAATGTGTGCGTGTGTAAATACAACTTTCTGGGATTAAAGACAGGCGTTCAAAAATTTCTATGCATTTATCATCATTTTGTGGGTGTCTAGCATTGTGACTTACCTGTTGCATCACCGCTATTGATCCTGAACATGCAGTTCACTGATTGCCAGTTAATTAAATGTTGTTAATAAATCAATAAACCACTTCAGCCCTGATTTGGTTTAAACTATGTGAGCTGAGCAGTTTTTTCCCTGCAGCAGACAGGCAGTGGCAGTAATTCCCCTGCAGGGGATCTGTCATTTCTAGTGAATGCAGACAGGGATGGTGGGGGGGGACAGGACGCGGGCTGCGCCTGTGGTCATTTATATGTGTTGGTCTAAAAACCACCGATTCAGTCGAAGGGTATAGCTGTGACAGACAGGTGCCCATTTTCCCACTGCACGAGCAAAGCCAGCAAAAGAGATGAAGCTTCCTACAAATGACACCTTGGATAGGACCTCCTCGTATGAGAGAGGCATTGTGTAATGGGAATGTTACAGAGTTATATATTAAAAAAAAAAAATCAAATCAAAATGCTAAACCTCGTGTGCTCTTTCCACTCACCTTGCAGTTATAACTTATTTATGTTTAAACGCAGATTTCAGTGAATTTACAAGCTTGGACCCTCACCCACCCTCTCATTCCCATGGCTCAGCTCTCCCAGGAGAGCTGCCTGGGACCTACTAGGCTGGTGGGACATGGAAAAGCTGCTAGGTACAAACCTGGGGGCATTAGTTGCTCTACTTTTATTTTTCCTTTCTTTTTTATCATAGAATTGTTATGGCTGGAAGAGACCTTTAAAATCATCAGATCTTAACTGTTAACCCAACATCGCCAAACCCACCTCTACCCCACATCCCTCAGCACCACATCTGCCTGGCTTTGAAACACCTCCAGGGATGGAGACTCCACCACTGCCCTGGGCAGCCTCTTCCAATGCTTGACGACACTTTCCATGAAGCAATTTTTCTGAACATTCAGTCTAAACCTCCCCTGGTGCAACTTGAGGCCATTTCCTCTTGTCCTGTTGCCTGTTCCTTGGGAGAAGAGACCGACCCCCCCCGGGCTCCACCCTCCTTTCAGAGAGCTGTAGAGAGTAAGAAGGTCTCCCCTCATCCTCCTTTTCTCCAGGCTGAACACCCCCAGCTCCCTCAGACGCTCCTCATAAGACTTGTGCTCTCTCTTCTTTTGGATGGTGGGGTGATGGTGATGGATATGGGGTTGGGGATCAGGTGTAGCTCCAGGGTCTGTCCCAGCTCCCCCCAGGTCCCACAGCACAAGGTGTACGGCCATCAGCCATAACAAGGAGCCAGCGGTACCTGTGTGTGGGTGGAGGGTGTCCCTGGGGCTGGCAAAGCTTGGAGAGAGCCTGGGAAATGCTTCTCACAGTTTGTCTCCAGGTGTTTCCTGCAGCTTCTGCTTAGCGCAAAGGAGCAGCCGAGCAGGGAAGAGGTCTGCAAACACGCTAAAAGTTTCTTCTCGGAGGGAAGGGGAAGAGGAGAAAAAAAAATAAAATCCCAAAACTAGGAGGAAGGAGAAATTACCATAGCAACTAGCGCTACTTTTGCCAGAGAAAGTGAGTAAAGAATCAGAGATAAGAAAGAAGTAATCAAATCATCTTAAGGGATATAAAAAAAAGTAAAAATTGTTTATGAATTATATATAAGCCTGCTAAGAACTCTTACAAATCAATTCAAAGGAAAATAGATACGTTGAATGAATTTAAAGAAAAGGAAAAATACTATTTGCATTCTAACACTTTGCTATAAATTATGGATATCTTTGTTGGGCATTACTGCTTTGTTTGGGAAACAACTCAGTGAGGTGACTGAATTAATGAAAGTCCAAATATTTAAATACAAGCCAGACTCTGTGATGGAGCTGTCTCGCTTCTAACGGTGACACAGGATGAACCAGCACCAGTTTGGGAGAGTGGGTAGGAGGACACTTCGGTTTCCACTGTGGCTCTTGTGAGCGTTGGAGAGGCTGAGTTAGCTTGAAGTCTAGCTTGCCCTAGAAGGTAAATATTGTCCTGCACAATGCATAGTCATCCTAAGAAATTCATCGCCAGAAGAGACTCAGTGGAAAAAAAAGGACTAAATATGGTTAGGAAGAATAAGAAGAATTCAAGTTACAAGAATGAAAGTACAAGATCTGAGCAGAGACTTCATTATAAGTTTTTCAAGGATTATGAGATCCTCATCCCTGGTACATAAAGCAGACTGAAATCCATGGATATTGGAAGAAATAAAGTCAAAGATTACTGCATACCCAGCACATCCCACCTCGCACCTTCCCAGACCGGCACCAGGGAGAGCACACAGGACAGCAGGGATGGCTCACATGTGCCACGCCCATGTTCACACGGTGCTGGGTTTTCCCAGACACATGGAAATGTTTTCCGCTTGCCTTCCCATGAGGACCAAGTCCTGGTGGAGGGCAGCCAGTGGGTCACACCCATGAATTTTTCTTGGCTTCCCAAACACGTCCCTGAGGTTTCATTTGCACCTTCCATCCCCTGCTCAAACCCAAACCCACACCCAAACAGCCAAAAGACACCTTGTTGCTCCCTCCCAATGCCCTAATGCCATTAATCACAGGCCCATGCAATCCCATTGGCATGCTGCTTGCATTGCTTCAGTTTCCTGCTCCGAGGACGTCCTTGATGCAAGACCTCTGTTTGCATTCTGCTCCACCGAAGTACATTAAAGTCTCCCTCTGTAACAAGCGTCCCACTTAGATACATAAATCTTGAGCTCCTAAAAGCAACTTCCCAGAGAAGGTGGTTTATTTATTAATGCACACATTTATATAAAGTGCCAGCTGCTGCAATGGCCTACTGTTGTAATGGCTTTGTTGTTTTTTGAGCAACCTGGTCTAGCGGGAAGTGTCCCTGCCCATGGCAGGGGGTTGGAACTAGATGATCTTTAAGATCCTTTCCCATTCAAACCATTCTATGAAATAAATATCCCAGTCAAACAGTGCCAGCCAGGAGAAGGGGTCAAACCCTGGTGCGTTATCAAGCATGCTGCAAAGGCTTCAACACCCACTCATGGAGATGAGCTGGGTTTTGAAGAGGAGACCCTCATCACCGGGTGAAGGTAGGCTCAGCAGCATTAGGAGATACCCACTCTTCATGATTTTGCCCCCTGGCAGGAAGATACCCCACTTCCCTTCAGCTCCCTGGGCTTGTATGCAAGCGAGCACCCGTGACAGCAGGTTGGACACAGACTTTTCCAATGTATCCTCTTTAATCTGATCAGAAGTGGTGAAGAGAACAAGGATTAAGCTCCTAACGGCCATATTTGCTAGGAAACTCAGGCATGGAAAGATGTAGGCAGACCTATAGGCATGTGCACGAACTGGAGAGTTGCTTCATTAAGTGTATATGAGGATTTGGGTCTTACTGGGAACAAGGGCCTGATCCAGTTGGGTCCACAAGTCTCAGTAAACAGTAGTGAAGCAAGATCCTTTCTTGACCATTGCAGATCCCACCTGTGCATCCTCCTGCATCTTGAGATACGACTTACCTTTGAAATTCCACTTAGGGAACCCAAAACTGACATCGATGGATGCGAGGTGCTCGAGTGCTCTGTAAAACCTGTTCCTGCATGCCACAGTCTCTTTCATAAAACAAGGCTTTTCTAATGGAGAATTATTGTATTGTTTTGCATTACATTACAACATGTTGCAGCTTCATAACAAATGTATGCATTACATACCATATCAATTACATCATTAACATTTTATATTGCACTATACATAAAACCAACTAGAAAAATATAGTAGAACATGGCAGTGGTCACATAAGGAAGTCCACACAAGTGGAAGTTTTTATAAATAGCAAGAGCACGCAGAGGTAGAACATGAAATATGAACAGAAATAAACAGAGTTTAGGACAGTTTATATTTGATGTTCCTTAAATACGTGCAGTTGGCTACAGGCCTATATTTGGTGCTGTCTAAAGCCTCAGGCTATGACAAAAAGAAGTTTGTGCCCATTGTGCCCCACGGCTGTCACGTGGCTCTTCTTGGAGCTGACCGAACTGGGCAGCTTTTTTGGAATGAACAAATTAAAGACCTTTCCCCTCCATAAAACTCCTTGAGATATTCCTGAAAATTACCCGTTCTTTTCTTTTAGACCCTTTAATGAAGAAAAGCCTCTGGGGGGGGAAAAAAAAAAAAAAAAAAAAAGAAAAAGAAAGAATCAAATTATATGTTCCAACTTCAGATTATGTTTTTCCATTTAAAAAACAAACCAAAACCATGGGGGTTTAAAATTTAAAAAAATAATAATAAAAAAATAAATCAATGAAACAAGTATACTGCGTTCTACAAAATCATGGTTAAAATGAGTAAATCTTTAAAAAACACACATTTATTTTCCATTGAAAATTAGGTGAGTCTCAGTGTAGACATTCCTTTGATAAACATCAGAATATAATTGATGTCTCTTTTACAGGGTCTTTTTTTCCTGTATATTGGAGATGAGCAACGCCACCTCAACTGAAGAGGTGAAAAATTATGATGGCACCTATGAGTCTCCTGAAGCTTTTTTTTTTTTTTTTCCAAAACTATAGAAGCCTTTTGACAAAAGAGGTGCTGCAGTGCATGAGCCCTGGCCTGGACACCTCATCCCAGGGGCAAAAAAACCCAAAAGAAAATGAAAAAGAAAAAATAAGCCAAAGATGGTATTTTACTATTTTGGGAATGTGACCCAGATTGCCGAGGTCAACACATCACACGGCTGTAAGTAGCGGAGGAGGACAGGTATTTTTCTGTGCTAGTTCACACCCTTTTTACTTTCCATTGGCTTCTCAACGCACCACTAAATCTGTCATTTGGTAAATTGGAAAATGTGTTAAAAGCTGTTCTGAGTCCGGCTACGTGAGTACAGCCAGCACCAGGAAATAATGCTGAACACCTACTTGGGAGTCTGCATTGCATAAAACACAGTAATGCACCTCAGGGGACACAAACTCATCCGAGCTGGACTTGCAGAACCCCTGCCCCTCCCCCCCCCCACCCCGTCACTGACAACACCAAACTGGCAGCATGTCCCAGAATCCCCATCATTTCCATGGAACTGTTTTTGCTGCTGAAGCAGTTCAGAAGCAGCAGAAACTGAAATCGATACCTGGTGTTCTTTTAGTTAATAATTTTCTGCTGTTGCCCGTTATAATTATAAGGACATTTTGAAGGAATGCAGTGAGACGTTATGATATTGGAAGATCTTTCAGTTCTGCTAATCTGTTTCAGCTACTTAAAACTCTATTTTTTATTTATTTATTTTTTTAATAGGGATGACGAGTTGATGTTTGCCACCCTCACATGGCCTGTGAGACACAACTTGATCCCCAAATTCTGATCTACGGATGGGGGTGATGAAAATATTTCTGTCTCTTGGGGTCTCATGCAGAAATAGTAGGGAGAAGGTGCCAGTTTACATCAATAACGGGAAGAAAAATGCAATATTTTTTCTTGCTAAAATGAAAACCTGACAAATTCCATTGTTCTACCTGAAACATCGCAAAAATGGATGAGAGGACTTTTTTTTCAGGCATATTTAATGCAACTAAATGAAAGTAAGGGCTGGTGTAACACTGCTGTGGGTTCCAGTACTCAAAGATCACTCACACCTGCACACACCAGGGCTCAGCGCCCCGGCTTTCCACAGAAACACCACTGGAAACACTCATAACCATTGCTGGTCTGAGAAAGAACGTGTTACTGGCATCTCCCATCAATGCTCCTCTGCTGTGGTACAGCACAGGTATCCCCTGTCCCCAACAGAGAAACAGCATCATAATCTCCCGTCTGCTTTCAGATCAATTTTCTCGGGTTAGACAGTGATTTTCTTAAGGCTGTAAAAGAGGAGAAGCAGCAAAACAAAGCAGCATCTCCGTCACTTGCACAAAGCACGATATTTCAAGCAAACTGTAAAATCCATATTGTTTACTTGCTTACTAAGGATTCAAGGCCACTGAAGAATGTCCAGCTAATTAAATTGGCTAATTGGCTGAAATTTCTGGCATGGAAATAAGGAAAATAATTTTCCATTCCCAAGACGGAGTATCTAACAGAGCAGCTCCTAGAGCATGAGAAGAAAGGCTTTGAGAGGCATAAATTACCTCATCCGTCTAAGGGTGCTGCCTATGAAAACTTATTTAAAAAAAAAAAAAGAGAGGGGGGAGAAATATGTATTCTATTGTTGGCTTATTTTCTAAAATTTTTTAACTGCATTACTTTAAGTTTACTGTAACTTCTAAATTTTTTGGAGGTGACCATAGATATAGCCACATCCCTCAAAGGCATGCTGGTATTAACAGTGTACTAATTTTAATTTAAAATAGTGCACTATTTTTCAGAGCACAGAGCACTAATATTACAGTGGCGTAGCCTCAGCTGTTCCCTGCACGATGTTGGCAACACACGGAGTCATATTCAAGTGCGAAATATTCCAGTGTCAAAATAAATTCTCTTTACGTAGTTTGTTCGCCAGGTTAGACACTTCTTCCCAGTGGTGAAAGCCATCAGTCAGTACCAATAAAATTAGTCCAAATGATCATACAACGGAGGGCTGCGGCCTTTTGTCATGATAGCTAGAAGACCTCTGCCCCCACCAGATGGTGTTTAAACAGACTTCGTCAACAGTTCCACGGGTGAGTTAATTTCCACGGGCTTCAGAATATTTTTAGGTTTTGCAGTCGCTTCAACACATTCCTTTTTTTCCCCTGCTCCTTAGCCACAGACTATTAGATATATTACAATGGCAGCAATTTATACCTGCCTGCTACAATATAAAGGCAAACAAAATCACTTACAGCAGAAGACAAGCTGCAGGTCCCCTTCTGCTCTTGCACTGACCGGTGGCATGGAGATGTAGTTTCTGTCATTGACGCCAAATCACCGCGCATTTATACTACCACAGCCAAAAGCAGAGCTAAGCCTGAAGGTTTTGTTTGTTTGTTTTCTTGCTGTTTGTTTGGGTGGTTTTTTTTTTTTGTTTGGTTTGTTTTGGGGATTGGTTTGTTGTTTGTTTTTTTTTTTTTTTTTTAAATATGGGAGCACTTTATTTAAAGACTTCATAAAAAGGAAAACGTTTAATCTTCAGTGAACCCAATTCATTACAGAGTATGCCATGAATGAAGTTCTGCCTTTTCTCTAGACATCCTGAATGCTAAATTCACTGTCCGAAGGACATGGCAAATAACCCAAGGAGCCCGCTGTTTCTGCGTAGGAAGGCTTCGTGTTGAGCAAAAGAGCGATATTCAAGACAACAGTCACCCTAAAGCACATCACCGGGGAATTTCATTCACTTCTCACTAATTCTGCATTAGATTTCACACATTTCACTTAATAGAGCCACCGCATTTCAAAAATAACACGTGGGGGGAAAAGGCTCACAGAGCAAGTGAAACAATCATTTCTTTGCACGCCACACGAAAGCCTGCTGCAGGTCCAGGCAACCCCCAAAGACTAAGTGCAACCCCGCATCATCCCCCTTGGAAAATGAAGGCAATAAAGGACAATTTTTGTAGATTTTGACCTGACCATGTCCAACCCTGCTATGTATAGGGAACGAATCCAGGTCCAATACGTACCCATGTACTATTTGACAAAATAGAGGCAATTCGTTAGTCGGGACAGGATCTGGGCTGTCATTAAGTAGTAAGGTGTCCCTAGGAAACCTTCCAGAATATATAAACACTCTAGTGCGTGAATCCAGCTTGCCATGAAAACTGTCAGTGATGAAATTATTTCAATCTGGAGCAATTTAAAGTAGTTATAAATGACATATCCATCTTCCCGATTCAACCCATATTGAAAAGTAGTTAGGAAAACAGTTCATACCCATACGTACTTGGAAACAAAGTTTTTCAGAGATTAAACAGAAGAATCTCTGGTTTTCCATAGTCATCTTGTTGACTAATGCTTAAGGGTTCTGCTGAAAGAGACAGCAATGTCAGCTTGCGCTGACATAATTGCGGTATAAAAGATCTAAATATTCCAATTCATTAAATAAATGATGAAAGGAAGTGGGGGGGAAAAAAAAAAAAAAAGGAGGATAAAGGACTTCAAGAATGAATAGAGAAAAATATACCAAAAAAACAGATTATCACGTCAACATTAGAGTCAGTGAACTTGATAAATCACAATTAAAGGCACCCAAAGAGCTCTGATAAATAACTCCTTGACACTACTGCAAGAACAGAGAACCAGCCTCACCAAAGAGCGGACTGGTCTCCAGAAGGCCCCGGCTGCCACAGGGGGAACCCAGTAGAGGTCTATTTTATGCTTCACAGCAGCCATGACAAACTCAATTAGGATTCGGTAAATTATTTATGTACTTGCACTGGTAAATCATTATTAATCAAGAATTAAGGTGCGTGTATCGAACAACAGATAAAGGGTGAGATTTTTCTGAGCAGTTTTCAGCTTTCCAGGGCCTGTCGCAGACAGCGGAACCCGGCAGACCACGAGCACAACAGGGTTTGAACTGCAGCCCCCCTAAGAGCAGTCCAGCCCAACCCTCGCACTGATTTCGGCTCGCTTCGCTTTAGTCCAGTTTTTCCTCTAGGGCTGATCTTGTTTTAAACGTAATCTGTGCTTTAGTTACACACCTGCGTTTTTCAATGAAATACAGATGACTTTATTTTTAAATGGATTTTAAACACTACAGTGTTTAAACGCTGGTGCTGGGCAGGTTATTCCCATTGGCTATTTTGATAACACAAAAAAAAAATAACTTCGCCAAGGTGCTAGTTAAATTCTGAAAACTAAATCAAGTTAGCTAGATTCATAACTACAATATAGTCAGAAGGAGATAAAAAAATGTAACTTGTCACCGTTCAGAGCCTGGAGAGTACTAGATTACTACTTTTAAGATAAACTTTTTTTTTTTTTTTTTTTTTTTTTTTTAAGGTCAGCTTCACCTTGGAGAGAAAAATCAGAAGCGTGGTATTCTTAAGCAGCCAGGCAGGAACTGTAAGACCGCGTGAATTGCCTAGAAGCATGTACCTATGTTACTAACGATTCAGCTATGAAGTATAAATAAAACAAATGTTACTAGCACGTACCAAACGCTCGCGCACAGACTTGCAGGGGATTACCATGAACATTTTGTTGTCAAACTGCAGGGACAACCCAAAGCATCTGTAACACGTTTAATTCACTTACAGGACTTTGTGAGGGAACAGGGATCTTTTATCTTAGGGCACTTTTGAAAGCAGTGACCCTGTCATTCAAACTGATTAAACTAAATGTTTTGGGCATTGTGAGTTGCCCCGGTAAGTTTGTTTGGCCTGCAGATAGTGATACTATTTTAGAAATCAAACGTATTTTTTCAGCTGGAGGATTTTAAAGGCTTATTCAAGGCAAGAGTTGTGCTTCAAAATTGGTGCAAATCTTTAAAACAGGTTCCTCTGGTAAACAAGGTATTTAGGTTTCAAACTTGCATCTTATCTAGGCATTTTTAGCTTTCCAGAATGTTTTCCTCCTCTTTATGTAGGCAATTAGAAATTAGGAGTTAGACCTTAGGCAAAAAAAAAAAAAAAAAAGAAAAAGAAAAATTGGTATTTTTAAACTGATTCGACCTAGTCTGTACATACCTCGGCTTCCCACTAGTGCATTTTTCCCCCCCCCCATATCTCCTACGGTTTGTAACAGGATATGAAACCAGACACGACATGGATCTTATTTCCAGCATGCAGAAACACACAGTTCTTACCTAGAAGGAAAGCTGTATTTAAACAATACAATAGATTATCAGTTTTAGATTTGGCTCACAAACGTATCGTTTCTCATTTGAGATGTAATGGGTATATGGGGCTTCGATGAAGTCAGGACTTTTTAATAATATAGGAAGCTGATACTAGCTGTCCATCAGTTATATTTGGAATTTCATCTTCTGGCTCAATCATAAAATGCTTTTGCAGGAAAGACAGCTTTTCTCCTCAATGATATTTTAGCTTCTTTTTAGCCAGGGTGCCCAGGAAAGGGAATTTGTCTACAGGCAAATTATAGAAAGCCTCATCTGGCAGGTCAACAATGATTTTCTTTAGAAGTCTGTGTATGTCCAGAGTCCGGTGGAGGCAGAAGTTTCCTCACCTACCTTTAAGCAAGCCAGTTTGGGTACCTCAAAAAAGCTGAGGTGCAACAGCATAGATCTGGGCTACAGCTGAGATACTTGTCCCCTGGTTAAAGGCATACCAGAGTTTCTACCCACAGAGCAGAGACACGACACGGGAAAGGACACCAGCTTTAACTGGTCAGTGGTTTCTTAATCACAGAGCCATAAATAATTTAAATTCTTCTCATTTGTAATACAGACATTCAGAACTACGTTGGCTTCATTTGCAAGTAGGCAGAGTGAATAAACTCCCTGTCTGGCTGGAAGCTGGCAGACATGGCTGTAACCATACCCAGCCCGTACTCATCAGTATTTCACAGCTGCTAAATCAACAGCTGACTTAGAGACTTTGGTCCTACTCAGAGACTTTGGTCCTGCTCTCACAGGCACAGGTTTCGTGGTCATGTGACTCTCTGCATTTCAGTCCTACAATACTTTCACTGTACCAAAGCCACCGTAAAGTGACAGACTTACAGATTATGGTTTAGTTTGCTCAGAAATACTCTTGAAAAGACAGAGACCCAAGACATACTAAGATTCACTCAGATGGCAAGTGATGACATACAACAGAAGTAATCTTTTTAACGTAGCAGAGATAAAGCATATCAAGTTATTTCCACCTGAATCTGACAAAGTCAGCACTGAAGTAAATCACAGCATTTTAATAGCGAGAGTCATCAACTGGAAAGATCAACTGCCAGGGAAAACGCTTGTTTCTAATCTCTTAAAATCTTCAAGCCTAAATACCTTTCTGGAAAATGTGTCTTAATCACAATTTATAAGGCAGAATCCAAAGGTAATAGTGGAACACGAGGCCTTTAACACACAAGTTGCTAAACAAGAGCGCTTTGAATTTTTGCTTCAAGTTACAATACTTCTATTAAACTTACCCCACTTGCACTAAAACATCACACAAGGAGGAGTCACTCTTCAGGAAGCTCAGCCCTGGTGAAACGGAAAGCACAGCCATAAGGAAAGCTGTCTTCGTTTTGCACTTAAATTAGTGTTAAGTGATTCCAGAGAAAATAAGTAACAGCTGGGAGTCACCAGTGCTCAGCTGAAGGAAATCACAGGAGTGACTCCTCAAATCCTCAGGACACCTGGTGCATTTTAAAGAGGGTCTCTTGTCTTGTTCATCAGTAGCTCTTTATGACTCTCAGGAAAGGGGAAAAATATGAAAAAGGAAGGGCAGATCTTCAATTTCTTAAATAATTGTTGCTCAGCTGGCTGGCTGGTTCCCCATATCTTTAGATCAGCAAAAAATCCAGGGCACCTTTTATGGGCTGCTATGCCTACTTGTCTCTCTAAATGGCTTACTGGCCTTGAAAATGATTCTCATTGTTCTTTCTTTGAGTAATGGAGAATTTTTTCACACAAGAGTGAGCTACCTTGATTTACACTGAGGAAAAGCAAACTGTTTCCATTCATGGGCCATATATCCTCTAGGATATGGCCATTGAACTCTTCATTAAAAATTTGTTAGTTTGAAGATTTATTACCAAACCTCCTAAAAAGCTCTAAGCAAAGCCCTGGAGAAGGGCAGGGGAAAATCCCTGTGAAGTACCTGGCTGAGAAACCCAGACTGACTTCTTCTCTAAAAACAATTAGAAGTGATACAGCCCAGGAATAATTCAATAACATTTACTAGCATTTTCCAGCAACCCTCTCCCTTGACATCCCATCTTTTAGAAGACTCCTAACTAGATCTTGTCACAGCAAACCACTTTTGGTCGTGCGCTTCACCATTGTCAAAACAGCTGAAAGCTAAAAAACAGCTAAAAGGAAGGTAGATAACTCAAGTTGACTAGCAAACACATCCACTGCAGCTCTTGCATTGAGGCTTGGACAGGTGCCCCTGGGCCAGGCCAGGTCTAATCTGCTCCTAAGGAAACCTCTCCATAGAGGTGGCCTCCTGGTGATTTCACTGTCACAGCTGGGAATGGTTTCATGATACACAGCCTCATCTCCAGGGCTCACCTTAGCTCTCAAGACTCTCTCTACAAGATTCACAGCCTTACTAATCTCTGGTCTCTAGCGATCCAGGACTACTGATCACCATCGCTCAGGTGACCACCGGGTCACCCTACTCGTCTGTGGGCCACATCGATGTCTGCTGATACCTCCTTGACAAAAGCCTTATCACATCCCCTTCTGTCATCTCTCTTCCAGGCAAGACAAAGCCAGTTCTTGCACCTTTCCTCAGGAGAATGGCCAAGTTGCACAAACACTTTTTCATTCATGGCAGTGTCCTGCAGGATATCCCGCTTCTCTGGGTATTTCCTGTGTGATTCTGTAATGCCCCAAACTGAACACAGTTTTCCAGCCTGCTGTTAATCAGCGCTGAGCAGACCTCAGTAGTTACATCCATCTTGTGTTGACACATTTCCTAACAACCCCAGCACGGAGATGAATCATGGTTTATTTCTGCACTAAGGAAGTCAATGCGTTCTTCACCGGGAAATGATATTTTACCAGTAAGTTGAGTAAGCATCTATTCTTCTCCTGATACCCACTTTATCTTCTTACACCTCCTGCTCAGCAAAGGACACAGTGCCCATGGAGAGCATACTAACTCCTCTTTTCTCATCCAGATTAAACCCAGACTGTTGTTTTGTTGTTTGTTTTTGTTTTGTTTTGTTTGTTTGTTTTTCTTTTCTCAAAGAAAAGCAACTAAATGAATTTTCAACTAGATGTTGAGATGTAGCCTAAACCCCATATTTCAGTCCAGCAATTCCATGACAATTTCTTACCGGAGTATTTCCATTTCTTCCCTTTGCCCTTGACTGCATCTCCGACAATGAACTGAGGCTCATACTTGTTTTGAAGTTTGGAGCCAGGTGTGATTTTTCAGCAGGAGATAATCTTGGCCTTTCTCATATGTCAAAGGAAAATCTCAGATCTCAATGATAATCTATTTGAATGAATGAAATAGAGCAATTGGAAAGAATTTAAAATAATTTCTGCCTAGATGAAAAGGAATAAGCAATAGCTTTTGGTTTAAAAGAAAGAGAGGGAAAAAAAACACAACCCACAAAGTTCAGCTAGCATCTGGTCCTAAATATATAAAAAGGAAAACCAAGAAAATGGTGGATATACTAGAGTGCTGCTCGTGATGCCTTTGGAAAGGATAGCAAAAGCATGGAGCCATTGGAGTTTCTCAGCAAGGATCTGTCTCACAACTGGAGGCAGAGGGATCTTGAGAGCAAAAACCAGCACAGCCAAGAAGCAGGATTTGTTGGCTCGGGGGCACTAGAGGGAAAACATGCCTTTTTTTGCATCCAGACTCTATAAACTCTAATGAAGTTGCGCTGCACGATGTTTTCTAGACCTATGTCGGGTCAGGCCAGCAGTTTGGATCTCTGAAGTGTGCTGCCTGATGGACGTACCCGTAAACTCCCAGGTCGCAGAGATTTAGGCACGTGAGTACATGAATGTGATCACTTCCAGGGGATTATTCACTTGAGCAAAACTGAGCATATGCATAAATTTGGCAGGATTAAGGACTTCAGTTGCATTTTCCAAGTTATTTCAAAGCAGAGCATAATGGGTGTTGGTAGGACTCTGAAGACTCATCCAAAGCTGGAATAATTAGAATTGACAAGAGTTTTCCATTGGATTAAAGTAACCAAGATGAAAAGAAACCTGAGCAATACAGCCAGAACACGGAGGTGTGCCTGGAAAACTGATTAATGTACATAAAAAAAAAGAAAAATGCTTCCAGAGATGGTTACTTATGAAATCTTGTCTGCTTTAAGGTTAATCAAAAGAACCAATAAATCTAATACATTCTGACTAATGTCTACAACTCAAAGCAAAATTCAGAATTTAGTCTGGATCTCAATATGATCATGTTCCTTAAGGGACTAAAATTAAGGTTTATTAGAAAAATAAATATACCACTTAAAAAGTGAAATGGAAAATGTACTTTTAGTAATGAAATTAAGTTTCATTACATGCAGGAACAGCAGAAGTGGGAAGATTAGTTGTTCAATTAATTTTTCATCTTAAATAATAAAAAAAAAATCTCTATATTATAGAGGAAGTGCATTTAATATGCCAGCTAGGTATATAATATACGTCCCAGATGTGAGAAGATTTTCATTAGGAACGACAAAGCAAGAAAATATAGTCCTCCGCATATCAGCAGAGGAAGAATTCAAATCAATTAATAAAACTGAAGGAAGATTTACTGAGGTACCAACTCTTCAGGCTTCTCTGAAGGGATCATCACTGTCCCGGGGGTATGTCCATGAATCACATCATCACCTTGCCAAAGGAGACAGATCTGCGCTTCACCTAGGCTGCATAAACATACTCGGGGTGGGAGTGTACTCTGCAAGAGGCACATAGCTCCAAAGTGCTTGTCCCCCCAGTTTGCCCTGAAGGACACACACTGCTTTAGTGGCTCCAGGAGCTCTCCCTGCTTCAGCCACAGCCGCTACGCAGGAGGTGGCACAGCCGTGCTGCCTTGGGTGGTCACGCTCTCTGATGCTGCAAATGTTGTGATTTTTGCCGAACAGGCCAAATGCAATCAGGGGAAAAGCCGCCATCTGGACTCATCTGGCCTCTCCATTGCAGAGGCTGTGACGAGAAGCAAGGCGGTACGGCACGAAAGCGTTCATTAGAAGGAACTGGCTAGAGCTGGGTTTGCAGGGAGCACAGTCCTGCTGGCAATGGACTACAGCTGCACACCACAGATCACCTGAAGAGTGTTGGGTTGGGCATAAAAGCCTGGCTAAACCTGCTGAAACTCCAAAAGTTCTTGGCAGGCTCGGAAATGATATGTGGTATGCAAAGGCTGCAAGGGGTGGTGGTAGGGACATGGTTAGAGCGTGCAGGCAACTCCAGGACTAAGTGGTAGCTGGCCAGAGGTTATTTTCATTGCAATTTTGGAATGTTATGCCAAAACCCCTGTCAGATAAAACCCTGCACATTCAGCCACAACACCCTCGCTAGCCCAGGGCAGAAGCTGATAGCAGGAATGCAGGCTGTCTTGTCCTGTCCTACTTTAAAGTACGGGTTTGCAACCTCACCCCAGAGTCCCCTCTAGCTGCTGCTGGTCCTTGTTTCTCACAGGGAGGGAGGACAGATGAGCCAGGAGGAACGAGTCGGCACCAGTGCCAGCCAGCAGCCTGATCACCACGTACCACCCTAGGTTGGCCAAACACTGGCCAAGCCTTTCTTTCCCTTCAGGGCCACATCCTAGCTCCTGTCTCCAGAGCCCTGTCCTTGCCCTCAGCTCCAGCATCCCAGACAACCTCTCCCTTGCAGACTCCTTGGACTGTTCACTGCAGCATTCTGTCCTCTTGGGACAGATTTCACAGCCGCCATCTGCGTCAAAAAGGTCCCAGGGACTTCAGCTTCCTTCTTGCCCAAGTTGCTTCACGCCTCAATGTCATCCAAATTCCAACGAGTGGAGAGGCCGTGGCGGCAGCCCTGGAGACAGCGGGTGGGCAGAGAAAGAGCGATCTTGCGGGGATGGAGTGGAGGAAGGAGGATGAACGCAGTGATGGGGCTGGTCCCAATAAAGCTGACAGCCGCTGCCATATTTATTTAAAGTGTTCATGTGCTCAGCTTCGACCACGCTGTGACAAGACATAGTGGTCAGTAGATGACAGCAGCTCATAGAAACAGATCAACTGGAATCATAAATTCTCCACACAAGGTGACTTAAATATTGTTATCTCCAAAGCCAAATTTTGACAACTGCTCTACAAACCCCAGCCCTGTGTATCTCTCCATTCCCAGGGCAGGATGATGGATTTGTGAGAGTTTAATCTTGGAATTAGATAAACAGCGAAGTCCTAGCTAGGTAGGGCCTCATTTTACAGGTCTATAAAAGCCCGAGGAAGGCATGCGTTGCCCGACACTGTTTCTGCCTTTAAACACATAAAAAATATAAAATCCCACCTGATTACTCATTTGAAAAATATACTTCTGCTGTGAGGCTAGTGTCTACACTAGGAAAAAATTCATATGGTTTAAGTGCAGGTGACATTCTTAGATCAGCTGGATCATAACCTGAATGTCACAGACCATTAAACTTCATTGGAAACCCCTACATCCACTCTCATGGCAGTAAGTAAATGGAAATCTTTCATTCTTTGCAAAAGGATAAGCTGTTCTGTGCCACAGGAGACCAACGCGCCATGGATGCATGGGCAGGGAATTGAACAGATGACCCATGCCAGCCTGTCCTGTGGAGGAAGGCAGGAAAGAACAAAACAATCTCTATTTGCTCCACCTGGTCAAAAATTCCTGCATGACCTGCAAATATGCCAGTTTACCTTATGAATGTCAACGAGAACCATCTGTCAGGAACCCAGAGAGAGCAGCCACAAGTACAACCTGCGCAGCCACCCTGTCCACCTCCAGCTGTGGCAAATCTCTGCTGCTTCAGCTTAACAGCCAGCAAATACAGATCGAGTGTGAGCAGCTGTGTCTGGAGGTGAATTCCTTCCTGGCACCTGCAAGCAATTGCCTGAAGCCATGAGACACGGGATTTGATTATAATCACAGTCTTCACATGTTCAGGGTGTGCTTAGGGCAGGACAGGCTTTCCTCTTTCCCCTCTTGCCCGTGAAGAGTGGGTGGGAGCTTGTGGGGAGTCACAGACCCCAAAGTCAGAGGACCACAAAGGCTGACCACAGATGGATTTCTCTTCCTGGGAAAAAGCCTATCTTTTACGATGAAATCTAATGTCACCTGATACACCCAAACCGATGGTAAACTCACCATTGCTCCTGACAAGCCGTTTTAGTATTTGCATCTGCTTACTGCTACCAAATTGCATCCTATTTCCAGGATTAGTGCAACTAATGCAACTCCTCCGGGGGCAGTGCTGGTCCCAAAGGAGGCCGGGAGGTGTTGGGTATTGGATACCCTATGCAGCAGAACAATAAGCTTCTATGGATTCCCAGCAGCCTGATGCTCACTCTTTGGTTTTGGCAGTGCCCCTGTTTTCCAGGTCAGACAAAGGGAACTTTGTTCTCCTCCTCTAGTAACCTCTTGATTTCCCAATAAAATACTAAGAATGTAAGATTAATCACTCTTGCTAACTTGCTAATTTTACTAGGAAAGGGCTGCTCTAGCTCATAAAAGATTTGCTCATGTTCTCCCCTTTTCCTCCTTGTTCAAATGTCCTGGGAGGATAAGCAGGAAACTGAGACACCTCTTTGATAGACACTGAATCCAAGTATCCAAAAGTGGGCACATCTGCATTTGTTTCTCACGGGTGAAGTGGACTTGATCTGGTACTAAAACTCTCGTAGGCATACCTAGAGTCTTTTTAAACTGAATGGCATAACTAGCACTAGTATTCAAGCCCTCGCAATGTTGACCCGTGTGAGGACGTGTGGTCCTCTAGCCCCCAAAGCACTTCTTGCTGAAAAAGGTGCTTTCACAGTCGGTCCCTGGTATGGCAAGCTTTGACACGTAGCTTGGGGACAGCTACGAGACCTGCAGCCACCCACCAGCAACGCTGTGCCCAGGCGCACAGAGCCAGTCCCCACTTCAGAGCGTTGCCTCTATCCGCTAAGACTCAACGACAGGTGAAAATCACAGCATCCTCCTATTTTCCTTTACTTTTTGAAATATGATTATGGCTTTGTTACCCAGAGTCCAACCTCTGACAGACACTGCCTCTCTTCCTGACACCTCCCATGTCCCACAGAGCACTGCCATCCTTATTATAATGCTCTTTTTACTGGTAACAGTACTAATATCAAATTTGCATCCAGTGCTGCTATCAGGCAGCCTCATTATACCCGCTATCGAATAAAATACCCAGGGACGCACACGAAGGGATGCTGTCCCAGATGTTCCCTGGACTGAATCAAACGGAAAATGTCAGACTGCACTTTGAGCCAGTTATCCTGTTAAATAAGTCTCTTTAATTAAAAAGAGCTCTTGATTTATTTATTTATTTTTAAATCAAATCAAATACTTTCTTTTCTTTCAAGTGGACAATCTCCCCTGCATTAGCTCCATATTAGTATTCGTCTGTGTTCAAACCCAGCAGGGAATGGGACTTGCACTGAGAAGCCTCTTGCTGAGTGAGCAGCCGGACTCATAATGACAATTAGAAAGAGGTTTAGAGGCTATTTAAGCCTCAGTCAGTCTCTCTCAGTGCCTTCACACAGGATGCAATTACCACCTATTAGCAATGAAGACAATCTATTAGTAAGCTTTTGAAAATTTTGTCCTTTAAAGCAAAACCAGGATTTGTATTTGTCTTATTTCTCACTTTCTGTAAGGAAAGGGGAGTCTAAGGACATTATTAAGCCCTTGGAAGGGCCTCTCCAAGGATAATGAAATGAGGTGAAGGCAGAAGAGAGCATCAGGGATGTTTCACAAGGGAATTGGATGAATAGCATCAAAGGAGAGTTGTCAGAGATGACAATAACCAGAGGAAGAACGTGGAGGACATCAGGGTAGAAAAACCCATCTGTTCCCAGACATTCATCAGCCTGAAGAGAGGTCCTGAGGAGGTCCTGGTCCTCAGGAAGAGAACCTGAATGTCCTGGTCCAAGTCCCAGACTGCATTTGCAAGAGTTACTGTTTGCCTTTGCTCATTGCAAGGCAGGAAGGGGAGGACGTGCGTCCAGAGGAGGGCAACAAGGCTGTTTAAGGCACTGGAAGGAATGTCCTCTGAGAAGCGGCTGAGGACTTTGGGTTTGTCTTGTTTGGAGAAAAGGCGGCTGAGGGGTGACCTGATGGCTCTCTACAGCTTCCTCAGGAGGGGACGTGGAGAGGGCGGTGCTGAGCTTTTCTCCCGGGGATCCAGTGACAGGACACGTGGGAATGGTTCAAAGCTGTGTCAGAGGAGGTTCAGACTGGACATTAGGAAGCATTTCTTTACTGAGAGGGTGGTCAAACCCTGGAACAGGCTTCCTAGAGAGGTGGTCAATGCCCCAAGTCTGTCAGCGTTTAAGAGTAATTTGGACAACGTCCTTAAGAACAAGCTTTAACTTTTGGTTAGCCCTGAAGTGGTCAGGCAGTTGGACTAGATGATCATTGTAGGTCCCTTCCAACTGAAAATACTTCTATTTTATTCTATTCTATTCTATTCTATTCTATTCTATTCTATTCTATTCTATTCTATTCCATTCCATTCCATTCCATTCCATTCCATTCCATTCCAAATTTCATACCAGAAGGCGCTTGCCTGTGGGATCTCCTGGGAAATAGTTGGGAAAATGCCGGACAAGGCGGCCAGACTGCAGCACAAAAGGACGGCGCTGTATTGGCGCATGCTGTGTTGCACATTGATGCAAACCTGGGAGGAAAAGCTGTTGGAAGGCCAAATGATTCTTGCTGGATTATAAGAAATATGACCAATCATTCCGACCCCTTTTCCTTTCCCTGCCAGCTTTAACAGACCCCTGTCACATCCCCTCTCAGTGCCTCCTCTCCAGGCTGAAGAGCTTTGACTTCGTCTCTCCCTGTGCAAACCCTCTTTGAATCCTTCCACCATTCCCCCTCTCTATGCAGATGGCAGAGGCAAAAAGTCTCCAGACCACGAGCTCTGCCAGGTGTTTGGGAGCACAGCACTGAAAATCTGGCTGCTTGTCATGCGTTTTTCCTGGCCGGATTTTCTGCTGGCCACTAACCCTTCCTCACACTCGAGAGAGATTCACCATGGCCTCCCCCTCCCCAAGGGAGCCGCAACAAAACATCCTCACCTGGTGGCTCATTTCCAAAAAAAAAATCCCCACCTTTGAATAAACAAATTGTCGCTGTGATCTCAACTGCCCTTCAAGCCTATTTGAAATGGGACAGAAATTTCAGGACTTATTAAAATGAAAGGACAGAGATACACAAAACGCCCCGCAGGATTGTGTAAGCCTTGTTCCCTGAGGAGTTAGGCTGAAAATGTCAAGTATTACTGAACACAGCAGAACCACAAATTTTTGCTGCACCCAAAATAAATTGGGATTTACACCCCTCATCAGAATGTCAGGTTTTACAGCTTATTTTTTTTTATTAATTTTCACTTCATAATTAAGGAATATGAGAGAAGCATTGTATTCTGATGGGATTAGAGCAAATAACAGGGATTGTGAAAGGCCTCGAGCCACTAGAGTAATACTTTAATCCTTGCAAATACACCCCTGTCCTCCTGCGACTTAAAAAAAAAAAAAGCAACATACTAAAAAAAACCTCCAACAATAATGAAAAGCATTCCCTAGGGAGACACATCTGACAGTCCTGGCTGCTCGACTTTCTTTGCCGCTCACGTCCGGAGCACTAATACACCAACTCCGCAGAAATAAGCAGCTGATTGGGAGCAGGCGTTGACCCATGCATGCAGTCTGTCTTACAGGCTCGGCTTGCCACTCCGGCACAGCGGATCTTACTGGGAAATGGTCTCGTTCCCACAGATAAAAAGTTTCCACAAACTAAAAGTCAGGGAAAAATCTATCCAACGAACTTAACAGTGGTTTTGTCAGGAAAACAAGGCCAAAGCCAAACATTTTTGCACTGGTGTTTGTGGGAGTCTTACCAACCTCCACAAACCTTTACGGAATTGGGTGGGATGGGGACAGTGGAGTTCAAGTCTTGGTCCCTGAGGCAGATTGGAGACAGGGTGGCAACTGCAGGCAAGGGTGCAGAGCACCCCCATTTGACAGGGGATAGCTTGCTCAGCTGGGGTGTAAATACAACATATATAATACTTCCGACAGTAATATATATAATACTGGCTGTCTTCATGCTCCACGGGATGTCCCCTTGGATCTCCTCTTGGCCCAGTGTGGAGCTGAGACATAAGTACTATGAGGGGAAGGAGGAGCAGGTCGATACGTTTGCAATAAAGTAAAGAAAATGCTTCAGCCCATCAGTGTGAGCAGTGAATATCCTAAGGATAGGATGAGGGAAAGGGTTCCAGGTTGTGAGATCCAGTGGGATAGTGGAATTTTTTTTAAGAGGCCGGCAGAGTTCTTTTCTGATGCTGTGAATTTCAGTGCTGCTGTTTGCCAGTGCCTGTAGTGGAGGTCACCGGAGAGTAAGACTTGTCTGGAAACTCTGAGTTTTATCTTGTGAATTAATTTGAACACGTGCTTAGAAGCTGACAGCTGACAGTCACAAATCTAATCAAGAAAATGACGGAGGCAACCACCATAACTGAAAAGGGCAAAGAAATGTCAGCATTTGCAAAACGTAACAAGAAGCAAAGTATGTATGTAGATCGTAGTCTCGTTTCACCTACAATAAAAATAGACTTCTAATTTTGAAGGGCTGTAAAAAAGTTTATCTCCACACAGACCAACGCAACGCAGCTGCAGAAGGAACCCCAGCGAGGGCTCCCTCTTCGGTGCTGGTTTGCCCTTTGTGCATTCATTTCTCCAGCAGCGTGCCATGGACACACAGCACGGGCAAATCGGAGAGCAGCACTTTATCCAAACACCAGAGAAGTCTAATGGTCTACTTAGGCCTTTTCAAATTATGTGGTAGCTAGCCAGTGAAAATCCGGAGCCTTCGCATTCTTAAATGAGCTGATACCATACTTCAGGGAGAAATAACTCTTCTAATTCTTCATGTTACAGTGCTCTGGAAACCCCTTGATTAAAAGTGTGCCTAGTTGTGCTGTACAAGTCCAGAGATGGTGATAGCTCCTGGCCCCAAACTGCAGTCTCAATAGAAGACAAGAAACAAATACCCACATCACACCTGCAGCGGGGAATGGGCATCAACCCCCATGATTGTTGAGGTCCAAATGGGCAACCTCCACGTTGGACCTCAGAGCCACTGACCTTGACAAACCCGGACCTGTCATGCAGTAAGATGCAGGTTGGATCTGGAGGTGCTTTGCTACACCAGAGCAGTACACAAAGGCAGGTATGCACAGCTGGATAGCTATGCGTGCCCATCACGTCTATACCCACATAGCTGGCATGGGGAGGAGTGCTCTGAAAGGTCCTGCTCTGGCATGGCGCACACATCTTCATGCAGGCTTCTCTTGTTTTGCTTCCCAGGGATTGTGTGGGTGTTATGGAAAGTCAACGAAATGGACTTCAACCCTCAACTGTCTGTATGGCTGGGTTAAACCTTCTTACTCTGCTGGCACCAAGCAAGGGATGGAACGGCCCCAGTAGAGAAGAGGGTGGCACGGCCTCTTCATGGTCTAATCAAAACCGTTCAGTACCTAGCAAGAGGTGGAGGGATGGGATGGGGAGAGACAGGCCTTCTCAGGAAGGCAGGGACCCATCAAGCACGAAATATTGCCCACCAAACCCAGTCCCTCCCGACCGCCCTCTGCTCTTCACCGCAGTGGATCTGGGGGCAGGAGCAAAGGCAGCATGCAGCCAAAGAGGACAAGACAGAAAATACTGCTGGCAATTGAAAAGGTAACCAAAAATACTGAGTGATTTCTTTTTTCTTTATAAAATGTACATAAAGAACATATACCCTTCGAGGTAAAAGTGAGACCAGTTTGTAATTTAACCAGATACATCAACAACAATGACAAAAAATAAATGTACAGTGGGTGTGCTAGTAAAATAAGAGACCAAGTTTTGGCTATATACAATATTTGAGATCATTAAAATGTAATAATCATTATATATACATTAAATACATACAATTACAGCTATTTATATAATATTTACACACACAAACACACAGATTTTTTCCCTTTGCAGTTGGTAGTGTGCAAGCAGAAGCGCATCTGATCTTTCCTGAGAAGGTGCTGAGGCTGCTAATTCTTACTCGCAGTGACATGCGTGTCTCCAATCTCTTTTGTGGTCAAATCTTTCACAAACGATTCAATGGATTTGCAGTCGCGGTTGTTGCAGTGTTCCTGTTTCTGCCCTATGGGCAGAGGACTGCAAACCTCCAGCCTGCGGAAGGCGAAGACTTGTTGCATGCAAAGATCCTGGATCCTGAGGAATCGGTGGTGATGTTTCTCCTGTTGCCAGCCATGACCTTAGCTGTGAGCAAAGCTACATGAATATTAATTTTCCAAGCACTTGCCAACATTCAAGTCTCTTTCTCAATGGAAAAAAATGTACAGAGAATAGAAATGGAAGGAAATTTATGGCAAATCACCTGTCACAGGTCCCTGGTAAGCTCTGATAAGGTGACACTCAACCTGATCACGTCATACAAAGAACCAGCTAGGGGAGACCATGTTAGGTGAGGTCACCAGACGCATGGAGACGCACCTACAGGGGGAACGCAAACATAATCCTCCTATTTATGTTTCCTGTCAGGCGTCCAACACAGAGTTTTAATCAAAGTACTAGAGTTGCTCTCATTAAGTCACAAAACGTGGCGAATGACTGGGAGCTCATTGCTGAACTTGGATGTTTTGGGGTGTTTGAGGAGGGGCACACAGGGAGGAGGGATTTGCTTCCCACATGGACAGTGTCATGGTGTTCTCTGATGACTTGACTGGTTTGTTCTCACTTGAGTAGTCCCGTTATGACACAACTATTTCCTGAGAGATATGGGTAAGATCATAGTTTATTAAAGGAAAATCTCAGTGTCACCACTGAAACCTCTGAAAGACTTGCCCTCCAGAAGCGCTCAAGTGTAAGTGGGGTGACATCTTCACAGACTGTGGATGTGGTTTTTTGTGGGGGGTAAATAAAACATCCTTCCCATAATAGAAAGCTCATAGTACAAGCTCCCTAATATGACAGATGCAAAGGAAAACTATGTTGTATTTTGGTATGTCACACCAGGATGTACTATCCCAAGTACCCTGTGTTTGGGTTAATAATAGCTCCTAGTTTTTAACATATATCTTTTCTAACCCAGAGATACTCCGGCGTCGCCAAAAACAGCCAAAAGGGGGGCCTGAAGGTGGTCTGAGGGTACAGAGCAGAAGGAGCTTAACAACAGAAAGAGAGGAAAATATGTTTTAAGGTTACTGGCACGGGAACAAATGACTCTAAACTGGCCATGAACACATTTACACTGGACAAGAATGGGGGTGGCAAACCACCCAGCAGCGAGGTTTTGCAACCGCCTTTTGAGCAGCGTAAGGGGCAAAAATCAAACGCATCCTCCCTCTTCTACCTTTTAATGGGTTTTAAGACTGATGAATTTGTGAGCAGGGGCACGGTGGGTGGTCGCCGGCAGCAGGATCGCCCAGCACGTCCCTCCCCAGCACGAGTCCCGCAGAGCACCTTCCCTTACCAGGGCACGTTCCCATGGGATCTATGGGGTGACACTGGGTTTGAGGTTTAGGGAAAAATGACACAAAAATTCCGAAGACCGACGGTCCCAGGACTGCAGGATTGCATGAGCTGTGGGTCGCTAAGCTCCTTTGCACGAAGGAAAATCAAATGGTTAGTACCCGCTGGTTTAATTCCTCCTGTGCTGCTGAGATGGGGCAACCGTAAATGAGGGAGCACGCTCCTGTGGCGTTGCTTTGTTGGGAAGAAAAAAAATCAGAAATGTAATAATAACCTTTTTTATAGCTTTTTATAGTTTCATGGGAAAATACAACAATTAATCCAGATGGCACCCAATCTCTTTACTAGCATATATAGGCAGAGAGTGCTTAAAATACCAAACTGTATCTTTTTTATTGAGCTGCTCTAGAAAGCCATTCTTCTGATGGATCACAGTTCTTCTCAGGGAGGAAGAGAGTTTCAATTACCCTTTGATACATGAAAAAACATTACTAGCGAATAAACCCTCCAAAAGTAAAACCAGGTAAGCCTCTTCCAATAAGGGTGGAAAAAAATTGGATCATTCTGACTAAACTACTCACTACAAAGGGATTTCACTGACCTTACAAGGCAATAAAAGAGAAACCAAACTTGAACAAAAAGCTGATGTTTTAACTGATTAACTCTGTTTTAAAGTTTGGGGATCCTAATTGCCCCCAAAAGCTGTTCAAACTAAATGACACCATTTACACCAGTGATTCAAGTGCTGGGTGTCAAGAAGGAAACTGCTCCGGCATCGGTGGAGGTCGGTCCCTGCGCGTGGGGCTTGCAGCCGCTCAGGGACTGGCAGCTGTAGCTCCATCTCTTTTGGGTGAACCAGCAGTTCCTCCCCAAAATGTAAGAGGAAATTTCACATTTCTAAGGATTTCTGTGGGCCTGACAGTAGCACACCCTTAGATAACAATCTCCAAAAACTGGCTGATACGAGATGAGCCCAGTGTAAAGATCCTCCACTAGTTAACGCCTTCATCACATAAGCCATCACCACTTTGATGGGCTCTCAAGGACCTGCTCCTGCCTTCAAATCGTAATTGTCCATTTGTAGCGTGATTTGTAATGTGTTTGCCGCCTTTTAGTCTATGCTCTTTTATCCTTCCTTGAGTCTCATCCAGGATTCAAGCCTGGCTGGAGAAGTGGTGCGTTGGTAGCACAGCGAGATCAAAGTACCTGGTAATTGTATGTGGGATTTCACATTCAAACTATGTGCTTTGGGACAGAAATGAACTTGGGTTGCTTTGTTGGAGGCAACGAAAGGGGAGCACTCTCATAACATCCTTATTCCCCCCAAGCATTCTGAGGAAGGATTTAAAACAACCGGAAAGTTAACCATGGGCTCCACCTACCTCTGCCTTGGAACACCCAGCTCGCTCCCACAGCCACCCCCACAGAAACCATGGCCCCTGATCCCAGCAGCCAAGTGTCGTGGCTGCTGCCAAGTCCACATTTGCACAATTATGCGTTTGATGTCCAATTTAAAAATCCATCAGAAACATCACTAGACTGGTTACCCACGAACTGAATCATAGCGTTTACTAGATTTCATAGAAAAGCCGCCAGTTCAAACTCCCTTTGTCTGATTGTCAGTCCAGAGATTTTACAAATACTACATCCATTTTCACACCAGGCTGAAAAAGAAAATTAAAAAAAAAAAATCAAGACTAGAAAATACATAGCTCAGTTTGTACTTCTTGCTCATGGCCCAGACAAAGTAAAATCCCATTGCCTTCTCGGTGGTTTACACTGGGAATGTAAAGGAAGATAACACCACTCCTAAATTAATACCTGAAAGAGAAAAACAGCTTTTCTTAGCACCTTCTTCTGCACCCAAGAGAGCAGTGTAAAACTGAAATAGGCATGGGAAATACATTTCCTTTCGCACAAAGGTCTGGGCTTTTCAGGACAAACAGATTATCCTGCCCCGAAAGAAGGACGACTGCGGTCTTTGGCTGTCAGTTGAAAACCTTTATCAAATACTCAACACGGTCCTCGACCGAGGGAAAGAAAAATCAAAATGCAAAGAGGAAACAGGGATTTCAGTTTGCAGTCTTAGCTTGGCACCTAAACAAGCAAGCATGTTCTCCGTTCCAGCATCTTCAGGCTGTCTCTGTCACAGCTGCCCGAGCTCGAGAGGACATTGCAGGCCGCTTTCCAAGTCTTCCCTTCCCGCGGAGTCCCCCGGCATGCCGCCGCCAGCCCCACAGCCCCAGCTCTGCCCAGCACTTCGAAGATGCTTCTCCTGGCTTGTGCTGACCAACGGGCCTCCAAATTTCACTTTACTTTGAGTCTATTTTTGGAAGGGATAAATTCGAGGGAAACATAGGAAAATATTTTAAAGGAAAAGAACCATTTCACATTTTACTTCAAAGCGATCGACAGATGGCCGTTCTTTTTTTTTTTTTCCATATTCCCTGTTTCATCTGTTCAGGACAGTGAAATCGGGTGTCATAAAACACAGCAGAATGAGGTCTGTCATCAGCTTAGCGCGGCGAAGTGGTGCCGGTCGCCGAGCGGTGGGGGCCTCATGCAGCACCGACTGCGGCACCAGCCCGACTCCAGCCCGGAGCATCGTGGCAGCTGCTGCTGACTGGAAAATGAGCAAAAAAGGAGCCGCCCAGATCGCACGATGGTCAGAGACGGGATAGGAAATGTAACAGGAGAGTCTCTTGCCAAAACCCCCCGCGCATCCACTTCTGGCAGGGCTCCTCAGCAGCCTTGGGCGAGGCCAGCCCCTCCGACGACAGTCACGCCAAAAAAGCCCACAGAGGAGCCTCTCGGACGATCGCGCAGTTCTGTGGCTTTCAGGAGAGATCAGCAGGAGGAGACATGTGACATTTTGGGTTCCACAAATCCTGAATTATGAGACACACCAACCTCCTACGCAAAAAATCTGCGTCAAGGTCTCACCATACCTGACCTGGTCCTCCATCCACAATTTAAATCCAGTGCTTGCCAGCGGGAAATCTGCCTTTTTTTTTTTTTTTTTTTTTTTTTTTTTTTTAAAGCTGTCAAACCTCACAGTCTATCCAGACTCAAGAGCTTCCACCGTCTTCGGAGCAGCCTTCCCGCCGCGGTGCGGGGGATGATTATGGACACCGCCAACCGCCTACAAACCAGGGACCCGGCAGCATCCTCGGAACGCTCCAGCCCCCGAGCATGACCAGTATGGACCATTAAGTCTTCAGACACCACCAGTTTACCAGGGGAAAAACCAAGCCATCCCAGTTGCACCCATCCTGGGCACGTTGCTCAACAAACACACGTACCACTTGGCATACCTTACCTGGAAAGAGGCTTTATTGAACATAGCTGTAAAATTATCTCTTCAGTTGAATTACTGAATTTGCACAAACATTTCTCTACAGAATAAAAAAAATCAAGCCTTGTCATTGTTTTACTGCATCTCGTTGTGCTTTTTATACTCATATTTGCAAATATTATACTCGTTTGTTTGTTTTCGTGTTTGTACTCCAATTACTTGCATATCAGGTTTTCTTTTAATCCTAGGGTGTTGAGAGAACACAGAATAATAATAATAATAATTATAATAATTATAATAATAATACTCTTCTTTAGACAAAAGTCTTTTTTTTTTTTTTTTTGAAATGAAGTTAAAATCTGAGATAATTTAAGGAAAAAGGTCTTCAAATTGTCATAACCAACTGTAAGGGAACTTTACAACGCAGTGGAAAACCGGCTGGCTAACGGTAGGTGTTCGGGTAGCTCAAAACCATTTGTACAGCTTTTATATTTTATTTTTTTTTCTCGTTGTTGTAAAAGTGGATTTTTTTTTTTATTTTTTATTTTTTATTTTTTTTTTATTTCGCTACAATAACAAAATAATCTTTCGCGATCTGCTCAGAGTCTGGCTGCGGGGCAGGGGCATGGCACCCTGGGTGGTCGGCGGGCGCCAAGTCTGCAGGGAGCTCTGGGCTTTGGTGGTGTCTCGGTCGGCGCCGCCGTCCCCTGCGCGCGCCTCCCCGTCCCGCCGGGGCCGGCTGCCTTGCCAATGGAGGTCAGAGTAAGAAAAATCACTTCTGTGTGAAGTTCTACCACCTTCTGCGCTAAGTGTATCTTAACAACCTTTTTCCTCTGGTTGACCCACTTGATAACCTGAAAAAACAACAACAACAACAAAAAAAAAAAAAAGAGAGTGCTGCTCCCATTTCCAGGACCAACGGAAGCTATTTTCTAATGGATAATAAGCTGAAAGGCCATGGCTGTCTGGAAGGTTAAACAACAAACATCTCATCCGAAAGGGCTTACGCAGCAGCTTAGGTCCATCCATCTCCAGAAGCGGCTTCGTCTCCTTGCCTGCAGTCTGCACACCCAGGCTCCGTAGTTTGTTTAGAAAATAGTTTGCACAAACCACATTTTAGCAGTGCAAGCTTCTGGGTTGAAACTATTATTCTCATTTTTTTTTATTATTTTTTTTTTTATCTTTTTATCTTTATTTTTTAAATCAGGCTTGTTTCATTGAAGGCACTTGGTTTCCATGGCAATTTATAAAAGTCGGTGGTTTGGTTTCTTCACTTCATTAGAACAGATGACTTAGTCGGGGAGGGGAGAGGGGTGTTCGAGTGGCCGCAAGCAAACTCCAATAAGCCTGTGTAATATGTAAGCCCAGGTCGCACATCCTGGATAGTAATGCATGCAAAAGGAGACAGCATACAGTTATCAAGCATAGCCATGAGAAATGAAACAGAAATGTCTTAAAACAGCTCTGATTTAGGGTTATTCTCTAGGGGAGGTGACAGCCAAAGTAGAAAGGGCCTACATTTATTTAACCCTATACTAAAAACCTTCTTGAAGGGAAAATGAATGCCAGCTCTTCACATACCCTGTTTACAGTGAGGTGTTTCTCTCTCTCTCTCTGCTTTTGTTTTTATTTCCTCTCTCTCTCCTTCCTTTTTTTTTTTTTTTGGCAGGCCATTAGGTTTCCATGGTAACAAGCAAACTATTCATTTGAAACAAAACCAGCCATGACTTTGTGCTTTGACAAGGGTTTCTATAGCTCTTTTCCGAGAGTTCAACCAGACGATGCTGTATTCATTATTGACCACAAAAGCACCTGAAGGTCTCTTCCTTACTTAGGCCAGATCTCGTTCTCACGTGTGGTTCATAGTGAGTTACACTCCTGTGATGCCTTTTATGTCCCCAGTGCTTTTTAATTAACTTTTTTTTTTATTTATTTATGTATTTATTTAACTTTTGAGTCAGTCAGTGGAGGAATCTTTGGTAGTTTGTTTTTAAATGTCCATTTTACAAAGACTCTTTCTTCATGCCAGTGCCTGGTGAATCTTTTGTAGCCTCTGCCAGGATAAGGTCACCTCTGATGACTTAAGACAGACATGAGGATGATAACTGGGATAAGTCGTATATGCGCTAATGTCCCAACAGCACCTGATCGTAAATCTACAAAAAGGGGGGAAAAAGGTAGAATTAAAGAGCTGCCCAGACACAGTCAGCATCGCTACAAGGCTCAGAAGATAAAAGGCTCGGCCACCGTAACCCGTCCTGCACACCAACGCCGAGGCAGCCAGGGAAGGCAACGGGCTGGAGGACAACGGGGTTGGCGATAACTCGGTGTCACACCAAGTGCCGCCAACCTTCTCTGGCAGAGCCCCGGTCTCTGCAGGGACAGTGCTCTGCAAGGTCACCTCCTACAAAGAGGGGACGAGAACAGCACTCGCCAAACGAAGGAGGCAGGAGACGTTGGGATGAAGAACCACCTGGCTGCGTGGTTTAGGTCTGTATTGTAATGCACACGTGGGGGTGGAGGGATGAAACAAGGTCCACGGGGAATCCCAACACTGTTATTCATTAATTTCATATTGTTTGGACCGCCTGAACGTTTTTTTTTTTTAACATTGCTTTATCTGTCTGCCCTTCTCGAAACCTGGCCGCCCAGCCCAGCCCCGCCACAGAGAGCAGCCCCCCGCCCTCCCCTCTGCCGAACACCCACCGGCCTTTCACTCACAAGGCTGCTAAACCAGCATCGCCCTAGCTGAACAACAACAACGTTTTGACTCCTGAGCTTGCTTCCAAGGAAAACTTTTCACTTTAAGCCTCTCCATCTGAACCGAATAATACATTGTTCTCCTGGAGACAATCCGTTTCAGAAGGAGTCTCAAATTTATAACCACGAGAAGCAATTTGCTCACCCCGCCCCAGTATGGAAGAGCCACTTACTGTTGGCCGGTTGGTCTGATTTCATACACTCTCCTTCCACAATTGACACATCATCAATAGCAATATCACCTTCGATGCCAGGGCCCCGGATCCCTTCAAAAATGAGCTGGAAAAAAAATAAAGAACAAGCAGATCAGAGGGTGACAAATGGAAAATGTTCAGCTGCATTTTGTGCGTCATTAAACGACATGGATGGGCTTGGAACAAGGTACATGTGCAGAAAAGCGCAACCGAGTTCACACATACTAGTAAGGTGAACACAGAGGGTGTGTGACCTGTGGAGGCTTTTGCATTTCAAAATGGGCTGAAAAATAGCAGATCTGCTCATCATCTGCCTAGTTGTCTTCCTGGTGTCTCCAGGTCAGCTTTGCCACTAACTGTAACGTGTGTATTTATGCGAGTACGGAATTGCTGCAGCAAAGAGCAGGATTAAACGGAGGAAAAGTTTTAAAGAGATTTGGGGTGTTTCTTCCCAGAAACTCCTGCCACCTGAAGCGAACAGCAGAGGCACAACTTGAAGAACAGCATCTGCAAGGTGTTGGAGGACCGAGCATCTACTCAACCACAGACGGCATGAAAAGACACAGGAGCCAGAAAAACTCCACAGTAACATGAGGTTTCTGGCTCTTGAAGGTAGGCCCAACCAGTCCCTCCCACCTCATCTCCCACACTGGACTCACTCATCTGCGCCCCGGTGGCACCTCCCTGATGGCAGGAGGAGGAGAGGAGATGCCATCCTGCAACCTTCCCCTAGCCCATCAAAGCTTGGGAGAAACCTTTCAGTAGCCAGGCTGGTGTTCCTTCACCCATAACGCAAAGGCTGAATTTATCTCAAGGGGCTGGAAAGGGACTACCTGTGATTCATAGAATTGTAGAATGGTTTGGGTTGGAAGGGATCTTAAAGATCACCTAGTTCCTGCCCCATGGGCAGGGACACCTCCCACCAGACCAGGTTGCTCCAAGCCCCGTCCAGCCTGGCCTTGAACACCTCCAGGGATGGGGCAGCCACAGCTTCTCTGGGCAACCTGGGCCAGGGGCTCACCGCCCTCACAGTAATTTGAATCCCCTGAAGTGCCGTGGGGATTTCCTGCGATCACGTTGGTGGATTTTAACCTCCAAGATCTCCTGCTGCAGCAAGAATTGAGGAGAGTGACAGCCCCGCTTCTCTTCTGGCCCTTTTAGTTGCTCATCATCATGTCTAGAAGCTTTGATCCCTTCTAGGATTGGTTTTATATTTGTCAGAGAACATTGCGATGTGTTTTATCACAGAGAGGGTCACGGTAGAGATTTTATTCCTCTTTAAGGCTTTAACCTCTGCTAAATGGATGCCGGTGATTTTGAGGCATCTTGAAATCACATTTCTATTAATCCCCCTCTGTCAAATATTCCTAGTCTGAAACCCCAATGGCTACAGCTGGGAGAGGAGACGGTGCCTGTGTGGAGATGAATGGCTCGTTGCAAGGTCGGTAATATTATTTGCCATAATGTTTGCTATTAGCCATGGATTACTACTGTACTAAAGAAACAAAGTTATCCGCTCTCCTTCCCCAAAGCTGATGTGATGTTGTTCTGCCATACTGCTGCTTAATTAGCTTTGCCAAAGAGTGGACTCGTTCTGCGTTGCGAGAAATTTATTCACTAGAAAACTTCAAAGTCTTTCTAAAAAGATGAAGGAATTATGTAAGGAATATATTTCCCAAGCAGCACCATTTGCACAGTTATCTCTCCTTTCCCTTCCCCCCCCCGCCACCCTCAGTCCTTTTAAGTATTTTTGGTTAACTTGGATGACAAGTTTTTTAACTTTAATCTGCAACAATATATGCATGAAATTCAATGAATTTTATAAGGGCGTGCTGTGGCGCTAATGGAGACGTTAACTCTTGGGGGTAGAGTCAATTTGAAAAAAAAAAAATTAATTCCATCTGGAGCAAAATACTTAAATTACTCTTCATAATGATCTAACTGCATCAGGGAGATGTCTGGGGCACTCAGATGGGCTCTCTCTTGTCATTGATTTCAGCAGGACACAGATCCAAGCCTCTTTTTTTGGCAGCTTCCGACATTTCTTCGCTCATTAATGCAGTTTAACCAGAGCTGCTCATTTGAAATGGATACCTTTCATTATAAATGACGAGTAAACGCTCAGGGCAGTGGAAGATGACCCTGGAGATCGCGGGGGTTGGTAGCTGGTCCAGCTGGATGCGTATCACTCAAGGACCGTATCACAACGGTGCGTGATGCCACCAGACATCGCATCGCACCGGCAATTCTCCACTCCGCCGTCCCGCGGAGGGCACGTCCCTCAACCTTGGCCACAGACACATCTCGTCTCCTTCCTTTTCCTAAGGCTGAGCATCCCCGGTAGGTGCCTGACCCTGCAGCCATAAGCTGGCAACATAAAGCACGTATTTATAGCCCGCCCGGTGTGTCCTAAGCCAGGTGGTAAGGTCTGTGCTGGGAGCACTAAATAAACGTGGAAGCTCTGCATTTGGAGCAGGAGACTCCGCCAGTATTTTATTGAAGCGCGACACCGTAGGTTAATTACTATAACAAGGTGGATATTAATGCAACAGGGAACTGTAATTGGGAAAACAGTAAGTTTTTCCATAATTTACCCTGTTGTCTGAAAACAGTGTCTCAAGTAATTATCCCTCTGACAATTTTTCGACTCTACCTCTGATGGTGGAAAGTGTTCAGCTCGAGAGGAAAGTGTCTTCTCTTCTCCCCCAAAGTACAGCTTGCCCTCCTGCTCCTTTGGCAGCAGGCACGTCACCAGCCAATGGAGTTTAAAGTCAAATCTTTCCTGATAATGAAAAAACACTGTTTCCCGACAAAAGGACTCTACACAAATACAACGGCCAGCATTTAATTAAAATTTGCATTTGGCAATGCGCTTTATGGGCCTCAGAGAGGGGTTGTTGTTAGCCAGCTTGGCCACATGCTCAGAACAAATCACCGCAGATGAGTGTTGGCATGGCACGGAGCACGATCCAGCCTGCAGCTCACAGCGATTGGCAGGAGGTGCCAGATGATCAGAATTCCCTATCAGTACCCCCGCAAAACCTATTATCTGCATGTCCGCGGCTTTACAAAGCTGTTAAAAATACTGCATTTAGCTGAAGAATAGAGGGACGCAGCAAAGGCCACTCTGCTCCCTTGACAGGGGAAGTGGAAATTAGCCCCCGCAGTGCCACCAGAGTTACCCCCAGTGCCTCCGGGGGATTCAGCTTGTGCTTCCTCAGCCACATTTCAGGCAGACTTTACCTTCTGGCCAGTCTCCTAGTAAGTAGAGAGGAGCCTCATGAATGTCCCCAGCCGGACAGGGTGATGACAAGGGTGTAAACCCTTACACTTGCTGTAGGGGGCTGAAAATCTCAGCTGTCCGTCAGAGTCATTTACTTCAGGGCAGATCAGTCCCTCTTTTGCAAAAAATGTCTTTGACACAAGGAGGTGCCAAGGAAAGCATGGCTCTAGGCAGGTGGCTCCTGCTCAACTCTGAACTAAATTGACACCCTGTGGGATGCCAGCACGCAATGCATCACTTCCACGTGCCCTCTTTATCTGTGTTTCCTCTTTAAAAATACTTAATAAGTGAATATCTGACTAAGATGGCTTTTATGCAAAGCTTTTTCTGATTCCAAGCACGGTAGTCCTCTCAGTTCTTCATGACTGAAGCTTTGTTATATATCTCTGGGACTGGGAAGGTATAAAACAAATCTGGGCTGCACTTTTACTCCTATAAATTAACCTATAAAAAGTTTTAATTTCTGTGTCAGTGTACTGTTTTACTGTGAAGATTCACTTCAATTCACTCTCCTTAAATTTAACTGGGAGGTTTATATTCTTTTCTACTTAGACTCCTAAATGGAAAATAAAGTTTGTTTGATGCTGCTAAAAGTGTAATTTAAGGTTCCAACCACTCTGACATTTATTTGTTATATTTGTGCGGAGCTTCACGGCTTTACATTCAGTTTATGCTGCAGCCTTTAAACATGAGCAATGTAAAAGGTGAAAAACAGCCAAGCAGAGGAGCTTCCACTTTGTGTACCAGCTGGTGGCCCCAGCGCAGGTGGTTTCGAAGCAATGCGAGCGAGGAGCACCAGTAGCAGAGGTGACCCCCGTAACTTTTCTGAAAGCAGTGGGGCCCCGCGCAAGGGCTTGATGCTCAGATTCCACGGTGGAAGCAGCAGCCTGGGTACCGGAGCTGCTGCCTGCTCTGCCCGTGCCTCACCACGGCTGCCCCGTGCAAGGCAGGCTCCCCAGCTTGCCCTTCCACCCAAGCCCATGCCATCCTCTCCATACTGATGAGGTGAGCCCAGGTTTGCACCCCATCACCCTCCTCCACTCCTCTCCATTGCTGGTGCCAAATCCTTTGTACCTCTTGGCCCAGAGCTGATGTCCTTGTCCTTCTCCTGCTTCTGCTAAAGCCTGGCCAGGTCTCAGGAATCCCTCTCAGACACAACTGCGATCCCTTCGCTTTCAACTTCCCCAGTTGAAGTTGAACTCCCTCTACCAGTCCATTTGTTATGTTCAGACACTAAATCCCCTTCACTGTTCAGGCTTTTTGGGTTTACCCTGACTTCAACACAAAGCTCACCCGCTCTGACCAGCTCCCTTCTACTCGGCCCCACGCTCTCAGTGCACTTTATCACTCGTATCCCTCTTCTCTGCACTCCTCCTCCCCAGTTCTGCCACTTTGTTCCGCTCAAACATCATGTAACGCTATTCTTCACATATCCCTCTCCTTCAGTTTTCCTCTAATCTCCCCCTACGCAACACTTCTGCGATCACCTATGCCAAATCATTTCTGTCATTGCCTCTTGCGCGTGGAAATAAAACCAAGGGGTCAGGACCAGTAATTATCCATAGAGTAAATCCCAATCTGCACGTTTAAGATAGCAGTTTTGACTCGCCCCCCCCTCCCCAGGGGACCGGGAGGTTGCAGGCAGGGGACAGAGGAGCCTGGAGGCCACCGCACTGCAGGGCACAGCGTGTGACTCCTGCCTTCCCCGCCGATGCTCCCAGCCTCAGCCACGGGGACGGCTCACTCGCGGCAGCTGCCTTTTTGGGTCTATTCCAGCTACAAACCGCTCGCAGCGTGAATGAGAACTGCCCACACTAGTCTGTCAGCATCTCACTGTCAAAGCAAAACGGAAACGTGTGAAAAACTGTCACAACTCACGTAACTTGCGCAGCTCTGCCGTACCAGGAGCTCTGGGACCTTTCAGCAAAGACCCCAAGATCATTATTCCTTTTGCTGCGGAAAACCCGTGTATTTCAAGAGACCTCTAACACAGGCACTACAATGTGGATGCTAAACATTTTTTCACCGGAAGGAATTACGTATTCCAGTTGCTAATCTGAAATAAAAAGATGTTTTATGTCGTCTAACAGCATCTTCTGAAAACTGAAAGACATTTTGTCTTCAAGCAAAGAGCTGCTGTTCTGCCGTTAAAGCGTGCACTATTAAGCTCTACGGTGCTCACCTATTTACAGCAAGGAGAGCAATTATCTGTCCATAAAGCAGCTTTCAGCGCTGAAATGAAGCTGTGAAATCCTGTGTCAGAAGGAAAGGGTCAGCGTACACGGGTCCCCCCTTCCAAAACCCGAACATTCTCTTTCCCGGCGTGCGGTGCTTGTGCACCACGAAGCGATGCAGAAGCCATTACCTGAAATGAAGTCGGGGGGTTTATATTAACGCGAGCTTGGTTCCAGTGCTGTCCCTTATTTCCACTTGAAGACCACAACGGGTTCTCTATCGCCGTCTGCCCTTTCAACCGCAGGTAAACGTTCAAGCTTCCTAGAAGAGAGGTGGAGAACTGGAATTGATCAGGCGCTCTGACGGAGCAGAGATGCCGGGCTGGGCACAGCATGGCTCCCCGGCTCATTCCGCACGGGCCTCCTCTGGGTCTGGGTGGACGTGGAGAGCTTCTTGTCGTAAATTGAAAAACTTTTAAGCTTGGGAACACCGTGACCTGGTGACGTGAATTCTCAGCAGAGGCAAACCGAGCGTGCAGGGAGCGCAGGCAGCGCGATTGCACCCATGGCTCCCTGCAGCTCCGGAGGGAGATGAGGCTTCCCAGGGGGAGATGGGCAAAAAAGAGGTTGCTTTAGTGCAAAGAAGGCATTTATAACCTCCTAACTCAAGGATAAATAAGCAACTTGATTGCCTTATGCTCTCGTTTATAAAGACTGTCCAACTTCTAATGGAGTGCCTTAGAGCCTGGCAAATCCATCTCAGAGATAGACGTGATGCCCTTACTACCACTAAGAGTATCTTTGAAGGACAACCTAGTCCTCTCAGGTCAAATAACCTTGGAAAAGTTGTCCCTCACTGTGCAGAAACACCCCACAGCCCTGGCTCTTTCCCCACCAACAACCATTAAGTTACTGGTTCCAGCACAGACATTATTTCCAATAGGTAACGGATTGTCTGCATTTGGCAGCCCTTCTCTCCCATTAACATCCCTGCTTTAGACCACGAATGGGAGCCAGACTGCCTTGGTGCACCACGAGACAGCAAACGCACCCACTTCACTGAATTACTGAACTGTAGGGTTCGGTAATTCCCATAGTTTGGAGATTTTGTCCCTTCTTGCTCACCGCTGTTAACCTGCAGAGGTGTGGGGCAGTGGTGTCTCTTTGCACTATATAAATCAATGCATTTGTCTTCCTTGGAGAAAGTTCAGACAGTCAAGCTCACGCAAGACCACTTTTTTTTAGGGAGCTTGGAATGGCAGCTGGGAAGCTCATACAAATTACATTCGCAATGAAACCCCTCAGATCTGAGGCAGCTGCACGGTGACTCAGCTCCTGTTGATAAAAAGTTCTTATTTCGTGCAACGGCCAAACTCAGTGCCTTGAAAAACGTAAGGCTAAACGTGTAATGGAGCAGCAAATATTCTCATCATGGCTATTTCACCAGGGTGCCCAGGATGAGGCCATACATCGCCTTTGAAGGAGGTGGGGGAAGCGATGCTCGCCGGAGCGCCCGGCCGGCACCGTGTCTCCCACCTGCCTCCCGCCGCAGCACGGTATTTTCCCCACGCAGGGGAGGCTGCAGAAGCAGCACAAAGGAAACGCGGCTTCCAACAAGGGTAGTCTGTCTCTGCCCGCACGCACGCTGCCGGGTAAAACAGAAAAGACCTGGAAGAGAAAGGGCTCGCAAGGAGGGGAGCGCTCGGGAGGGTTCCCTGCAGCCCCAGCAATACGTCTCAGGGCTGCTCACAGCAAGCGCTGCTCAGCCCCGGCCCTCTCCCATCAACGGCAGCGGCTCCTGGGCAAGGTTTATACTGTCCGGCTTAAACGGTTCTCCCTTCCTTCCCATCTGCTTCTCTCCAAGACCCTTTTTTTTTCAACAACCGCGTTGGGTCTGTGGTCTGAAAAAAGGCAGGGTCTTAGACAAGACTACCTAAAGTTAGAAAACAGAGTTATATACAATGTTATTTTTCTAAAAGACAAAAAGCAATGCTCGTATCAAGCAAGGGATGAATTACTGGCTAATTGTTTCGCCTGTCTGTGCAGGGGGATCCCGCCCATGCTGCTGGGCTGTTTGAAATAACTGAACAATTTAGGTATCAAAAGCATGTAATTCCATCACTGCTGAGGCTACAGAGATTTAAGATTGTTCATAGCACACTCAGCCTCTCTGTGTCACATAATTTCTTCCAATTAATAGCAGAATGATAGCAATCTTACTTAAAATAGAAAATAGCCATTACTGTACCAGATATGCCCAGCACGTTGGTTAGTATGGATGTACCTGCCTGACCCTCATTGCTAGATATGCCCCAAAACGTCGCTGAAAACTTAACTAATGACGCCTGCAGCAGATGCTCCTCCTGGAAATTCTGCCAGTAAGGCTTTGGAAAAGTTCCACGGCTTTTGCAAAGGTGATGCCGGGGAGGGAGGGTGGGCTGGCTAAAGGGTTCACACTGAGGGGTGTCCAGCAAGAATTCATCTACAAACTCTTCCAAACTCCGGACAAATGGGTAACGAAGTGACTCTTGAGGAGGAGACAGAGAGTAACTACTGTGAATTACGGAATGAAGTTTCCTCTCTGACAGATCCTGCCAAGAGAGCGCAGGGCGCTGCGGAGACGTCGCCACCTCCAGCCCTGGGGTGACATTTTGAGTGCTCATCACCATGCGGACACAAACAGCTTTCACAGTGTGCTCCGACAGCATCTTTTGCCTCCACTTTTTGTTCTGTGCTGGCTCGCTAATGATAAGAAAAATTATTGTTCTTGGAGCGTCAATTAGAAATGCCCCATTTTGGGGTGTAGATGGAAAAATTGGAAATATAGATTGTTTTAAAAGATGGTGACAGCTATAAGGGATCTACAGCCTCTTTCTGTCTCAACGTAGAGACACAATAAGGATGGTGACTCTTCACTCTCTTGTTCCCCAACAACGGCTCATTGTTTGCTGCAAATTAAGTAACGGGAACTTCTATTTCTCTTTTAAGTTTTAAGAGATAATCTGCCTTCTCCTTTTGAAGGATGGGGAGCTAAGTGCGTGCGCCTTCCCTGGCAGCCAGCATTCACAGAGCGAGCTCCGTGCGATCTGTCAGGAATTACAACCAGACTTGCAAGTAAGAGCCATCTATTTCAGGTAAAGAAACACTTTATCTTTCTGAATCTCGCTGCCATGGCATGGGACGCAGCTCCCTGTTTATCTCGTCGGAGCGGTGCCACAGCGTAAGTGCTCATCTCAGATCTGTGCTCTGCAAAGACTCCCCAGTACCTCTCCTTATCGCTACAGACCTTTTCCGCCTCTTCTCCAGAGACACCAAAGACCCAAACAGCGGGCACAGATGCCGAGCTGGATAAACGGGAAGGTTTACAACTGGATAATTTTGAACATCAGCTAAAATGATGGTACCTAATGTCAAGCATTGGAACAGGCTGCCCAGGGCAGTGGTGGAGTCGCCATCCCTGGAGGAATTTAAAAGCCAGGCAGACGTGGTGCTGAGGGACATGGGGTAGTGGGGGTTAACATTAAAGAACATTTAACATTAAAGAAGAAAAATGGTATCGAGCAATTTTGGTTTTTGGCAACTAGGTGTCCACACTGCCATGAACAAATTCTATGTAACTATGCTCATTAATCACCATTGCCCCATCTTCACCTGTGAGTCAGCTCCTTCATCAGCTGACATTATACATGTCAATTCAAAAAATAAACGTCAATAAGAAAGGGCAATCTCAGCAAAGAAGGTCAGAACACAGACACTTGCTGATAAGGTAGACCAAAAAAAAAAAAAAATAATAAAAATCGCACCAACTGCAGCCTCTGTGGCGGTTTTTCTTATACTTTATCCCAACCCTAAGCTATTCCAGAAAAACTCTTTGACTCTTCGTGTTCGTAACTTTGCTCTTCACTGTCATATAGCAGAAACAGTCTTATGGGGCAGTTTATATTTTTTCTGCTTAGCATGGCATGGCTCAATCGCTCCCCTCCGATACAGAGCCAAGCTCCCGCTGCACCGTGGAGCCGGGAGAATCCGGCCCTGGGGCTGCATTCGGGTCCTCAGCAGCGCAGAGACAACTTGACAAAACCACGGGAACTTGTCTGCTCTGTTTAAAACCTGAACTCTGCCTGGTGGCAGCCAAAGGTTTCCCGAAACAACCACCAGAACGCACTGTGAGGATGTGCTTGCCCTTGAAATATATATAAAAATGCATCAAGTGAGGTCAGCTTGGCACTGGAATGCCTCTTGAGACACTGGTAAGCACTGAGCACCCCACAGGGATTTATGTGATTTAGAAAATTGGGCTGTCTGTCGTTTATACTTTCACATTTTCCCACACCTTTTTTTCATACCGCTCAAAGAAATCGAACATGTGCGCTGAAAGAGCCATGACTGAAAACAGACATACAGGTACACCTTGAAAATAGATACCCCCGCAGCTTGCGAGCCAATTGTTTGTGATTTTTACAAAGGAACCGTGTGCTTCTGTGTCGCACACAGGCTGTGCCACTCCAGCCGCCGGCACCTGAGGAGCGTCTGCTGCTCGTCGCTTGATCCTGAACCTAGCGAGGAGCGGCTCAAAGCTCTGTGTTATTTTCAGGCAAAGTCCTTGCAAACGTCACCTTTTCTGTTTCCACACTCTAAAGTTCCCACGCTCGAAACCTCACGCGTGCACGAAACACTTCCCATCCATGAGAGGGGCTCCCGCTAGCGTGCTGATTAGTGGAAAACACATTTTTACAGCAATTAGGACGCTATCAGGCACCTCTCTTGCCAGCTTTGGTGGCAACTGGCCCTGCGGGTGTTGGCAGTGCTCCCATGCTTTTGTTTCGTGCAAGAGGACATTTCTCCTGCTGTTTCTCCCAAAATGAAAAGACAAGGTCATTGGCTTTCTCTCACCTATGTGCTGTCCATACATGTGATAGTAGAAGCTGAAGCAATAAGCTGTGTTCGTAGCTCCGTAGGGATTTTTTGGAGCGACACTGAAAACAGGACTAACAAGTCTGGCCTTTTCTCCTTCCAGCCTGGGGCGGGATGTCTCGATGTACATGTAGAACCCTAGGGAAAGTCCAAACGGAAATTGTCAGGTTGCAGTCCTCAACATCCAACACGTGTGTACGAACAGGAAGACACCAGAGCTATCAAGCATCTTGATTCATTTTGCACACTCATCTGGCATCACCATGGTTTCTGGGACATATTTCCCCTGCGTTAAGCCCATGTGTTTTCCACAACTGCTTCAAAGACATGTTTTCTACCGAGACTAAAATCAGGCCCAGCAGGTCAGTGCTCGTCAACAACTTCAAATCGATGTAATGTTGTATAAGCACAAGAAAAAAAATCTTTATGATGGGGTTCAGCCTTCATTCTCAAGGTTGCAATTTGTTCCTATAAACAGTGAGCGGGGAGGACTTTTAAAATAAAGGGAAAATATCTCGACGTAAACCTTTCAAGGAACATTTTCAACTGGCCACGTCAATCACATGTTTGACAAAAGAAGACAATATTAAATTATTCTGATCCTGGCCTGTGCCAACAAGAGAGATAATACTTACTTAATCCAACTAAGCAAATACAATGCAGTATGTTTTTTTCCCCTTTGGTAGTGCAAGCAGGGGGCATACAATAAAATAGCGTTGAGTTACTGCAGTGCTTGATAAATCCAGGACAACACGTCTGACTTTTCAAATGCAAATATACACCGCAGTCAGGATGGCACGCTTCTGTTAAGCGGGGTAGCAGATTGAGAATTACACATTTTAGCAACACCCAAAGTAAAAACGGGGCAACAAAATTTCTCATTGTGACTCTCTGAGAGAGTCCAGGTTAGAATTTAAATGACATAAAGAAGACTATTTCAAGATGTACCAGGATATTTCCCCACTAGATGGTGACGTGAAAGCAATCGCTTTGAAAATGGCACAATAGAAACAACACAAGATGGTTAATGGCACCGTTAGCGGGTTGTGCTTTGGGACCAGCCACACGCCTCAGCACTGGCAATTTCTTTTTGAAGTCCTTGAAATACGCTTATTCTTGGTATGATCGGGAAAAACGACACTGCTGGCAGAACTGGCTGTCCAGGAGAGGGCCCTCAGCCCAAGGGAGCAGCAGAGCTCCCAGTGCCGGGGAGCAGGCACTCTGCTAGAGCTTACCTTCCTTGGAGCCCGTCCGATCTGCGTTTGGCCCCGTGTTCGGGGTATATTTTGTGTCTCTAGTGGCAGTGCTTTGTTTTGTCCAGTCGAAATTGTCCGTGTCATCTTGAGTGAAAAGGCAAATGTTACCGTCCTCAAACCCACAGTGGAACTCTCCTGCCAACGCAGCAAATGAGCAGAAATTTAGGTGCGGAAACTATTCATCCTATGCTTGTTTGTCAAAGTACTTGTTAATTATACCAAACACGTTGTGGGACGATGCTTATTAAGGGCACTGGAAAATAGACATATATTTATTTTATGTCAGTTTCCAGTGTTTAGTCTAGTTTTTCTTTTGCAGTAACCTCAACGAAAAAAAAATCAGGGTCATCAATCTGTGTTGGTGTTACTTGAAATTATATGCAAATCTTATTGTATAGCTCCTCCTCACACACTGACAGGGATACAATTGCCCTTAGAGACTTTGCCTCTTCTTACCCAGCTAGCGTTTCTAAAAAGCTGAGAGGAACAGGCAGCACGTCCGTAAAACATGGGAAAAAAGTGAGAGGTGGGTTGTTTTGGTTTAGAGATAAGAACATTAGGGAAAAGAGGACAGCAGCTTTTCAGAATGGAAACATTATCTCCAAGTGACATCTAAACTGTTCTTGGTTTTCAGTAGGGATGGGAAAGCAAGTAACGGCCAAAATAAGAGCGAAGGAGCTCTAGGGCGAAGAAAATCTCTAAAAATCAGGACAGTGAAGCACATGAATGGATTGCTGAGGAAGAGAACTGAGTCCCCATCACTGGATTATAATAACCAGTTAGACAAATACCTGGGAGGAAGGTTTAGGTCTATCTGAACAAGGCAGGACAGGTGATTTTACCACGTCCTGAAGACATCTCCTAGACTACCACTAAGACTTCTGTTATGTACTTGAGGTCAAGTGGTAAAAGCTTGGGGCTAAAGAATAAAACTGCCAAGAACCCCAGGGACGATCATTGGGATTCTCTCCTTTGTGAAACAGAGGTGCGTGAGACACACAAGTGCAGTGATCCCACCTGCCAGGTGATGGTGGGACGAGCAAGTCCTACCGTCAGGCATTTAGGAACCAAAACAAATCCAAACCTCAAGGTTCAGTTTTCACGTCACAACAGAATAAGGCCCCATGTAGTAAAATGTGCAAAAGCTTAATTTTATGCACACGAACACTTCCCGCTGAGTTTACTCTTCCAGCAAAGTCAATTGATTTATCTGAGAAAACAAGCAAATCTCTCGTCTCTAGGGAGAAGGCAGCTGTCTGCACACTGTGTCAGCACGGCCTTCTTTATAGGCGCGCGATTTATATTCATTGTTATGAGGAACTCTTAACACCAGGCGTCATGGGATTATTCACCTGAGTTAAATTGAGAAGGTATATAAATGTTTGCAGGTTTGGGGTTTTGGTGAACTATAAATCCACTTAAGCCACTGGAGCTTCAGTGTAAATCAGTGAAGACAGAGGGGCCTGGAGCTTAGCTTGGATATGTACTGCTAAGCAAGGATGCTGGTCTGCAGCTTATTTAAAATCAGGTACTACTGCAGACTGCAAAAGCAGGCTTGAAAAATTCATTCCAAACCACAAGGCACTTTCCAAGTCTTCCTCATTCTGCTACTGCCCATCCAAAGAGCAACACAAACTGCACCCTCTCCACAACAGTCAGCATAACCCCCTTTTTTTTTAATCCCTGAGTTATAAAATGAGTTTATCACAAAAATGCAGTCCATAGAAACTTCCTTGGCTATTAGCACCTCAAGTCGATTGACTTGATTTCTCAATAAATCCATCAACTTTATTAGAGGCTCCAAGAGAATTCATTTCCTAAACCACGGTTCTCATAACCACCGGCATGAAGGGGAGCCAATTTCAGGACCTTGCACCTCAGTTTGCCTCTGGAAGCAAGGCCTTCTGAATCCAGAATTTGGAATGCCGAAGTGGCAATATAGAAAGCCATTCAATGGAGGAGCACCATCGCGAGCACTGCAGAGAAGGAACACGAGCAGAGGCCTGATTGTGGTTCTTCTTGAGAGATGAGCAAATCAAAGAACGAGGCCACAAGGAATACACATGCATAAATTACACCCAAAATCCTTTGACAGAGAAGCAAGTCAATAGATGCAGTCGGACACTTCCATCCTTATCCCAAAGACCAGGAAGATAATGCAAAGACCCTGACAAAGCTCTTGAAAGACACAAGGACTCGAATGAAGCACTCTGAGCAAAATGCCAGATGTGCCTCTCATCTCCAAGAACACCTTTTATACGATTTGAGCTCCCAATTTGCTTGGTTTACACTATACTCTGTGCGTTTGACTTCCACCTCCACTCATGCAAACCTTTTCTATAGCAAAACCGGCGCTGCTTCTACCCAACGTGATAAAATGAAAGGGCAAAACAGTAACTAGAGGAGAAAAGTTCTGAGTACCAGATCCAGTCCTGCAGCAAAGTGAATTAACACAAAGCATTTTCAGCCACTCAGCAGTTTCTAACATGGCCCCTCCAGTACCTTAAGAGCTGCACTTGCATGTCGCATCATGCCCTCAGAGCTTCATTAAGAAATTCCACATCAGCAGAACAAAGGATTTTTCTTCAAGTTTAAAAAAAAATAAAAATATATATATATATATATATTTTCAGGCCAGAAGAAAAAAGGTAAGTAAAAGTTTGCCATTTATTTAATAGGGAAACACTGGTTTCACGTGGGACTGCCATTTGGAATACATTGGGAAAGGTTAGTGCTAAATATTCTTGGCACTAAACGCTTCTTATAAAATGGCAGAAGAATAAAAACGGGAAATAGTTCCCCAGGGTTAGCTCGGTATTTTTCTTAGACAAGAAGTAGGAGCATTTAAATAGGTCTGGATGGTCCTGACCTGTCCGTTAACGGGGCTGAGTGCAGGGGGAACGGCCGGCCCTTCCCAAGCACCCATGGGTGCTCCTGCTCATGACAACCCTCACGCCACTACGGTCTGCTGAAAGCACCCACAACGGTGCCAATTACTATTAAAGATAGTGGTCAATTTTTGTCAAAGCACATGCCAGCTCTGGAAGTGGATTCAGGTTATTAATAATTTCATTGCCAATTAGGGCAAAATCTGAAACTGTTCTCAAGGTGAAACACTCTTCATTGTAGTATGAATTACTGTCATCTGTTTCCATAAAATTCAAGTTTAATACGACTCTCTAACATCTAATCTCTTCCATTATACAGGTTTAACACCTAGTTGCACTAATTGACAGAAAATCCTTACGGTTTAAATTAAATGGTTTCTATTATACATTACAAAATAAAATGTAGATCTGAGGCTACATCTCCGTGTTTAAGGCATTCAGTACTACTTGCACTGCAGACGCCTTATAAAAAGGAAGGACTTATGGAATGTGATTATTCCAGAAATGAAGCAGGAACAACGGGACTTCAGTTTCCAATACAGGTGTCTTGTCCCAGTTGAATACAGCTCTTACTCTTCATTCACAATGATGTAAATATAATCAGAATTGAGCCCAACAGGTTTAGAAAAAAAACGAACTTGGTTGATGTTACATAGTCTACTTCATCATCCATTCTGCCTTTTCAGTGAAATACAATGAGATTGTAGAAAGAACCGATAATTATGAGATTGAATTTTTATGGAAGACAGAATTTCTTTTCTCCGGCTTACTGGTTTGAACCCATTTGCAGACCAAGGTTTCTTCCCTGTCCAAAGGTTTGGGAAAGGTCTTTGGGGAAAAAAGCACACCAAGATTCTACCACCTCTTCGCTCATCTGAAATAAATTACACCGGGTACCCTACAGTTCTGGTAGGCAAACTTCCCATCGCCACCAGTGCAGAGCAAGGCAGGCCTAGAAGGCAGATGAAGGGAACGGTGGACAAGTTGCCAGAGACACCCTTGGTCCCTTGAGCTGCACAATCCCCATCACAAGGGCAATTTGGATGCCACATGCACTGTACTGTGTGCCTAAGAGAGCCGTTGATTTTAACCGAGACATAGAGATATTTGGAAAATCAGACAATTTCAGATCTGAAAATCATAGACGACCACAGCGTGAAGCACTTGGGATGGCAATGAATTTTTTTCTTAACATCGTAGAGTATATATTTAATATATTAATTAGCAAGGGTCTCATCTGCTGCTCCTTTAAGTCAAAGGGAGTGGTTCCTTCAGCTCCCGCGAGCTTTGAACTAAGCCCTGATTAATTATTAACGCATTGCACAAGATCTTCCACAGATAAGTTTAAAACGTTCAGAAAGGCTTAGCCGTTGTGTGTGAGGGATGGAGAGAGAGGCTGCTCGCGCAGCCCCGTGCTGTTTTCTTGCCCAATTATGGCTGCACTACAGCAGCGATAATGGCAGACAGGATCCCATTCCCTTTATTTTTTTGCATATGTTATGAAAAGCAAGAGTAATGGCAGAATATGTTCCCACAGCAAAACATTCATGCGCTGTGGTGTGGAAGAAAACCATGAAGTAGATGTGGGGAACCTTTATCCACCAGCCCATCTTGCACACAAAACTAAGGCGGTGCCTGCAATCCACGGGCTGCAACTGAAAGCGAAATACTTATAATTTACTTCTTCACTGTAAGGGACAATGGGTTCAAGGACAATTCTTCATACACATAAAAGCTAAAAAAGATAAAGAAATACTTACGTAGATGTGGATTTACTGGAGCTGGAAGACAGAGCAAAAATAGTATTAGCACAAAGAAGAATTTCTAATTCATCAATATTTAGATGATCCTCAATTTCCTCCCCCTTAAGACATTGATCACGGCTCCTACACCAAGACGGCCAGCAAAGCCTTCCTTTTTGAGCAAATTTGGTGGCACACTGGCAATCCAAAGGCAACGATTTCAGTGGGAAACGACAGCCTCTCCCACCCACGATGTGTACGCTCCATCACTAGCACCGCCAGCCTGGGGAACAAGGTGCTGTAATTAAGCACCGAACCTAGATTATTGGCGCTGATATTGTAAGGATGGGGAGAGCTGCACAGCAAAACTCCAGGGTCATGCCTTTGTACAGGAACCCAACAAAAACTACAGAAAAGGTGAATTCATCAAAAGCGGAGGTTCTGCATTGGACCTTACTCGTCACTTACAATTCCCTTTTAGTCAAGAATACTTCACATAATGAATTCCCCTTCTACTCAAGGAATAATACTACCCTTCAATTTAAAATGCCTGGGTACATATGAGTCTTAAGAAAAATACAGCACTTGCGTTCTTCTTAGAAATGCCAATTTCCCTTTCAAATAGCAGCGAACATAAGCACAGCAAGTTCGTGAGAAGAAACTGGAGCTCATTAGACCCAGAGACACAACCAAGAAAACGCACGAGAGTCTTCTGGCACATAAACCCTTTTCCAGGGAGGATATACTTTAAAGAAATTTAAGAAGAGGACAAAGGAAGGTGAGATTTGCTGTCCTAAAAAGCTTCCAGCTGGAGGAGCCACATTCAGTGACCAGCACAGGGACCCGCCAGCGCGGCTGCGTCCGAGATGCTGCTCTCCTGGGCTCTGCTCTCAGGGACAGAGGAGCAGTGCAGCATCCCACCTCTCCGCACCCCACCTCTGTCTGCTCCCCGCCCCACGGCAGGAGCAGCCCGTGCTGACCCCTCAGCTTGGGAGGCATCAAAAATAATGTTGCCAACACTGCAGAGAACCTTGAGATAACTATGCTAAAAAAAATAATATTACTTCTGTCTGTTCTTATATGGGTCTGTGCAATGCCCTGCTTGACACGGCAGGACCACTGGGTACTGGAAATCTTGGGGGAAACTGATAAAACTGGCACTCTTATTTCACAGACCCTTGGCAAAATTACAAAAACCTCTACATTCATAATTCTTTAATATTGAAGTTCACCTACTTAATACCTTAATAGGATGAAACAGAACGAAAGTCAAATCTTGATGGTGCCTACAGGTATCTTAACCATGGGAATGGCTACGCGGGTTTAGGTCCGGAGTGACCTGGACAATGCTAAACAGGGGAAATGGGGGTTGAATGAGAAATTAGTCCGCAGTTCTGTGCTACCTGTTTGCAGAAGGGTAAATTTGAGGATGGATGATTCGGGGAACAGGGCCCTTCTTACCCTTAACACATGTGAGAAACAGAAGGATGCTCAGCTCAGAGTTGGAACTGCATGTTATTAACCGAAAATTTGAGATCAAATTTTATCTCCAAAGAATGGGTGCATCTGGCAATGCCAGACTTCTGAAGGAGTGCTGCTCTGTGTTTTCTTGCTGCCCTTCCCACGCCACGTTTACAGACATGAACCCCCAGCCACAGATTCTACGTAGCTCTAGATGCAATCTGAAGTTTTCAAGACAGCTTTAAATTAGCAACTCTGCCATTTCATCTTGCCTTCACTGCAACAAACGAACAGTGACTTGCCCCAGTGCAATCTCCTAAAGAAACGTAGTCATTACATTATATTAGATAACCTCATAGCTTTTACCAACAAATTACCTTTCCTTCTCCAAAAAACATTCATTTTGTGAAAACCTTGACTGACTGAACTTGGAATTAGCTGAAATTGCTGAGAACTACATTTACTGATGCTTGGTTTGCAACTAAACGTACGGGCTTTTATGGAAACTATCATCAGTGTGTAACCTTGAGTCATCCTATTCAGATTGTTCACAGCTGAGCAAAAAAGGCTTCTTGCCAAGCCAGCTTCGGTTCACACTGATTGACAAAAAGCAGAAAAACAAATTAAAGCAGTTAGGCTGAACTTATCTAACATCATAAAGTAGGAAAAAAAACCCCACCCCAACCAAACAAAAACCCAGAAAGCCCGCTTTTCTAATAGAGCGCGCTGCTAGAAGACAACGTGCGATGGCTCCAGCTCTCGCTGCGGGAAGGGAAGGATGCTGCCTGCACGACACACAGGTAGCAAGTTAAATTAGCCATAAAGGGAAATTAATGGATGACTGAGGGAGTAAATTCCCAAGGCCGGCTTTGAAACGTCTGGAAAATCTGCGCACCTCGGAGGGTTATCGCTGCTCTGCTCAGCCGACCCCGGCTCGTGCTGGGAGGAAGGTTTTGCTGGCGGAGAATCTCGGGAGGAGAACAAAGTGTCACGAAACGTTTGAGCTTGGTTAGAGCCAAGACGGATGATCCCTTAATCTTCCTGCCTCTCCTCCAGCAAGCAGAGAATAAAACCTGCCGGAATTTCAGTCTGTTGGATGATTTTGCTTTTCGGTGAGCTGTATTTGTGCGGGTCACAGCAGAAAAATGTGGGCTGAATGGTTTTTGCGCTTCTGCCAGGTGCAACCGCGTTTATGCACAGACAGTTAAACTTCCCACAGATCCTTCCCAACACAGACACTTGTTCAGCTCACCAGTGAGGTGGCCTTCAGAGACTGCAACAGCATGTCCCTCCTTTAAAAAAAAAAAAATAGCTGCAAACCAAGCTTTCTTTAGTATGAAAACCATAAAGGCAGAGGTTAGGAGAAGCATGCTAGATGTTCAGCTGCTATGTTTTTTCCCGCTGGAAGCTGGTTACTTGTGGGAATGACAACCAGCACCTAAAAGCTTTAACCAAGATCAGAAGTCCACACCTCTTGGTTTGGACAGGAGAAGTAATATTCACTGTAAATATTGGTACTCTACAAGGACAAGGCTTCCTTCCTCTCATAACAGCAATTATCCTAACTTACCATCTATACCACTACGTAATACTGGAAACACAACCTTGTGCAAACTTAGAAATCCTATCATTTATGCCCTATTTGGTGCCAATTTTGTTTTTCTGGTGTCTGGCAATATAATAACAGTAACAACAATAGCAATAATAATATTAACCACAATTATATACTCTTATTCCGTACAGAATCTGGAAAGTGTCTAAACCTCATCTGAAAATACGCAAGCTGGACTACAAAGTGACCGGCCACCATCATCTATCTGCCACTGTCGCAAGAGGCTGACTCTGTACACCAACAGCAGTCGTGTCGGGTTGTTTTCTGTAGCACTAAATTGGCTTCTCTAATCCCTGGTTAACTTTAAAAATATTTAAATGTTAAATGCATATCTAAAGCAATGAACGCTGAAGTTTTAATTGCAGCAGTTGGAGGACTTTACAGTCAGCTCGTATCAAATAGGCTGACAGAGATTTATGTAAAGTGATGGAGGTTATATTTAAACTGTTACTGCGAGACATATCTGTTTTGTATTAGCCTACAAAACACTCATTAGTGCTACTAAAACTGCCCTGTTTGTATTTACTCGGCAGACTGTGTTCACGAGCAGAGTAACATATGTACCTACCAAAGAATTTGTCAAGTGATGTTTGGCTGTAATTATCACCGTCGCTCCTACTGTGATGATTGCTCCTTTCTCCCGTCCTTTCGGCGTGCAGAGGAGAGAATAATTCATGGCAGGCGAGGGATTTCCCTACAAAATGCTTCCGGCACGGGTAACTTTTTGATTCATGGGATTGGATACTGCTGAGTTTTTATTTTGTATTTACGGCTCCTGCTTGGGATGGCAGGGTATGCTGTACAGAGCTCCTTACTGAGGTTTTACTGCTTTAATACTCTCCTTATTTTGGACATTGGCTAGCACACCGGAAGCGGTTGTTTTTATATATTAGCAATTTCCACGTTAATCTCTAGTTGTGGGTTTTAATTTAAAAGGTGACGTGCTCTGCATCACGGACACAGGAGCGTAACCCAATAAAAATAAATTCACAGATAGGATCAATGTGGCTTAACTTTAGCGATCTAAAAGTTAGGCATCTCGTCTAAGAGAGGCATTGGAGTGTCTCTGAAATCACTGGAGAGATTTGGGCACGTCCAGAGGGTGATTCATCCCCTGGAAGAAATCTGGAGAAACCTTCTCCTCTCTAGTAAGGCAGCAAACACAGCCAACACACCAGAAATGTCATGTTGATCCTTAAAAGCTTCACAACTATTCTAGAGAAATCGGTTCTGCGCGGTACCTGCCCAAGATTCTCCTCCTGCAGCAGACAAGCTTAAGCTGTCAAAGTAAAACCTCGGCAGTGCATGGCCTATCTATCCTCTATTTGCACAAAAATAAAACTCAACTGCAATTGCTAACGCATTTCTTAAAGGCAAAAGACACTGCTACCATTTTTAGCAACTCTAACTACGACGTGTCTGATCTGCTTTTCACACTGGCTGCATTTCTTCAAAATGGGGTGAAATCCTCTTAGCCCGCATAAAATTTAAAAAAAAAATATGGCAAAAAACGTTTGTGATGGGAATCCTCACCAGCAATACAAACACATCGGTGCATTTTAGATCTAAAAAAACCAACCTATTTACTCGAAGGTTGCTCGAGCACCAAACAGGTTGCCCAGAGAGACTGTGAAGTCCCCACCCTTGGCGATATTCAAGACCTGAAAGGAGATGGTCCTGGGTCCTGGTCCTCCTAAAAGGGTATTCCTAAAGTGGTGGGATGAGAAAGAAGGGCTGACACTGCTGGGGGCCGGTGCGCTTCTGCAGTACTGAGCACTGGAGTACGCACACACAATCTCACCGAAAATAGGAACATTCAAATGTTTTCCTCCTTCCCTGAGGTCTCACAATTGAAAAAAAAATGTAATGGGAGAAAAATGTGAAAAATTATCTTAGTTCTCCTTTTAAGAAACATTCACGTGGTGCCTTTTATTTTCTGGGTACTGTTTATAATTATGTCTTACATTGATGCAGGCCTGCTGCTGCGCATCCCGCTAGCCCATTAACTGCTTTTCTAAGACTCCAGCATTTCAGATTATAAGTATCAGATTTGCACTGTAATAACGTATGTGATAGCATTATTTTACAGCTGAGGCTATAACATCCTTAAAATTAGCCTGGTAATAGTTTGCTGACACTATAGTCACTGCATTAATGCTGAGATAAAAACGCACATTTTAAGCACACAAAGCCTCGGTGGTTCTGGGATCCCTCTTCCAAGGGAAGTCACTTTAGGTTTGTCTTGTTGGTATGAGCATCTGGCTCACAATTTCTGAAGCTGGGAATTTGTCGGCACCAGAGTAATAGCCCCGCGTCGTGCTCCAAGAGCGTCTCTCCATCTGGGGCACGAGGCACCGGCCGCCTCCCTCCTGGGGGGCTGGATTTTGCATTGGCACCTCATCAGCACCTTTGAAACGGGATGTTGTTCACATCTGCGCTAACGGCAGATTCTAGGAGAAAAAAAAAATTGCAGCAGACAAAATACGCCTTTTATGCTGCGTGGGCATGTTCTTCCTGCCAGCCAGGGGCTAGAAATGTAAATCACATAACGTTTCATTAAAACCTCAAACTCAGCACGGTTGTGAGCCATAGCCGAGACCTCAATCAACCTCCCGAGACTTGCCAGAGTACAGCCACCACCAAGAAAAGGGCAGTAGCGACTGAGTGACCCAAGTGGGGTTTTTTTTCTCCCTATGGTCAGTATTTAAGCCATGGGAGAAACTTCAAGGTCTGCAGAGAGGGCAGCGGCTGCCTGGCACGAGCTGGCTGTGAGGACGTTTTTTTTTTCAGATTTGTTCACTATTTTAAATTATTTGATAATGATTTTTGAAAATAATTCTTGATCTGTAGGTCGCTTTTGGGCCTTCTGCTGCACGTGATTTCCTGCTTTGGGCTCTCCCATGTATCTGCGTAACCCTACTTACTGTTGGATCCAGCTCCTGCAGCAATTGGACCTCCGTGGCTAGCTCTGACGTGACCTGTGCATCACCTGGCTTTTGTCCTGCAGGATCAGCAAGGTTCCTCATGATAGAACCATAGAATGGTTTGGGAGGGAAGGCACCTTTACAGGCCACGAGCAGGGCCATCTTCCACTAGATCAGGTTGCTCAGAGCCCCGTCCAACCTGACCTGGAATGTTTCCAGGGACGGGGCATCTCCCACCTCTCTGGGCAACCTGGGCCAGCGCTCACCACCCTCAGCGTAAAACATTTCTTCCTTAGATACAGTCTGAATCTCCCCCCCTTTTAGTTTAAAACGATTACCCCTTGTCCTATTGCAACAGGCCCTACTAAAAAGTGTCCCCAAATGATAAACTCCTACCTTCACGAGTCCACGTTTACAAATATCTCCCCCAGCACACACTTCCCTTTTTCAATTATAAAACCTTTCTGCTCCACACATCGGGTTCCCATTGCAAACCACATTGCATACCTTTAGTAGAGCTACCTTCTCTCTAAGGTACCCCTTGCCGATTCATTGTAATTTTTACAGAAGAAAAACAAAAAAAAGTGATTCAGCTATTAATTAAATAAATATCCTAAGAAAGATATTTTGAGGGATTTTTCAGAGCTCAAGGAACTAATTCCTAGTAATGCCGGGAGACTGAATGGAAGGATGTAAGAACACTGTAGTTTTCGTGTTAGATTAAAGTGGACAAATCTTGGTCACGGCATGACCTTTTAGAGGAAAATGTATAAATGCCCTTTTCCACTTGCACAGGACTAGAAACAGTGACTTTTTTTTTTTTTAAATCATTCACATTCAAAAAAAAAACTTCTCAAAAAGTGCTCATTCTGGGGGTATTTTGATAATATCAAAACATCGATCCGACACCTTCAGATGACTACTTGTTTTGTAGATTTTTTTCTTCAAAACTCATTGCCCTTCCAAGTGTTCAAAGTAAGAACAAACTCTTGGAATGAGCTATTTCATGAAGCTAACATTGATTTGTTCTGGGTTTTTTTGTTTTTGTTTTTTTTTCCTTTATTTCACAGAAACTTTGATATGATTTTGCATTTTGGCCGTTCAGAGATTTATTAATTTTTTTTTTTTTTTTATTGTGAAACTTCCCAGAGGTGGAGAATTTCATTCCTACCCAGAACCCTCCTTCCTGGAAGCCCACACTCGCCCCTCACGGCATTATTCGAAGGACTGGCGATCAGTTCCCCCAGCGCAACCCAGTGCAGCCATACCCAATTGTGCACAATGTCCCGCAACGCATTTCCTTGGACATGAAGATCTTCTTACCGCTATACTTGATGACCCGAATAGTTGAGTCCCCCTCCCCAAATCTGGTGATGGGCGTTAGACGGACTTCATACGCCTCTGGCTTGATCAGCTCAGTTAGGTTGTAGGTAATTAGTTCTCCCTTTTGAATATTTCCATTCACTGTAATTTCCTGCTCCCACCAACGCTGTTGTCCGGCCTAAAATCAAAAGAAGGATGCAAATGTCAGAGCTTTTGGGATAGACGTTATCTTCACCTTAGAAATGAATGGGAGCACAGGCAGATCCCTGCTACCCTGGGTGCCTCCTCCAACTTTCAAACAAGCCAGGAGGAGTAGAGACAGAGCAAGAGCGCAGACATCCCTGAAATAATGCACTATTGAGCATTGCTGTAACAAAAATATGAGATCACAGATTCCAAACCCATTTTATCAAGAGCCGTCTGGCTGTCCTCCTCTGCCCGCCCACGTCCCACACCAAACCCTGGGCAGCCCATTGGCCGCAGGCACCACGCAGCACTTGGACATCTGCCGTATGCGGGAAAAGTGGCGTTAATTCAGCTCACGAGGATTTCTGATGCCCACCAGACAGCGACTACAGCAGGGGATGAAGTGCCTGGGTTGGGATGGCGTGTAAGCACCCAAGCAGATGCTGCAGCATGTTTCAAAATGTCACTGAGTTCTTCCATCTTTAGGAGCCTGAATTTCTTTGCACACCTGACCCTCTGTTTCAAACCCATTTGTTAAAACGTTAAATAAGCTTTTTCTTCCTTAAAAAAAAAAAAAAAAAAAAAGCTGTTCATTTCAGTTGGTTGCATCAGCTCACTGAGGCTGAATTTACGAGCTCTCAAATGTTATCCCTTCAAACCCGACCAGGTAAATTGGCTCCTCATGTCTAGTAGCCCCATTCCCTCCAGGATTTTAAAATAATCTTGGCCAACTGCGGCGGCAAAACGTGTTTTCTGCCACTGCGCACATCAGGCTGCGACAGCTGCGCCTCCGCGAGCTGGGCGCTGCCTCCTCGTTAGAGGCGATGAGGTTTCACAGCTGTCATTTGGGGCATCATTTGAAGCTAATAAGAGCATGCTGAAGAACCGAAATGCAGTTTGATTTCCAAGCACTTACCACTTCTGTTGATGAGTGAGAAAGAAGCAGGCTGGCCATTAACGGCCTTACTGCATAATTATCAGCAATCCTTGTAGTCTCAAAGATGGATGGATTTCAGAGAACAATGAAAGTCAATATGAGTAAACAAGAGGCTGTTTTATTAAAAAAAGGCAAAGCATAGATTTTTGTGCTTTATAGACTGTGTTTTCAACATCAAAATCCATAGCTTCTTTTATTTATATGCCTCACCAAGAAATGAAAAGAAGAAAAAAAATCTAATTAAAAAGAAGGCATCATACGAAAGGAGTGCCATGTTGTCTCTAACATTAACCAGTTTATAGATAAGCAGAAATGATACACATTTTGGGCAGCAGAGTGACTTGACATTGCAATATTACTCTGCCTTATTACAGACACTATCTGCAGGAAACAAAGGAAAAATCATTAAATATTTACCACGCATCCCAATACAACCGTACAGGTGCAGCGACGCTAAAATGAGATGTTCCGCAAAGCTACACCTGCCAGCGCACTGAAGTTCTTACCTATTACACCTTCACAGATCCAGAGTTAATTAAGGACAGAAAACCTGTTATTCCAAAACTTTAATTTGCTGATGCAATGAAACTGTACATTGAAATTGCTGAAATCTAGTACTAAATCTACTGCATTTCATCCAAATAAACTACATGTGCAGCAATATTAACAGACTCCGAGCTTTAAATTCATAGCAGTGGGACAGAGATGTCAATACTTTTATCGTTAAAGTATGTTACACACGCACAGCTAGATGCCCATTAAATAAAACTTGGACTGCGAAGCAAAAAAGCAAGAGAAATTCTTAAGAAAGCTGGGATGATGGAATAGCTCTAGATATCAGCTTCGCTTTGCTGCCACCCAAGTCGGTGCGTGTTTTACTGCGTTTTGAGCCTTTGCAGGGCTCGAGTGAGACCAACGCTGAGTGCATCTGAGCTGTTATTTCAGGGTTTCTGCTCTTGCACGCGCGGGGTGAGCCATGCGACAGGCTCAGGCGGCTCGTCAGGGCTGGCCCCGCAGGGGGTAAGTCACTCCTAGGAGAAATGCTAGGGAAAAAAAAAATCTCAGACCAGGTCGGAAGTGTAAAACCAAGCTACCGTAAGGAAAACCCACACTGCTGCCTGCCCGATGCGCAAGGCAGAGGTACGTGGGTTAATACAAAACCTGCACGTGCACAGGGTGGCAGAGACCCAGCCCTTCTACCGGAAAGCTTCTGGATGGACGTGTGGAGCAGGACGAGAGGTAAGCGCATTGCCGGGGTGCCTGGGCAGCACGGGGCTGGGAGCTGCGAGATGCTGAGCCCGGAGACGCTGCAGCTCAGCACCTACAGTGTCTGCCCCCAGCAGCACCGCCTGAGTGCCCACCCACGGCAGCATCACACTCCAAGTACTGAAATGACCCACTTCATAAGATGACATTAATGAAACGTCCACCACAACTTGGTATGCAGCCTGGAACCGTGCAGCATTCCTCTGTCTGTGGTTTCCCAAGGCCACTGCGCTACAAAGCATTGTTAAAGGTAATAAAGATACTGAAAATATGTGCATTTATATTGTATCTTTAAAAGATCAGCCCAGTGGAGCTCATGAAAAATTTCAATTTGACAGATTCTGTTAGATGCCAGTTCTTTCACAGCCCTTTGTACCTAAGTACTGAGATCAAAAACACAGACAATAAAACCCAAGGTACAGGCTGTTTAACAGAAATTCAGTCTTTTCTCCTCCACTCTTCTTTAGATACCCATGAATAAGAACATGCCACGGATATCTGCTTCACCCAGGCTTTGCAATGTGTTATTTTGACATCCCACAGCTTGCAAAGCAAACATCAGCGCACATTAGGGCAACTGCTCCTCCCGTCCTCTGCTCTGCCACCAGCAGCCCTGTTTTTATGCCACGGACACCTCTCCAGCTCCCGTCCCAGAGAAACCTTCCAGGCTTCCCTGAAATCCGAGTGCTCAGGAGAAAAGTGACAAACGCTGTGTATGGTCAATGCAATGTGTGGGAAAGTGAGTGAAGGTGCAAGGTCAAGGCTCTGCTTCTCATGCATGCAAGGTAAAACAGGCATTGAATTCTGACCCACGTTAAATCATAGAATCACAGAATGGTTTGGGTTGGAAGGGACCTTAAAGACCATCCAGTGCCACCCCCTGCCCTGGCCATGGAAACCTCCCACCAGACCAGGTTGCTCCAAGCCCCGTCCAGCCTGGCCTTGAACACCTCCAGGGATGGGGCAGCCACAGCTTCTCTGGGCAACCTGGGCCAGGGGCTCACCACCCGCACAGCCAAGAATTTCTCCCTAATATCTCACCTAAATCTCCCCTCTTCCAGTTTAAAACCTTTCTCCCTTGTCCCATGGCTCCCCTCCCTGATACAGAGTCCCTCCCCAGCTTTCCTGGAGCCTCTTTAGATACCCTTTTCTATAACCACCCAAACAAAAGCAATAAAGAAGCTCCATCATTTTATTCACTCTGAAAGCAAAACAATTTGATTTTTCATTTCAGTATTATGCATCCTAAACCAGTACTGGATATTGGTATTTCTCCATAGGAAGCCACACGCATCTTTTTGCCTCGCAATGAACACCAGCTCTGTTCTAATTCTTATTTTTACCATGGAAACCAGAAAAAAACCCACCAAACATCACAAAATTGTCAGCAGGTTTGACACAAAACGTCCCCTTGTCTGATTTTTCAGCCCTGCTGTTGAACAAATAAAGAAAGAAAATACGTATCCGCACAGGTTTGCCATGTTCAGCTTTCAAGCATCTCTTCCCACCAGGAAGAGAAGCCCGGCCATCGCGCTGGAAGTGAGGTGGCTGCATGGAGGCATCAACCCCGGCGCCTGGGACATCCCTCTGGGACCCCTGCCAGCACCGGGCCACCACCGCAAAGATGCTCCCCAAACCTGGTGTGAAACAGCAACGGCACCCTTGGCTGGCAAATATTAAAACTGTTGAAAATAAGCGTAGGAGTTGAGCTCCTTTACTTGCTGTCGGAACACAGAAAAAAATGAAGGTCGGATCTATATGGAGTCGGAGAGCCGTGCAACCAGCTGGAGGAACATGGCGTTTCTAGCACTTTTAAAAAGGTCTGCATCATGCTGAGGCACCTAACACCAACACTGAAATGCCCAAGACACCTTAACAATAGGATTTAGGTTCCTACAATGCCTTAGGGCGGTTCAAACTCCTAGCATGAACCTGGGGAGGCTCCGCAAAGCCAGACCACACGTAGGAGGCACCCAAAGCTCTGGGTCACTCGCTGCTTGGCATTAAAGCACCAAGAACAACCCAGCCTCCTGCCCTTCCTCTGGCAGCGCTGCCTCGCTGCCTCCACAGACTCGGGCACCTCCTCCGCTCCCTTGGACGGGAAGGAGCCAAATCCTCATTACCCGCTTCCTCAAAATCACCTGTAGAGCCTTTCCCTAACATTCAGGCTGCGCCGTTTTATGTTGAAAAAGTCAAGATTAACGCTTAAAAGAGAGAATACATAAGCAAACACAACCATAAAGCATCTGCCTGCGTGTCAATTCATGTGTCCGGAGCTTCAATATTAGTAAGAATCAGGGTTTTCTTGAAAAAGAATTTTTGAAGGAGAAAAATTCTTATAACCAAAGCCCTTCGCCTTCCCAAGATAAGGATGAAAGACATTTGGGGAAATTTACTTTGACCAAGTTGAAACAACAGTTTTTCAATGGTTTTGGAACGTTTGTAAAGCACGGAGGAAAAATCACATTAGCTTCTGGAGCACTTATTAGCATTATCGTACGCATAACCTGTAATTAATTTAGCAGAGCATACCTACATTCAGTCAACTCGGAGCACAGAAGGCTTCACAGGGCCTCCTATTTTCTTGGTTGCCTTTGAATACTCAGAAATCCTTGTTCCCAAAAGCTAACAGAAAAGCAAAACTTACTTCCCTGACATCAGAGAAAGGGGACTGCTAAAGTGTGGCGGCGTTTTATTGCAACAGGCTGAAACCATCTCCTCTGCGCTGCCGATGAAAGGGTATTTATTCTGTGCCTGTTGCTGAGAAACACTATACTCTCTAAAAGACTCGAACATATAGATTTCTTGAGAAATTAATCCTATGGGATGATTAAATATTGATTGCCTATATGCACAGTTATGTTTATAAAAAATAAACACATCCTTAGTCCATTGTACTTGTCCTATTGATTTCAACCATAAATTTCTTCATTGACTCAAAAAGTCAGACAAGCATCTCTTTAATTAATGACAACTGAATGCAGTGTATACTCCCATAAATACTGTATACTCCCATAAAAAACTGTGGCCGTCTTTAAAGACATTGCTTTACAATTTATAACAGCAACGATAATTGATTTTCCTTAATAAAAAAAGAGTTTTCTTTAGCAGTTATACCTATAAAATAGCACTGTTCAGGGCACGGGCAAATGCTTCTTCTATCTGCACAGCACAGAGAGAAAACTCCCGTTTACTGTTTGCCTTATTTCTGCTGCAGGAAACCCAGTGGCTGCTCTTCTTTAACAAGTTTGCCCAGCGATATAATCAGAGCTATCGGGTTTTGAACATCAGCCTCATCAGGTAGGTGGCTCTTGTGTCATCATTTCAAAGGATAGTTACGGCCCTGAACTGACTCACAGTGACAAATATCTTTAATTCAGGCAAAACCAACAAGCCCAGCTGCAAAGCATGTTCTGCCACGCACATCATTAGTTTCTTTTCCACGGTGCATCATGTAATACTGCTCTTGATGACATCTCTTTTCTTTTTTTAATATTTTGACAGGCAATCAACAGAACTGCCAAAACCTCCCATCTGTTCCCGTGCTGAGCTGGTACCCACTCGCTGCTCTCCTGCAAATGCCAACTGCTGTCGAAGCGACAGGGACCGCAGGGTCAAACCCAGCCCGGAAAGAGCACGCCGTCAGGTTTGCCTGCTGGAGACAGGGACAAGACCTGAGCCAAAGTGCCCTGAGCGAGGTGGGACACCGTTATGGGGCTGGAGATGTCTGCTGGAAGAGCACGTGGCCACCCCTCTGCCGGGCAGGACCTGCCCCCAGCACTCAGCCCTCCTTCACCAGGAGACGAGGCATATGGAAACGGCACGATAAACTACTTCTTTCCCTCTTTTCTGCCTGGAAAAAAGAACATCTAAAGCCCGTTTAACAGTGGGCACAATCTTTTTCAATTAGCTAACTTCTAATCCATAAGAACAATCGCAGGCACATAATCGACTTTCTTCTTGCAGGATGACATTAACCATCAGTCTGTATTTGCTCCTACCATTCATTTTACTTATTTTGTGTTCACCACGTTGCATAACTGGCTTTACGCAGTACACACAAAAGCACAAAAAAAATTTTCTTTTTTTCGGAAACTAAAAGTCCCTGAGTCTTTAGTAAGTAGGAGCTTGAAGTCCAAAGACACAGAATGTTACAGACGCAATTCTTATGGGCTACAAATCGATGGATGAGTGGTTCAGATGTCAGAAACATCTGTCCGTGATCCAAATTTACGGCCTGATATTTGAAGACGGAAGAGGCAGGAATAATTTAAGGAAAGCTGGTATGTGAAAGCTGGAAGCTAGACAATCCAACAGTTAAGTCCTCGTTAAATATGTATTACCTCTCAGGTTTTAAAGGCAGGGTGGAAAATGGTAACCCAGGAGAGGCGAGAGGTCATTTTTATCAGAGTAAAATCAAAATACAGCACAAATATCTGCTAAAAACTTGCTAATTGGAAGACAGCATACACTGCCTTCTGTTTTTCCATACAAATGAATCATAATAATAACATCTTTTAAGACATGAGTTAGGACACTTCAGTCCATTTGCTAAGTAAACTGTAACGTAGGATATTTCATAGCTGGAAGGTTGTTGTTTCTTTGCTTTTAAAAACCTTACACACAGGGACGAAGGGGGAATTCTGTACTTATAACCGGGATGACTTTCTTCAATCAGAAAGGCAATAAAATCTATCCCCGTTCATTTTTTCCTTTGCGGCAAATGAGATGCACACCCGTACACGCACGGGTATGAGAACTGGGCTATGGCACGGACAGAAAATTATATACTCTGTTTGGCAGCCGGTGACCATCCAACCTTCACAGGAATCCCTTTCACGAGCACATCGTACCTATTTGAATATGTCTGACCCTGTACGCTGCTGAGTGAAAACCGAAGTTAAAAATACAATAAAGCCAAACGGTGACCAGAAGGAAGCACACAGAGAAGTGACCTGCTCCGGGCTGTTTGAAGAGACTTTCTCATTATCAACCGACTGGCACCGCAGACATCTGTAGGCTGAAAATAAAGGAAAGGTAGGAACTTTAATCTTTCACATAACAAGCTTGAACAAGTTACTCTCTGGTTTACAGGTACTGGTTGACTTTTTATTACTTCTTTAAAGCGGAGACGTTTGTTTTCTAGGTCACCGTGGCTGCAGCGCTGCTGGCGGTGCAGGGAATGTGGCTATCGCCTGCTGAGGAGCAGAGCAGCCACCACGGAGATCGGAGCTACAGACCCTTCGTGTCTGCTCTGGAAAAGTCTCACTTGCCTTTGTGCTGCCAGCAGTAAATATCAAACAGATGGAAGCACTCGCTCATCGCTGCTTAAATATTTGCGCAACTTGGGATTCAATAACTGTTACTAACTGGACGGGGCTTGGAGCAACCTCGGCTGGTGGAAGGTGTCCCTGCCCAGGGCAGGGGGTTGGAACTGGATGATCTTTAAGGTCGCCTCCAAGCCAAACCATTCTATGATTCTATGATCTTTTTTAAAAAAGTACCTGAATCTGTCTTTGCTGAAAAACAAACTATGGAAAGGAAGCACCGCCCTGTGGTGCCCAGATGGCATCAGAACCACTCGGAGCAGCCACAGGCTGCCAGCATGGAGCTGCCCCGGGAGCTGCAGGTGAAGCCACTGCTGCCACCCACTTCGGAGCTGGCATGGAAAAGCTCAAAAATATCCACAGCTGCCCGGCCAAAACTGAGTGTGCTCAGTGAAGCAAGAGCTTGAAGGTGAGGTCCAAAAGTGGGTTTGTTGTTTGGATAAACTTTCAGGAGTGTAGAAACACTCTAAGTGATGCTTGGGACCATTTTTGTATGCGCTTTGAAAACACACAAGAAAACGTGAAGGCAATTCATGGTCTTTTAGCACAAAATCTTGAATTTGTCTTTGTTCCTAACCTGACGTGTGCTATCCTATGAGAGTTTGCTAATTCAGTTCATGAACTTCAGGCTCCCCCTGTGACCGAACTCCACTATCACTGAACATTTAATGAAAGACAACTACAGGAGTCTTGGCCACCTTGAAAGGCTGACACGGGAACACGTACAAGATTTGAAATACAAAAACTTGGAAGAATCTGGGTCACTAATTCCAAAGCCAAATCCAAAGCTGAAACACATTAATGTCAGAATATTCTTCAGGGAGCTATTAATGAGACAGAAAAATGTTGCTTATGTGCAGCCAATGTCTTGGCAGATCTCAGCACCTTCAGAAGCAAGTAGAGGATGACCAAATCTATGCAGTCACCATGATGAAAGACACACAAGGTTGTACTCATTCTTCAATTCGAGTCCTGCGCAGGATAGTTACAAATGAAAGGGTGCGTACCACAGTGACCCTGAGAAATGGAAATTCCCTGTACTCTGCACTGCTTTTTCCATAAATGCTACAGGCAGGAGGATTTATAGTCTCCCGAGTTACACTGCGATACAACACAGGTGTTCTGATGGTGTCACACATGTCAATTTTATTGCTGATTATTTTGAATGCATCCGCATTCCACCACTTAAACCAAAAATGTGAATACCAGTCTGCCATTAATAATAGATGAAGTCTTGTACCCACCAGCTAACCCTGCTCTCAGTGCCAAAAGGGTCTTACAGATAAGAGGCTGCACCTCACACCGACCGTGTTCCCCATCGACGCCTCAGGACTGGGAATCGCTTGCTCCCAGACCCGGCCACAGCACCCCAGTGCCACCTCCTCTGTGGTCGAGGTCTGTTCTGCTCCAGGATCAAAGCTCACCTGAGCACTTATGTTTTCTGATTATCATATTGACGTTTAGTATCAACTGTCTGGCTACTGCTTTCTGTTTTGTTTTGGAACTCTTCTTCAAACAGAGTTATCCACAGTTTGAATAGAAATGTGAACGCTACTAAGAAGACAAGCATAAAACTCTTTTTAAAAATCATGATCTTTTTTCTTGTGGAACTTGGTAATAAGAAGGCACTCAGGGCTGTAACATGTGGCCCTGATCTCCCCACAGCCCAATGTGTGTCTTCATTATCACCATAACCCACAAAGTCCTAACCCATGGTAGAACCCGACCAGGTTCTACCATGCCATGTTTGGCTTGACCAACTGGCGATGGATCCTCTCTGCTTGCACTTCAACGGGAACAGTGGAAACACCCGTTGACTGAACGTCGGCAGTAGGATTTTGCTCTTGGTCAGGGTCGCAATGCGCGCTTCTCTAATGTGTGGGCTCAGATCAGTCACAACCTTGAACGTGACAACACTGCATTCAAGTCAATATCTTTTTTTTTCCTCCTTAAGGACATGCTAAAATGTGATATAAACCAAGAGAATCCATTTTAAGACTTTAAAACTGGCTGGCTCCCTGATGAATTCACTGAAGTCTACAGGATTAAACAGAAGCGGCACTGTTCCCAGCCCCCGCGGTGCACGTTCTCCTGCTCTTTTGCTACTGCTAGACATCTACCAAAAGAGTTTTTCCATTTTTAATCCCTGTTTTGTTAGGCATTCACGAAAGGCAGGTTAATTATTAACCCACCTTAAGGTTGGTTTTCAGAGAAAGTTTTCTCCTTCCTTTTCAGTGACTTATCAAATTCGAAGGTCACGTATTGAGAGACCAGGCTGGGGCCAACACTCACACTTCAAAGTATGTGGCACAGCCCCGTAGTGGGTGAGCGGGGCACTGCCAGCAACGTGTCTGCCAGCAGCACGCACCTGGGTTTATCTGCAATAGCAGACCATCATTTTTTTGGGGCAACAAGAGATGAAATTATCAAAGTGGCACCAAGATTCAGTTCCTAAGTTTAAATTAAACACTTCATGCTTATACCAACAACTACATTCCCATGATCAAGAAACTGTTTATCCCAAGATACATTTCATATTTCAGTGGCGATGACTTAGCGAGTATCCCACAATGCTACAACCTTCTCCAAATGGATCTCAAATGACAGACAGCGCACTCCTGTCGCCACCACTGAACTAACTCGTTTTCTTGCGATTTCAAAAAGCTATTTACAAATGACCGTGTTTTTTCACACAAAATAATTACACAGTGGCAAATTAATGGCCTTAGCTGCAATCAGGATGACAAGCCCAACCCTTTTAAAATACGGCACGCTGGAGCTCCGCTACTTAGTCAATACTGTGAACAAGCGAGGTTGTCTTGGTAAATGAACTGGAAAAACAAGGCTGCATTTTAAGCAACCTACATGAGTCTCTGCATAAATAGATCAACGAGTAATAATGCAACAAGACAAGCGCATGATGCCAAAGTGCATTTCTAAGGAAAGCGAACATACTGATTTTGCTTAACTTCTTAAGAAAGAATGAATTTTTGCCAATAAATAACGGCTCAACTTGTCAGACATGCATGTTCTGACAAAACATTTCTTAAACACTTAAGACAATCGCTGCACGAGAGGAAAGGAAATAGCCACTAGACGTTTAATGAAGTTCTCAAAATGTAAATGTGGTGTTTTAAATCAGCTCGAAACCGCAGATGCATTGCAGGAGGGTGCTCATTTGCTTATTGAAAGGCAATATGGTTTGTATTCAATTTAAACATATGTATGTTTCAGAGAATAAAGAATTCTCTAACAGCAAAAGAATGGATGAAGTGGTTGCCTTTAGGGACAAATCACTCTCATCCGAACAATTTACAATTTTTGTAAAATACATTATTTGATGAACGAGCTTACTTAGTATATACACTGGCTAGTGCATTCTGATTTAGCTACAAACACCCCTTACCTAGGAGCAAGTGAAACCTGTGTTTAAGGAATTGCCAACCTAATTACATTATTTAAAAAAAGAATAATTCTCATTTACCATCTCTTCTCTCCAAACCGCAACTAAAAATTGCACAGGACTTTTAAAAACAAAGAAATCCTTCCTTGCCTCTGTTGGATGAACAGAGCCAGTACATCTCTGCGGAGCAGAAACAGGTTTAGTTTGGTAATGGCACTGCTCTTTTTTTTTTTTTTTTTTGGCAAAATTTCTTATTTTACAATGATTTTTTTCCTAAATTACACGTACTACACGTGTTTCAGTAAGGACAGAACTGATGGTGAGAGACAGCAAGACTATGCCCAGTAAAAAACACCCAAGTGTCTCGCAGGCATCTGGGTTTCCTAATTGATTAGCTTAAGACCGATACACAGATAAGGTTATGGAAAGGTAATAGCTGGCGTTTTGCAGAAACCTGGAGGCAGGAGCCAAGGGAGCATCCCAGCAAGAAGCAGCCCTGGTCTGCAGAGCTCCCAGCGCTGGGGTCTGTCTTGCCCCGGCTGCCTCTTACGCAGTCGTTAATGCCGCTCACGGGGAGTAACGTTGGTGAAGTCTCAGCTTTGATCAATGATAAGTGGGCAATTCCTCTCATTTTTATTTTTTACACTGAAAGATCTGCAGTGCTCATTTTCTAAACGCCCTCATTAACAGCGCTAGGGAAAATCCAGGCAGACCTCAAAGAGATTTAATAGTTTCAGTTCATGCACCGTCTAGACGTGCAGACACTTACTCAACCTGAATGGCCTCGGAAAGAGGGCAGGAAGCTCAGAAGATAAATATTCCCTTTATAGGTTGCCAGGATTGCTCACCCCAGTGCAGAGAGGAGATGCTAAGAGATGTGACAGCTTGCTTTGCCGCACAAAAGCACTTCCATTTGTTACCAAAGAACAGAAATACAGCGAATACTCAATACTTGGCCAACAGGAAAAACACTAATGGGACTTTTTTCACTGTGCAGTATTGTGCAGTGAAACTCCATGTTCTTGTTTGAGTTTGGTGAAGGCCATTGCCTCCCTTGGAGGATATGGTCTTTTGCCACGCTCTTCAACATTTCTACCAAGAGCTGCCGCTGCCCTCCCGTCACCTGGCCACAGCGCTGAATTTGCAGATAACCTGCCCAGGAGATCAGATGCAAAGCCTACAGAAATGGTGAGATGTCTCAGGAGGGTGGCGAAGGGAAACACTGCACAAAAACGCCCAGCATGAGGGTGACGGCACCTGCTCTCGGTGACACGGGATGCCCAGATTTCAGGTGAAGCGTCTCTGAGCGTGAATCTTGATGCTCCCTTTCAATACACAGAGGTACAATCCCTTTCCCAAAGCGAGCCCTACTAGCAGTGACTATTTCTGACCTTTCTCTATGTTTCAGTTTCATAAAAGTATCTTGAA